>NC_134710.1:87793472-88125972 GCF_043290135.1 Rhipicephalus microplus | reverse complement strand
AGAGGCGCCGTAGTGAAGGGCTCCGGAAATCTCGACCACCTGGGGTTATTTAACGTGCACCCAAATCTGAGCACACGGGCCTACAGTATTTCAGCCTCCATCGGAAATGCAGCCGCCGCAGCCGGGATTCGATCCCGTGACCTGCGGGTCAGCAGCCGAGTACCTTAGCCACTAGACCACCGCGGTGGAGCTGCGGACACACTTTTTGTAGCATATTCGAATAACCGAATAAAGCATGAAAAAATTGTAGTACGTTTTTTTTTCTGTCAGGATAGTAAAAACTTATATCGTTTTTTTTACACGGGACAATCGTACTTTTGTATTATGGTTATTATCCTGAGGTCAATTATTTTGTAGCGCTTTCTTTCCGAGGTATGTATTCTCAAATGGGACACTCATAAGTTAATTGTCATTCAAGGGGGTGGAGATCTGGGCACGACGTCAAGCCCCCATTGCCATGTTGCTTACTGCCTTAACCACACTATTTGGAACTTTAAGTTGCATGGCGCTGTTACTCTCGTTTTGGTTGGCGAAGACGAAATGAAAGACTCAAAAATCACGGGCGTTTTTTTTATCCATCGCTTTTCGTTCTTTGCAACCTAATCGCCAGGCGTGATGTCGATATTCACGCTCCCGAAGGAGGAATCGGCTGATTAAGTGTCAAACTTGTTCAGTATCTCGGACCAGAAACGCTTCAGGATAAGCACAGTGAAGTCGTCAAATGCGACTTTCTGAGCGTTTCAAGCATAAGCTCGGACGATAAAATCAATCGTCCTGAAGGACTGTGTCATTCATGGTGCATAGACGGCACTTTCATGCAGGTAACACGTAACGAACAAAGCATTTCAGTTACAATTAGTGTTCGCAGAACTTTTAACACTTGTGCATACGTCACATTTTTGGCCCAATATTTTATGTAGAGACGCCCTATGAAAAGTCTTTACGGAAAATTAGCGGAACTGAACTGATTGCACTTGACACTAAACCAGTTTATTATTACTTTCGGAAATCTAAACGTCTGTCATTACTTACAGGAGAGGTAAAAATGCTTGCCTTCGTAGTGAAGTTAGTATTACGGAAACTGTGATTGCCTAGACATAATTTTTTCCTCGTGATTTCTCTCACCTGAAGATTCGCTTTGTTTATATTGAGTCTCGCTATTAAATACCTATACGTATGTTTTGAAGATTAAATATTTCGTAATTGCTATACAAAGGAAGTTATCCTTTGTGTGCTTTTCGGTATAGCGGTTCATAACTGTAATTTTATATACGTAACCTTACGTGGTACTGGGTGCCTTACGGGCCTTCATATTCAATAGGGAAAATAGGAATAAACAATGTCTTTTGCTGCATTGTGCTATGCGTAACTAATTAGACCGTTTTTTTTCTCCCGCTCTCGCAGTTCCCAGCAGCGCCAACTACCAGGTGGCGTTCCTGTGCGGACGTGGGTTTGATGGGCGCATCCTCTGCCTCACTGTTCCTGGAGCTGCTGAAACGGGTTCCACAGCAGCCATCGCATCAGCAGCAAAACAGCCTTCAATCGGTCACGTACACGGCACCAGTCTTCCCGCATCCGGCCGCAGAGAACTCCACTTCAGGAACCGGTGGGGAGCCCGTGCTCGTATGGATGCCATACCAGCACAATGCCCTGACGAGCCTCGTCCTATACGGTGTGCTGGCTGTGCTCGGAACCACGCTCAACATATTCCAGATCTCATCGCTCTTCATCCAGGAGAACTTGAGGCGCAAGGGCAATGTGCTGCTCGCGAACCTTGCCCTCGCCAACCTGCTCGTGTCGTCGGTCGGCTTCCCTGTGACAATCGTGGCCATTCTGGCCGGCAGCCAGGGCAGCTTAATCACCTGTCGCTGGCAGTGGTACCCAGCGCTATTGGGCTTCTACACCACAGTGTTCACCTTCCTATTCATCGCGGCCGAAAACTACGTGCGCAGTTGTCGCCAGGACCGGGACGTCTACTCGTCCGTGTGCGGCGCAAAGCTGGTCGTCTTCCTAATGTTGGCAGCCTGGACGATCGCAATCTCGCTGGTTCTTGTCGTCACTCTGGTGACGGGTGGCCTAGATGTCTGTGAACGGGACATGCGCGAAAGTAAAATGTTCGTAGCGCTGTGTGTTCCTTTCGCACTCACCGTCGCGGTGTTCGCCAAGGCCATGCACGAACAACGGGACTATACATACAACCTGGAGCTGCGAAACTGCCTGGCCACTCGCGAGGAGATACTCCAGCGAACCCTTCTGCGTACCAACGCCATTGCGTACGCCCTGTTCCTCCTTCTTTGGCTTCCTTTTCTGCTAACGGTCATCATCAGCCCATCCATGCGGAGCTCCAACCCAGGCACATCAGCTGTCGAGACGCTTTTCTTCACCGCCCAATGCTTCAGCTGCATCTGCGGCTGCGTGTACGCATTCACACACGACGCATTTCGCCAGGGCTTTCTGTACTTGGTCCACTATTTCTGCTGCAAGAGTCACCCCGAGTTCAGCAAGCCGCCTATCGGTGACAACAAGACAACCAGCTCGATCAGAGTGCATGTGGGTATGGATTCTCGCGTCGGGGAGCGCAGGCATCGCTACGGCAAGGCTGCGACTATGGGCCTACTCAGTTTTGCTGGAGCAGACACCTGCCGGACTCGCGTAGAGGAGGACTTTCTCTGACGCGCACGCCCGGTGCTGCCCCGCGACGCACGTTAGGGCTGCCTTTCCTGGCTCAAGCAGGCGCTCCTGGCACCTGAGCCTTCGACATGGCGTTGAGTGTTAGGCAACAAACTAGTTCCGTCTTCCGGTCTGGTGCCGGTTCATGCTTTCGGATCGCATTGACACCATCTGCAAAGTTCTTTGCCTTACGTTCCCATTAATCCCACCCAGAACATTCTGTCGATGGACAGCACGTCCTGACAGTTCGGTGAGCGTATAGCGGTGGCATATGACGCTAACCCATGCGCGAGCAGTGCGCGTCCATTGATTCCCGAGTTCCCGAGCCGTTTCTGGACGGTGCGGCGGCAATCGACGCGGCCCGAGGCTCTCACTCGACGCGCGCTGCGAGTGCCGGCGTGAAGAATTTGGCTGCAGACTGGAAGGCAGAAAGCAATCGATTCTTGAAGAATGATTGACTCGGAACACGAGACTCGCTTTGTGACGCTGCTTGTTAATAGAGGCTGAATGAACGCGTCAATACGTGATGCACTTTTCTTTCGCGATGTACCGCGAGAAATGCACAACGAAAATGAACGCCGAACAACCGAGAAGCTTGAATATTCCAGAGCTAGATAGAGTAACTTCCGTTCGCAATAGTCAGAGTTCTTTGTTGATGGGCAGCGAGCCAAACAAAAATGCAGCACTCAGCTGTCAGGCCAACTGTTAGCGTTTTTTTATTTATCGGTGGTGTGAAATTCTCGCCATTACTAATCTAAAAGTTTAATAGTCTGTGATTTGTGCTTCTTGCAGCCAGCATAATCAATATTACACTTTTGTGGCCTGCAGATTGTTTGTTTTAGGGAACTATTCGTCTGGAAATGCTTGTAGGTTGCAGAAAAATCTGGATGGGTCTTCTAAATTTTGAGGAGCTTTCCACTTAATGGAGTGCATCCTTCAAGTACTATAGATTGTACCGTAATTTCTGTCCTAGAATATGTTAATCTTGTTTTAACAAAAGACGAATAAATTGCTTCGCTAATTAAATAACAAGGTGGTGTTGATGATAGCTTCAAATGTATGTAGGCAGCCTAGATATATTTATATCCTGGGTCATATTTTGCTACAAGTCTTTTTTATTCGTGTGTTAAAAACAAGGGCTCACGGGACACGTATCACGCTCGAGGGCATGATAGCCTATGTCGCACGTATTAGCGAAAAATGAAATGAAGGTGTGGACTGCAACAGGATGATTCATATCAGTGCCAGCAAGAAAGACAGAGAAATAGAGATAGTAATAAATATTACCTGCGATTTACACGCTTGCTGGTATGCTTGAAGATGCTTGCGATGCTATTTCATTTGAAAACGCCCGCATTCATTGTTAATAGCTTTCTATGATGAAAATTTCCGGAATGATTTGGAAATGAGAATTAGTCGGCGAAATTCGAAATCAGGTCGTTCATGCCGCGTGTGTGCAATACATCGTATCATTTACTGAGAAATATACGTACGTACATCTGTTAGGAGTTCGAATTATTCGAAATTCATTATTAGGAGCTCTATCAAAACTTGCACGTATAGGTTCTTCAGAAAGGCACCCAAATCGACGCGAATCGCAAACATAGCTTGCTTTCAGTCGCACGCACCCATTTACACTATAGGATGACCACAGCACAGCGTAGCCCTATCCACCTGCCCTGCGTCCTGCGGCCAAATTCGCTATCACGCCGCTATGTAGATACTGCAGCTTAGATGCAATAATATTCTATTATTGTCCGCTCAAGCAACCATCGTACGAGCAGTTTTGTTCAAGATCTCTGTTTAGTAGCCGGGCACCGTTCATGCTATGCGAATCAAGAAAGCGAGCCTCTCATTGTTATGGCCAAAGCCGTTTGCGTAGCAAGGAGCAGGAACAGGAGTGTCGATGCACTTCCAAAACAGTGGATTGCGCGAACATACGACTACGTTTTCTTGCGTTTTATCACACTGAAGTATTCCTTCCGAGAGCCCCACTAGGAAAGCTAGCATAACATACCAATATGCATTCTTATGTGTTACCATACTGCAGTATTCCATCGGAGAGCCACTAGGAAAGTTAGCATATCAGTAAAGCTTTTTAACATTGTCATTTCCAAAATTTCATTTTATAACTTCACTGAGCATTCTCTATTAGTTTGACGTTCTTTCTTCTTTTTTTTTTAGAGCAGAACTGTTATACGCTAGTTAGCCGTGGATCGCTGCGTGCATAGATCGAGCACGTAGATTAACAGCAACAGCGTTTACCGTCTCAATAAAGCCAATACATCCGTTTTTCGCCGGCTGGCAGTATAGACGAGATGGAGGGGCTTTACGTCTTACTATTGGCCGCAGCGAGAGCACCTGTCACGGCTGCTGCGCGTTACTATACGGCTGTTTACTGATGGCAAAAAAAAGCCCTCTGCAGCACAACAACATGCTGAATTGCCCAAATAAGAAAAATTCTGGTGACATCAGGTGACATCAGGTGACATTTTGTTCAACTCACTCCACCTCTACCCTCCTCTTGCTCCCACGATGATCCCGTCTTCATGTCACGGCACCATCTGTCCCGGTCCCTGTGAGACTGATATTTGCGAATGTGGTCCGCTGGCTGAGGTGAGCTTGAGATCTCTACCTTAGACAAGCACCAAAGGAGATATCGTGAGCTCCGCTGGCCACACACCTTCCACCTTCGTCGAGTGAACAGTCAACGAGTTTTTTTCTTTGGCTAATTCAAATTCCAAAGAAGGAAGGCGAAGAAAGGGTTACCTTGCATACAATAGTCACAAAACACACACACACACACACACACACACACACACACACACACACACACACACACACACACACACACACACACACACACGCACGCACACACACACACACACACACGCACACACACACGCACGCACACGCACACACACACACACGCACGCACGCACACACACACACACACACACACACACACACACACACACACACACAAACTTTGCTGATTTGCTGAGGCCCGTTAAAAATTAAAAAAAAAATAAGTGAAGTTTTTTCTGGCTCACAGTTGCGTGAACACGCAGCCTATTTTTCCTTCCTCGGCGTCGCGATATGCAGTGCTGTTCAGTGTGGGCAGTTTACGTGTGCTTAGTGTTTCGATATATATTTATTGCAAAAAATGGACAGACGCCAATTGTTGAACACGCAAGTCAGTATGACTTGTAACTGTTTGTTACAGCGTCGTGGTTAACAAACTCCGGTGTTCGAAGAGCACCGAAGTGTCTCCCTTTGCACTCTCCTTCTAAACACGCAGCAGCATATCAACCATGTTTAACGGGTAGTTAAGCGCGAGAGAGCCAAGGTGGTTTGAAAGCATTAGAGATTGTTTATGAATATTACAAAATCATAGCAATAAATCATTTTCGCTATTGAAACGCTTCGTTTTTATTGTCTCCTGAGTAAGCGGCTCCCAATTTTATATAAACTATGCTGCCGTGGAGGACAGTTATGCTCACTGAATGGACCACTAGACAAAACGGGTATGTATGTATGTATGTATGTATGTATGTATGTATGTATGTATGTATGTATGTATGTATGTATGTATGTATGTATGTATGTATGTATGTATGTATGTATGTATGTATGTATGTATGTATGTATGTATGTATGTATGTATGTATGTATGTATGTATGTATGTATGTATGTATGTATGCATGTACGTACGTACGTACGAATGTATGTGTGTGTGTGTGTATGTATGTATGTATGTATGTATGTATGTATGTATGTATGTATGTATGTATGTATGTATGTATGTATGTATGTATGTATGTATGTATGTATGTATGTATCTTGGAGCAAAATGCAAGGACAGCACGTACCTCCTTTTAGGTGAACGTTGTTACTGCTGGAGTTTTACGTCCCGAAACCACTATGTGATTATGAGGTACGCCATAGCAGAGTGCTCCCAAAACTCTAGCCATATGGGTTCTTCAACGTGCTTATAAATTATGTTCAGGAATTAGGGTTCATCACCGAACAGCTCCTCCAGCAGCCGCTCTTGCAAACATGTGTGATTTGTATGGGAGCGCGTCGTTTTTTGCGTAGAAGCCATCTAAAAAAAAACAGAGTTCGTCAGATCCCACGTACCGTAAGAATCGACGTTATGCGAAGCATGCGGAGGGAAAGTGACCGTGTTATTTTTGTATTGAACATTGAGTATAAATTTTTCTATTGAGCGACATGTCATGAAATGACGCTAAGTATATGTATAAATGTTGCGCACACAGATATATGTTGAAGAGTTGCAGATGTTTATGTAATCAGTGCTTTGCGCTTGCGCCATTATGTCAACAGGAACATGAGTATAAACAACACCAGAAGTGATAAGCTGATATCAAGCGCTGGTGCTCGTGAGGGTGGTAGCCCTTGACATCATCATCATCATCAGCCTGACTACGCCCACTGCAGGGAAAAGGCCTCTCCCACGATCTGCCAATCAACCCGGTCTTGTGCTTTTTGATGCCACCTTATTCCTGCGAACTTCTTAATCTCATCGGCCCACCTAACTTTCTGTCTTTCCTTCGCACGTTTGCCTTCTCTGGGAATCCATTCAGTTACCCTTGATGACCAGCAGTTATCCTGCATGCCTACGCGATACGTGCCTGGCCCATGTCCGTTTCTTCTTCTTGATTTAAACTATTATATCTTTACCCCAGTCTGTGACCTGACCCACTCTGCTCTCTTCTTGTCTCCTAAAGTTACACCTATCATTTTGCTTTCCATCCCTCGCTGCGTCGTCCTCAATTTAAGCTGAACCCTCTGTGTAAGCCTTCAGGTTTCTACTCCGTAGGTAAGTACTGGCAAGATGCAGCTATTATATACCTCCCTCTTGAGGATTAGTGGTAGTTTACCATTATTGATACTGACACACTGCTACATAAATGAACTTCAGCACGTGGTACCTAACTGCAATTGTCTTTTAGCCCGACTTGACGGCTGTATCAGTACATATGTAATATTTATAAAATTTATTAGCCAGCACTGCAACGTCGATTGACGTTTTACGAACATCATAGGGTCTATTTGAAAAGCAGTGCCGAGACATGGCATGGCTCTGTGCTAGAATGCTTGATTGGCACGCATAATGATTGGGCTAAATTCCTGCTGGGACCCGAAATTCACTTAATGCATTCATCTGGTCAACACTGCCGACGTGAGGTATTTGTTCACGTTCGCTCGTTCAAATTGCCCATGTGTGTTCTCGTCGTTCCTGGGTAGATACTAAATGTGAATCCCCAGTGGCATACGCGCCCGCGGGTATGTGCCACTCTTAGGCGGAACGTTTTCCGACGTACGCTATGGTATTGTGACATTATTCTGGCCTTGCCCAGTGCGTCATATTCACCAAACCTGCTTACCCTCCCATAGTAATTTTGGTTTAAGCCCCTCCATGGTGGTCTAGTGGCTAAGGTACTTGGCTGCTGACCCACAGGTCGCGGGATCGAATCCCGGCTGCGGCGGCTGCATTTCCGATGGAGGCGGAAATGTTGTAGGCCCGTGTGCTCAGATTTGGGTGCACGTTAAAGAACCCCAGGTGGTCGAAATTTCCGGAGCCTTCCACTACGGCGTCTCTCATAATCATATGGTGGTTTTGGGAGGCTAAACGGCACATTATCATCATCATTATCATAATCATCATCATCAGCCTGACTACGCCCACTGCAGGACAAAGGCCTCTCTCATGTTCCGCCAGTTAACCCAGTCCTGTGCTTGCTGCTGCCAATTTATACCCGGAAACTTCTTAATCTCGTCTGCCCACCTAACCTTCTGTCTCCCCCTAACCCGCTTCCCTTCTTTGGGAATCCAGTTTGTTACCCTTAATGACCAGCGGTTATCCTGTCTACGCGCTACATGCCCGACCCATGACCATTTCTTCTTCTTCATTTCAACTATGATATCCTTAACCCCCGTTTGTCCCCTAATGCACTCTACTCTCTTCTTGTTTCTTAAGGTTACACCTACCATTTTTCTTTCCATTGCTCGCTGCGTCGTCCTCAACTTAAGCTGAACCCTGTTTGTAAGTCTCCAGATTTCTGCTCCGTAGCTAAGTACCGGCAAGATACAGCTGTTATATACCTTCCTCTTGAGGGATAGTGGCAATAGACCTTTCATAATTTGAGAGTGCTTGGCGAATGTGCTCCACCACATTCTTATTCTTCTAGTTAGTTCAATCTCGTGGTTCAGCTCTGCGGTTATTACCTGCCCTAAGTAGACATAGTCTTTTACAACTTGAAGTGCACTATTAGCTATCTCGAAGCGCTGTTTTTTTACGAGGTTGTTGTACATTACTTTCGTTTTCTGCATATTTTTCAATTTCAATTTTCAAAGTTTGTTTTAATGTTTTCTTGTACAAGACACAAGAAACAAAAGGATGTTGGGGCTGAAGGCATACAGCCTGACAGAGGACCCAACACCCTTGTAAACAGTTCGTACATCAAAAAAAAAAAATAAAAACAAAAAACAGCTTTCGCGGCATCCAGACCTTCATGAACAAAAGAAGCAACAGAGCAAAGAATAGCTGACAAAGATATCATGTTACATTGAATCTGACTGACTATACAAATCTTGTAACATACTTACTACATAACATGCATAAATAACAATCACTCAGGAAGGAATCAGGTTAGAACATTGGAGACATGTGATATATACCATTATATTTTATAGATAAAATACATGCAGTACAAGATTTCCATCGCCCGACTACTACCATTGCTAACATCAGTATTTTTTAGGATCCATCAAAAAGTATGTTTTCCTGCATTAGCACTTCTGTAACTTGTACCTTAAATGCTTTTTCCGTACAGTCAAAATTAAGCTTATGTTTTAATTTGTTTAATATGCAAGTTGTGTGATGGGTAAAAGTTTGTTTACCATAATTTGTTGTTGTTCGTTGTGGACGGCGTAAGATTTGGCGGATCGGATAAGTGTGTTGTCTAGCTCCCTCGTTGGGCTCATACAGTTTTCTGCTGTATATGATTTGCAATATTTTCATATAATGGACTTGATCGGCACAAAGCATATGATATCTTTGAAATAAAGGTGCTGTCCTCAAGTTTGCGTAATTTCCTTGGTGTTTGCAGTATATGCGCAGAACCCTTTTTTTGTAGAAGTACAAGTTTCTTGTAGTTCGTTTTGGTAGTTGTTCCCCACACCAGAGCTCCATAGCACAGCTTAGAATAAACAAGGCAATTGTATAGCTGTTGTTTCAGCCATAGGGGAATCAGTTTAGAAATTCTGTACATAATACCAATGCTTTTTGATAAGTCTACACATAGTTGGCTAATATGCGTGTTCCAGCTTAACTCTTCATTAAACGTCACTCCAAGAAACTTCTGGTATGTCACTTGCTGCAGTTTCATTCGTGCATAAGTAATGGTTATTTCCTTATCAATGGGTGTATTGCGTGACCTGAATATAATGTATTTTGTTTTTTCAGCGTTTAATTGCAATTTATTTCGATTCATCGAGCAAGCTAGTGATACAAGGTAGTGATTCACACTGTATTCTAATTCATTCAGGTCCCGTGATTTAAAAAATAGATTGGTGTCGTCGGCGTACATTATTAATTCTGGGGAATCAGGTATATTAACTATATCATTTGATTGATTGATATGTGGTGTTTAACGTCCCAAAACCACCTTATGATTATGAGAGACGCAACTATATCATTTACAAAAATTATGAAAAATAACGGACCTAGCTTAGAGCCCTGAGTGACGCCTCGTTCAAGCGTTAGATAACTAGACGAAACATCCTGCATACGTACGAACTGTTGACGATTATTTAAATAGCTTTTCAGCAACCGACTTGCAACACTCCTGATTCCGTACTTCTCGAACTTCTGTAACAAATTTTTTGTGATCTATAGAATCAAATGCCTTCTTTAGATCTAAAAAATAGACCAAGCGTATAGTTTTTGTCTTCAATATTAGTTATTATTTTATCTTTGATATACAAGAGTGCTTGTTCAGTGGATTTATTCTTTTGGAAGCCATAGTGACTCGTTGTAATTACTTTGCGTGCGTTAAAAAATGTAACTAATCAGACGCAAATTATATCTTTGAAAATCTTTGAAAACACAGTTAAGATAGATATTGGCCTGTAATTACTAAATTGTCCATTATCCCCCCTTTGTGTGCTGGCGTAACTTGGGCTATTTTCAATTCTTCCGGGAAAATTCCACCAGTTAATGTTAAATCAGTAAATATGCTAGCACTTCGCTAATATCATGCGGGACATGTATTACTGCATTCGAAGTAATTCCGTCTATACCCGCAGCTACATTTCGTTTTAGCTTTTTTATTACTGCTACTACTTCGTTGGGATCTGTTGGTCTCAAGAAAATAGTTTCATTGACCTCGGCTATAACTTCGTTATTATTTCTACTGCTTTCTGCACCAGGTGGATGAGCCCCCGCTTTTATAAAATGTCTGTTCATATCGTCAACTAGTTTTGTGTTTTCTGCTGTCGTCAGGGCTGTGTGGGATTGGTCACTTCTTGTTCTTACTGCTAGATTGTTAACTGCTTCCCACAATTTTTTTGGTTGATTTCGCAGCCGATAGAAAAGTTCCTCAAAGTACGCGTCTTTCGCACTTTTAATATCGCTGTTTAATTTATTTCTATATTTCTTATACTCCTTTAGCACTTCTGGATCGCGATTTTTAAGAAACTTGTGAAATATAGAATTCTTATGTTTTATACGTTTATACAAGTTTTTATCTACCCATGGCTTTCCTGCTTTTTTGTTTCTGTGATAAGCTTGTTGCAATGGAAAAGCAATGTCATAGTATTCACGCATACGCTGCAAGAAGATACTGTAAGCCTTCCCAGCCTCGGATTCAAGATAAACATCTTGCCATCGTTCTTTTGACAGCAACAGCCTAAAATCCTCCTATGTTTGATCATTAATCTTGCGATGAAAATGAGCTGGGCGACGTGCATTTCCGATACTGTAGCTGATTTTGATAATGCAATAAATCGGGAAATGATCACTTACATCAGAAACTAGAACACCTGCTTTGATGTCACTACTGCATATGTTTGATAAGGATACGTCTATTAAAGTACCAGAAGTGGCGGTTATTCTTGTGGGCAAATCAATAAAGTTTTTGAAAGCATGACAATGAACAAGATTACTTATCTCATGTGACCATGTGTCTTCTGAGATCATGTTTATGTTGATATCACCCATGATAATGGAGAGTTCACTTGTTTGGTATTGTTGTTAAAGTAACCACTCTAAAAATTATTAAAATTAATTTTTTGCCTATTCGGGGGCCTGCAAATTACAGATACTGTTGTTTTTCCTATTCGCAGCGTTAAACACTCGACATCCTCACTAATTTCTGAGAGTTCTTCAGCCACAGAGTAAGAAAGGGTGTCTTTGACATATATTTATTTAATGACATATAATAAGATTAATTTTAAGACCCACCTTTCTGCTGTCCTTGTCTAACTCCGTAATCATGAGTTGCAATTCGTCCCCTGAGTTACTCAGCAATGCAATGTCAACGGCGAAGCGCAGGTTACTAAGGTACTCTCCATTAACTCTTAACCCTAACTGTTCCCATTCTAGGCTTCTGAAAACCTCCTGTAAGCACGCGGTAAATAGCATTAGGAAGATTCTGTACCCCTGCCTTAAACCCTTCTTGATTGGTATTCTGTTGCTTTTTTTATGAAGCACTATGGTAGCAGTTGATCCCCTGTAGATTTCTTCCAGAATGTTTATATTGTTAAGCGGTTTATTGGCGGACACTCAGCGATGATTAACGACAGCGACAGTCAATGCGGGGATCGACTCTCTGCGCGAGCTGCTCTTCTTCTTATGAAAAAGGCGACCCACTAGAAGGCGCTGAAGAGGACGACCCACTGTTCAAAGGCTTTACCACAACTACCCCGGGTACGAAAAGGGAGCCGCCTGGCGACCTAACAGGTGGTTACAATGAGCGGGCCATGGTAGGCCTTCAGGCGCTCCACCTTAACAATGTCGCGTCCTAGACGACGCATGTCCGAAGATGGTTCGATGGGTTCAATCAAGTAGTTGACTGGGAGTTGACTGGGGAGTTGACTGGGTGCATTTGACGACACGGTAGGGGCCTTCGTATTTGGGCAATAGTTTTGAAGATAGGCCAGTTGCAGTAGTAGGGATCGAGAGCCAGACGAGCGCTCCAGGGAGGAACGTGGGCGCAGTAGTGCTGGCGTCAGCGCGAATGACTTTTTGCCGCTCTTGATCATGCGCTGTAAAGGTCCTTGCAAGCTCTCGACACTCTTCAGCAAGCTTGGCTGTAGCAGAAATAGGCGCCCACTCGGACGGATCTGGCTTGTACGGAAGTATAGTGTCGATGGTGTGCGACGGGTGCCTTCCATATAATAAAAAGAATGGTGAAAAGCCAGTAGTGCTTTGAGGGGCGGTGTTATATGCATAGGTGACGAAGGGTGGAATGTCATCCCAATTTGTGTGATCGGCGGCGACGTACTTGGAAAGCATGTCGCCGAGTGTACGGTTGAAGCGTTCCGTGATGCCATTCGTCTGCGGGTGGTAAGCAGCAGTTTTGCGGTGAACAACGTTGCACTCTTTGAGAATGGCTTCGACGATTTCAGACACGAAGACGCGGCCTCGATCACTGAGCAGTTCCTGAGGTGGACCGTGTCGCAGCATGAATCGTTGGAGCAGGAAGGAGGCCACATCGCTCGCTGTAGCCGCGGGGAGAACGGCAGTTTCGGCGTATCGCGTGAGGTGGTCCATAGCAACAATGGCCCAGCGGTTACCAGCTGACGTTAGTGGAAGTGGCCCATACAAATTGATGTCAACGCGCCCAAACGGCCTGGCAGGGCAAGGTAGAGGTTGCAGACCTACCGGTGACAATTGAGTTGAAGTTTTGCGGCGCTGACATTCTATGCACGAGCGAACGAATTTCTGCACGTAGCGGTACATGCCACGCCAAAAGTACCGTTGGCGAATGCGGTGGTAAGTCTTCGATACCCCGGAGTGCGCACATTGCGGATCAGAATGAAAGAATTCGCATATGTCAGAGCGCAGACTGCGAGGTATGACTAGTAGCCACTGGCGGCCGTCACCGTTGTAATTGCGTCGGTGGAGGAGGTCGTCGCGAACGGCAAAATGGTGGGCTTGACGACGCAACGCGCGAGTGGATGGAGTGGATGGATCAGTCAGCAAGTCTATCAGTGAGGCAATTCATTGATCCTTGCGCTGTTCAGTAGCAATGGCATGAATTCTAATCGAAGAAATGGCAAGGTGATACACTGAGTTGTTGGCATTGTCGTCAGGCAAGGGAGACCGCGACAGGGCGTCGGCGTCAGCATGTTGCCTTCCATTGCGGTATAGCACGCGGATGTCATAGTCTTGCAGGCGAAGTGCCCACCGGGCGAGACGGCCTGAGGGATCTTTCAATGACGACAACCAGCATAGTGCGTGGTGGTCGGTGACGACATCAAATGAGCGACCATACAAATAAGGTCGGAACTTTGCAAGGGCCCAGACGATTGCCAAACATTCCTTCTCGGTGACTGTGTAATTAGTCTCGGCTTTAGTAAGCGTACGGCTCGCGTACGCCACGACATATTCCGGGAACCCTGGTTTGCGCTGCGCAAGGACAGCGCCGAGGCCGACACCACTGGCATCCGTGTGTACCTCTGTAGGGGCCGTAGGGTCGTAGTGGCGGAGTATGGGAGGCGACGTCAACAAATGACGAAGTGTTCTGAAAGCGTCGTCGCACTGTGATGACCACGAATGGAGAGGCCCGTTGCTTCCGAGAAGCTTCGTCAGCGGCGATATGATAGTCGCGAAGTTTCGAATGAAGCGCCGAAAGTAGGAACACAGTCCTACGAAACTGCGCAGTTCCTTGACGGATGTCGGCTTGGGGAACTCGGTCACGGCCCGAAGCTTGGCTGGATCAGGGAGAATTCCGTCCTTGGACACGACGTAGCCGAGTATTGTCAGCTGCCGAGCTGCAAATTGGCACTTCTTTAGGTTCAGTTGCAGACTGGCGTTGCTCAGACGCGTTAAAACATGCCGAAGGCGTTGAAGATGCGTCGAGAAGTCAGGAGCGAAAACGACGACGTCATCGAGGTAGCACAGGCACGTGTGCCATTTTAGGTCACGCAGAACTGTATTCATCATGCGCTCAAAGGTGGCGGGCGCATTGCACAGCCCAAACGGCATAACGTTGAACTCGTACAAGCCGTCGGGAGTGACAAAAGTGGTCTTTGGTCGAGCGTCCTCAGCCATAGGTACTTGCCAGTACCCTGAGCGCAAATCGAGGGATGAAAAGAATTCTGCTCCTTGCAGGCTGTCAATCGCGTCATCTACCCGCGGTAGTGGATACACGTCTTTACGAGTGATCTTGTTGAGGCGTCGGTAGTCCACACAGAACCGCGCAGAACCGTCCTTCTTCGTGACGAGAACGACAGGAGATGCCCAGGGGCTGCTAGAGGGGCGAATAACATCGCGGCGAAGCATGTCGTCGACTTGCTCGTTGATTACACGGCGTTCTGTGGGAGATACGCGATATGGACGTTGCCGCAGCGGTGGCTGTGCGCCTGTGTCGATGCGATGCGTAACGGTGGATGTGCGGCCGAGAGAAGGTTGAGCGACATCGAAAGAAGAGCGGAATTCTTCCAACAGGCCCAAAAGCTGGGAACGCTGGCCCTGCGTAAGGTCGTCGGGTATGCAGGGACCGAATATATCATCGGATGATGAAGCAGATGTCGAAACAGCACCAAGTGTACAGGAACTTGAGCAGTGCATGTCATCGGGTTGATCCATAACTTGCGCGTCTTCCATGGGTTCCACGCTGCCGAGACATTCCCCTCGCACCAACGTAACGCTGTACGGAGATGAGTTCACAACAAAAATAGTGGTGCTGCCGTGAGTGAGTTGCACGGTCGCGAAAGGAACCAGCAAGCTTTTTTTTATGAAGACACGGTGAGATGGCGAGAGGAGTGCAGCGGTGTCAGAAAGGCTTGCGCAGTAGAGCGACACCGCAACGGACGAGTTTGCAGGCACTTGAGTGTCGTCTCTGACGAGTAACTTGCTTGCAGCGGATGGACTGTCGGCCGGCGTGAAAGAAGAGAATGGCGTGAATTGTATTTCTGCTGGTGCGCAATGAATGACGGCGTCGTGGCGGGAGAGAAAATCCCATCCTAGGATGACGTCGTGAGAGCATGAAGAAATATGATGAATTCGACCGCATACATCACGTCCTGAATCATAAGGCGGGCTGTGCACATCGCCGTAGGGTGAATACTTTGGGTGCTGGCTGTACGGAGGGAGAGCCCACAAAGTGGCGTGGTCACTTTGCGCAGTAATCGGCTAAGTTTTTCGCCCATCACGGATACGGCGGCTCCAGTATCTACAAGGGCATATGCACGAACGCCATCCACAAGCACGTCTATCACGTTCGACGGGCTTTCCTGAGGGCTTCCGAAGTTCGACAGCGTCGCAGCCCTTGCCTCGTGGACTGCGACGACTAATTTTCCTGGTCGCCCTCGAGTGGACGTGGCCGCATTGGCGACAGTGAGCGACGTCGTGGAGATGGTGAACGGCGAGTAGACGGAACGGGGCGGGACGACGGTGACATTGGCGGCGGTTGGTCATAAGAGCGGCTTGACTGGCTGGGAAAGTTGGAGGCGACTTGCGGTTGCTGCACACGATTGCAATAGCGTTGTACATGACCGACGCAACTACAAGCAAAGCAGATGGGGCGATTGTCAGCAGTGCGCCATTGGTTTGCGGGTCGCATCCATGTCGCAGAACACTGGCGAGCCAGCTGCTGATATGAGTGCATGGTAGGCGGCACTCGGGGCACGTGGGTGACGCCGGCGTATGTAGGCGAGACCGTTTCTCCAAAGGCCTGGGGCCTCGCGACGGTTTCGGTGTAATTTAGGGGAACAGTTGCAGAAATCGGTGGGGGCGGCCTTGCAACAACTTGGGCGTAGCTGAGTGGCACAGATGCAGGAGGCGGCTGGTGGTATTCAGGGACGACCTCCGCGATTTCCTGCTGAATGGCTCGGCGGAGCGGAGGTAGAAGTGTACTTGATGGCTGTTGAGCATGTTGTGGGGAAGCAAAAGCCAGTAGAGAGACCTGGCGGGCAACTTCCTCACGCACGAACGACTTGATTTCGGCGAGCAAGGTTGCGTGGTCAGGAACTGCTGACAAGGCCGAGAGATCAGCATCACGTGGTGGCGGGCGACGGGTCATCAAGCGCTGCCGCCGCAGCTCGTCGTAACTTTGGCATAACATGATGACTTCTGCCACAGTGCGGGGGTTCTTTGCCAGGAGCATGGTGAAGGCATCGTCGGCGATGCCTTTTAGAACATGCGTGATTTTGTCAGCCTCTGACATGTTCAGGTCGACTTTCTTGCACAAGTCAAGGATGTCCTCGATATAACTTGTGAAGGACTCGCCGATCTGCTGGGCTCGTTCACGTAAACGCTGTTCAGCTTGCAGCTTACGAACGGCCGGGCGGCCGAACACGTCGACGACAGCGGTTTTAAAAGCGGACCATGTCGGGAAATCTGATGCGTGGTTGTTGTACCACATGCCGGCCACATCCGCGAGATAGAAAAACAGGTTGCCGAGTTTACCTGCCTCGTCCCGATGGTTGGGGACGCTCACGCGCTCGTACATGGCCAGCCAGTCCTCGACGTCGGTGCCATCCGCTCCGGTGAAGACAGGAGGGTCGCGGATGCGGGGGACACCGGGACATGGCGTCGGCGTAGGAGTAAGCGTTTGCTGGGCGGCGTCTTGGTGCATGGTTGGAGGCACGGTACGGGATCGAAGCTCCAAGGGCATCGAATGGGGACCGAAGGTGTTTGAAGGGCAGAGCACTCTCAGCACTCTCCACCAAATTGTTAATCGGTTTATTGGCGGACACTCAGCGATGATTAACGACAGTGACAGTCAATGCGGGGATCGACTCTCTGCGCGAGCTGCTATTCTTCTTATGAAAAGGGCGAACCACTAGAAGGCGCTGAAGAGGACGACCCACTGTTCAAAGGCTTTACCACAATATATACTTCATCTACGCCCTGATTCCGTAGTGTCTGCATGATGGCTGATATTTCTACTGAATCAAACGCCTTCTCGTAATCTATGAAGGCTATGTATAGTGGTTGGTTATATTCTGAGCATTTCTCTATTACCTGATTGACAGTATGAATGTGGTCAATTGTTGAGTAGCCTGTCTGAAATCCTGCTTGTTCGTTTGGTTGATTGAATTCTAATGTTTTCTTTACTCTGTTAGCAATTACCTTTGTAAATAGCTTGTATACTGCAGAGAGCAAGCTGATCGGCCTGTAGTTCTTCAATTCCTTGTCATCTTCTTTCTTATCTATTAAGATGATGTTAGCGTTCTTCCATGACTCTGGTACTCTTCCCGTCAGGAGACACCTCGTAAACAGGGTGGCTAGCTTTTCTAACACAATCTGTCCTCCATCTTTCAGCAGATCTGATGTTACCTAATCCTCACCAGCAGCTTTGCCTCTTTGCATGCTCTCCAAAGGTTTTCTGAATTCTTCTATCATTACTGGTGGGGTGTCATCTAAGTTACTGCTAGTTCTTATAGTATTAGGGTCGTGGTTGTCTCGGCTACTGTACAGATCTCTGTAAAGCTCCTCCGCTATTTTAACTATCCTATCCATATTGGTAGTTATTTTGCCTTGTTTGTCCCTTAGTGCATACATACGATTTTTGCCTATCCCAAGTTTTCTCTTCACTGCTATGACGCTTCCTCCGTTTTTCAGAGCGTGTTCAATTCTCTCCATGTTATACCTTCTTACATCGCATACATTACGCCTATTAACACAATTCGAAAGTTCTGCCAGTTCTATTTTGTCTGTTGTACTTGAGACTTTCATGATTTGACGCTTCCTAATTAGATTCTTCGTTTCCTGGGAAAGCTTGCCAATGCCATGTCTAACTACCCTCCCTCCAACTTTCACTAGACACTCCGTAATGATACTCGTCAGATTATCATTCATTGTATCTACGCTAAGGTTAGTTTCCTCACTAAGAGCCGAGTACCTGTTCTGAAGCGACACTCTGAATTCCTGTGCTTTCCCTCTCAGTGCTAGCTCATTGACTGGCTTCTTTCGTATCAGTTTCTGTCGTTCCTTCTTCAAGTCTAGGTGAATTCGAGACCGTACCATTCTATGGTCACTGCATCGTACCTTGCCAACCACTTCCACATCCTGCATGATTCCTGGGTGTGCACTCATTATAAAGTCTATTTCGTTCTTATTTTCTCCGTTAGGGCTCCTCCATGTCCACTTGCGGTTTCCTCGTTTTCGGTAGAAGGTATTCAAAATCCGTAAATTATTGCGCGCTGGGAATTCTACAAGTAGTTCTCCTCTGGCATTTCTAGTACCGATGCCATAATCTCGTACTGCCTGGTCTCCAGCCTGCTCCTTCCCTACCTTTGCGTTAAAGTCGCCCATCACTATAGTATACTGTGTTTTTACCTTACTGATTGCCGATTCCACGTCTTCATAGAAGGTTTCAACTGAAGCGTCATCATGGCTGGATGTAGGCGCGTAAGCCTGTATCACCTTCAACTTGTATCTCTTATTCAGTTTAATTACGATACATACCACTCTTTCATTAATGATATAGTATTCTTCGATGTCGCCAGTTATGTTCTTGTGAATTAGAAACCCCACTCCTAGTTCTTTTCTGTCAGCCAAGCCCCGATAGCAAAGGACGTGCCCATTCTCTAGCACCGTGTAGGCCTCATCTGTCCTCCTAACCTCACTGAGCCCTATTATATCCCATTTAACACCCTCTAGCTTCTCGAATAGTACAGCTAGACTTCCCTCACTAGATAAGATTCAAGCGTTAAACGTTGCCAAGTTCAGGTTCCAATGGCAGCCTGTCCGGATCCAGAGATTCTTAGCACCCTCTGCTGCGTTGCAGATCTGACCGCCGCCGTGGTCAGTTGCTTCGCAGCAGCTGGGGACTGAGGGCCGTGAGTTATTCTACGTATGCTAGTGAGAGGTAGTGGCCAGATACTGCACCAGGGTGGCCAATCCTTCTCTGGTGAGGGAGTGCGTTCCCGGCAGTGGTTACCGGTGAGGCCGCACCCCAGGCCTCTTAATGCAGTTCCATTACCACGCGGATTTTTTTTTATCTGGTTGGTAACTGCGCATCACCGGGATTTGAGCCACGGACGTTTTGCATGCGAGGCTGATGCTCTAGCCCTTACGTCATCGCCAACCTTCGTGCGTGAATACCGGGCTACAATTTTTATCCGACGCAATAGAGGCGCGAAACCATTAAGGAGAACGCGAGATGGCTAAATGTGCTCAGTGAATACGGGGTTGAGCAACCAAGGTTACTTAAGTTTGAGCAGTATGAAGTGCCGCGTTATTATCGTACGGTATTGTGGTCGCAATTTGAGCCGTGCCGTGAAGCACCCCTCTGGACCGATTACGGTCAAGCAACTTTGAAATTTGGTCATTTGGTGGTGTTTCATGATGTCTATAAAATCACCCACGGCTTCCAGCGAAATTACACGGATTGCTACGAGCAATCACGCATATAGCAGCGCTCAAAGATAAAAAATTAAAAAGGACAGAAAAAAAACAGGGGCAGCTACGCACTATGGGTGTGCGAACACTGAGGAAACAGAGGTGCTACGAGGTGGTACGACTCCACCTCCTTCCCACCCCCTTGCTCAATTGTATTATACACGACTGCTGTAGTACTACGCTTAACATCGACCTATGTAGTATGTACCATATAGTTTCCTAAAACTAACTAGAGGGGCTCTGGCGCTGCCATCGTTCAGCGGCCATGGGAATAATGGGCAATACATAGATTTGCCTTGTGTTCGTACTTGCGGGCGGCGAATCGTATTTGCGGCTTCGTTTTTTTTGTTGGTTTCAGTTTCGTTTTAAAGGAAGAAAAGCCTTTTGAACTTCCTGATCCGATTTGAAATGGTAAGCTGAAAAGAATATGTGCCGAAGCACAATCAATCGCTGAACATTCGCTGATTTTTGTTTCGTGAGAAATTAGCTTGAAGCCACACGAACAGACACGGAGCCAGAAGGAGGCCAGAAATGCGAAGATTAGACAAATGTGTATACCACCCATCATTCCCATGCTCGCTGAAGCGCCGTGCGTTGCAGCTCCCATAGACACTAGCACCAGAGTTCCCTCTAGTGTATATTAGGAAACTCTATGGTATGCACCGGTATTGGCAAGCGTGACTGTACCGTCTAGCAGGTCTTCCATTAGGATGCGCACGACCTTGTCGAAGGCCCTGGCGTCCGCTGACGTTTGGAAGGTGAGCCCAAACTTGTGCTCTCTGGTGCACCAGTGGTGGAAGGTGGGCATCACCTTGTTGTACGTGAAGTCCCGCCCGATGGCACACGAGAGGAGCACGCGGGCCTCGCGCTCGCCGGTGATCTGGTAGCAGCAGGCGCGCGGCCCGGGCGTCGCGCTGTTCGGCTGCAGGTCGCAGTGCTTGCGCACCGACACGCTGATGAGGCCACCGCCACCGAGCGGCACCCAGCCGCCCGTCGAGCCGTCCCGCGTCATCACCTGGGCCCGCACACGAACCAGGCAGCCACCATCGTGGAAGCTAGCTTCGGTCATGTTCCCTCCTCGGATGGAGTGTCATTTTGGCCGCGCGCGGGCTGCTTCGTCCGTCTTGCGATAATCCTCAGGTGTAGGCCGACGGGGGCCCCGACTTGGACGGGAAGGAGAAGTCGTCGACGCCGTCGTGGAGCTGCCTCGAAGTCCTCCGAACGGTCATTGACGAGGTTTTCTCTTCCTAATCGCGGTTGCACGTCACTTCACCAAAGAGAAATATGAACTTCCCCCGCCAATCAGCACGGACAACACAACCGGCGCCGCTTCTCACCACTGCCCCGCCAACAAGCCCCGGCCACACGCACTCACCAAAAGCCTCCCACACTCGTAGCTCAACACCGCCGCCGCTCGAGCTCGGCTCGCAGTCCGTTCCCGACGAAGACGTGAAAGCGTCTCCCCAACACTAGAGCTATTGCAAGCCTATTCTCAATTTGCTTCATTAAAACCGATATTTTTCTACATCCGGATTTGTCATATCGAGGTTTGAGTGTATTCGCTTCGAATCTCAAGTTTACTGAAGAGATGAAGAGATGAAACTAGCAAAAAAACCACACGAAGAAAGCAAGGAAGAACAACCACACACAACTAGCGCTTGTCCTGGGGGGCTGTTATTCTTTCGTGTTGTTTATCGCTGGTTTTATCTTCGGTTTTCCGATTAAAGTTGAACGCCTTTATAAGAGACACTTATGTAAGAGACAAATGGGTATAAGAGACACTGGTGTGCCTACAGCAAAATATGGGTTGATAAGAAAATGCATACGATGTACCTAGCTTATAGGAGACATCTTCTATAAAAGAAAAGAACTGCTGTGTCATAATTATAAAGGGGTTTAACTGTACTATGAACCAGCTACAAGCTAAATTACTCAAATTTACGATTTGCACAGGCTTACACATCACGAAAAACAGGACAAGTTTTTGAAGAATGTCTTCCTAGGCAGCTTGTGACCACATACTGAAATGGGCTTTGCATCATAATGCCATACAACACATGATGTCTTCCGAGAGCAACAAATCCCAAGAAGAGCAAAACTGTTAGTTTGCTTGGTTCATTTCAGGCAGTTATAAGTGTAGTAAATGGCATCAAAAAAGGTTACCTCATGAAAGCTGGCTCCAAGGCTTCATGCTGCCCTGTATTTAAATCTTTTTCTGCCCTCACTGCCAGTTGGAAATCCTTCTCGTGGTATCCCAAATGCATGAGCAGCATTTGTTGATTTAGGATATAGTACTGCAGAATCCCTAACAATCCTCCTTCACGCTACGGTGAAGGATGATTTGTCAACATTAGGAGGGGGGAGGGGTTGCTCAGTCAGGGTTCAAAGTTTAATATGGTGCAGAAGTGCAGCTAAGAATGAAGAATGCATGCCTATGGTTCTAAATAAATGCTTTACTTAATACGCATGCTTTGACCAGACAAATAAAAATGGTTAATAAAACTGCAAAAATGGCAGGTGGGGAAAAAGGGATGCATATTTTAAATCTCAAGAAGGAGAGATGGGGGTACTTGCTCAGGATTTTACGGTAGTCCCAATGAAAGTGGAGTGGTGAAGGTACGAGCCCGTATCTGACATAGTAGAAAGCCACTTTGAACTTTTTTGTTTTAGCATATTTTTACGGCAACCATGTCTAAAACATTCTTTGTAAAAGTAGGAGGACGCAGTTTAAATGGGCTGCACAAAAATTTACAAATGCAGTGAAGTATGTTCAATGTAACCAATCGATGGTGATATGATTGTTATAGGCAAGTTTGTATTTCATTCGGAGCTGATTGATGTTGTCCAATTATTTCTACCCGATGAGGGGACTCGTGTAATTGCATTTGAACTTTGCTGGGAACAAACAGTACCTCTCGTGTATTTTTCAATCCGAAGAGTTGCCAAGAAAAAGCACGGAGGCTAAAAGAGATTGAATTTTCAGAACGATAGAACGTAAAAAAGATCAAGATTGAGCGCGAAAATCAGGGCTTCGTTGAGAAAAAAAATATGAATATGTATCTAAGTGTGCAGTTAATGTTTGGCAGGGTATGTGTAAATGTGATAACTTTATATGAAACCACATAAAACAGATAGACCAGTAGGGAACAAAACTTGACAATTTGTTATATGCTAACAAAGTAAAATCTACTTGATCCGGCTTTCTCCAACTTCACCTATTAACTAGGTATTCAGCATACTGGTGGAGTATGCATGCCATGCTACCTCTCACAAAAGAAATGTGCTGTTTTAAGCAGAGCAATGTTTGTACAAAAATTTGAAACGTGCTTCCCAATTCAGCGGTAACATCATTCCTTCCGAGCACACAATTAACATGACTTGATTTAGTCACGTAATCCTTCCAATAAAACTGACCTTTGGGGACGGGCTTAATTCTGCTGCATCAAAGTCGTCAGCCTGCAGGTCAGGATCAAACTATGAGAGAAATGAAAGCATTAGAAAAAGTATGAAAATACAAAAGAGAAACAAAAATTGCACTCCAGTTTATAGCATGCAATCTCATTACTTTATTCATGATAGATACAGTTTTCATATTGCAATTATCCTGCGAAAAAAAGGAAGGCTTCCAAAGGATATTCAAAAAAGAATAAAAATCAAGCTAGGTACAGAGAAATACTAAAAACATCACCGTGATTCCATCTTCTGTCTGCACGAAGGTGTCCCCCTTTTCAGATTCCTCTGTCTGTCACGACACATATCAATCGACACATATCAATCAATAAAATCAATTTTTGTTTATGCCAAGTTAACGGGGTGATCAAGAGAAAACCCAGACATAAGCGGCTATAGATAGATAGATAGAGAGATAGATACGCAGATAGACGCCAAAAGTGCTTGCAGATCGCAAACAAATGCTTCCCAATAAAAAAAGAAAATTCCGAGAAAATAGGCTCTACGCCACCATCTCATAGTAGTGGCATAGTCACTTACACGCCAAAACCGGTTACAAATCACGGAAAAATTGTAAGTATGAGATTATATGAAACATTTCAGCTTTTGAACGTGTTTCAGGCCATTAAACAATGATTTATCGTTCACAGCCACGTCGATTGCCATATTCTGAAGGATTGATAGACTTTAGAGAATCAGCTCTAGTTTGCTATTAGCAGCAGCTCCTGAAATATCATGAAAAGCTCCTTCAGAACCGCAGTTTTCAAAAAACGTCGACGAATTTAAAATTGTAGACAATAAACCCTGTTTTCGTCCACAGCAGTGCGTGGACGCGATAGCCGAAAGCGTTGAACGTCGAGCGATTAAGATCAATATTAACACCAGCGCAAGTTCTCAGGTTCAATTGCTGCTGTGGTTTCCTTTATTAAAGACGATAGTCTTTCTTGGAGACCTTCGACGCAAAAATTTTTGTCTGTCTGTCTGTCTGTCTGTCTGTCTGTCTCCACATTTGTCTGTTTGTCCACCCTTAACGGTATCCAAAGTGGCCAAACAATACTCCAAACAGCCCCGCCGTGGTGATCTAGTGGCTAAGGTACTCGGCTGCTGACCTGCAGGTCGCGGGCACAAATCTCGGTTGTGGCGGCTGCATTTCCGATGGAGGTGGAAATGTTCTAGCCCGTGTGCTCAGATTTGGGTGCACGTTAAAGAACCCCAGGTTGTCGAAGTTTCTGGAGCCCTCCACTACGGCGTCTCTCATAATTTGAGACGTTAAACACTACATATCAAAAATACTCCAAACAGCCGACCCCATCCGCAGCGCCCACCAATATTGCTCAAGATTCAGCGTTCATACTTGTGCGATTGGCAAATAAAGAGGAATTATTGCGCATATCTGAGGCACCATAGCAATACGTCAATATTCTGTATGTGTGTCTCTTCCTAGAAAAGGCATACAAAGTAATTTTAAGGACCGTAGTGTTTATCAGGTTGCGCTGATCATGCAACGCTTCCACGAAAAGGCAAGTGTTTCCAACGCTTCGCTAAGACGACACGGTGGTGGCACCTACCCGTCACCCTGTGTTCTACACTTTTTCCCCTCTTAGACAGGCGCGCAAGGCGCGCGCACTTTGTTTTCCGAGATAACTGCCAGATAGCGCTCATGTGTCACGGTTGACGTGACTTGATGCACTCGTTCGCCTCCGCTGCACGTTCGAGGCACTCTAACGCAGCGCCTCCAGAATACCATTCACCGATTTTCTTGCTCAAAACATCAAATAAACGTTTTGTTCACTCTCTCTCCAGACGCAAGACTATTGTGTTTCGACGACACCTGCAGTGTGACATGCAGATACGGGGCCATTTTTTTCTTTATCATTTTGTCACTGCTTAGTCTGACAACCATACGCCAGATGGCATGAGGCGAGATGAAGCTCAGTGATTTACGGTTCTTGTTTTTTATTTTGTTTCTTCCTCTGTGCACCTAACTTCTCAGACAAACAAATAACTAGTTTCATATTATCGTAAGATTCTAAAATGACCCAGAGGGTCTTTCTCGTTCCGATATATATATATATATATATATATATATATATATATATATATATATATATATATATATATATATATATATATATATATATATATATATATATATATATATATATATATATATATATAATGCAAATTAAAAAAACAATAAACAGACAAATGCAGAGGGTGTTTTTTGAAAGCTCATTTCTTGAGAGAAATGTTTAGTAAATATTATCACCATTTCTGCCTCTATAGCGATGTGTAGAGAAAATGTAAAAGTGTGACTTTTGTGCTGCCTTAAATGTATTAAAGAAATGTTTAGCCTCCATTGTGTGCGATTAAATGACACAAAAGTATAAAAATTCCCAGAAATCACAATGCCAGTATTCGCAAAATGGCGTGCAGTTGAGAATGTTTGACGGAATCTATTTAGTTTATATCAAAGCACAATTTCGTGCGTTCGCAGTGATACTCAGTGATTGTAAAACATGTTGCAATAAATAATTCTTATCGTTTGTTCGTCGATCATGCTGCGACATTTACACTGGAGAAAGCAAAAGCAACTCAAAGTAAGTTTCTTGCGCTGGTATGTTTGGTGCAAGAGTACGTGATTGTTCCTATTTTTAATTTTTTGACGGTAATTAAAAGCACGGTATTTGATTTTTGGAGCGTAATATCTGTGACGCTAAGTTTTGCGAGGTCATTCGCGGCGTCCCAGTTACCGTGAGCCGCCAGAGCATGGCCGGCGTGACGTCAAGCCATGTGATCTCCTACGGAGAAGGGTCCCAGCTGCGTTCACTAGGGGTCTCGCTGCTGCAGTAGCACGAGTCACTAAGTATTGCCATCAATGGCGTGTTGGCTGGGACTTTCTGTACATCTGATATAACGGAAGCCAAAGGTTGAATGCAGGAATTCAGTAGAGATAGCTACACGGCAGGCTGTGAATTGTCGAGCGAAATCAAAGTTGCCAGCAGAAATATTGGAGTGAGAAGAGGTCAAATTAGCATTACAAAAATTTTTAGCAAGTGCGGAGGCGTGCCGAGAGTAAAGCTACTGCAGCCGCCGCCGTGTTTCATCAACACGAAAACAAAAAGCAGGAGCCTCACTTAATGAAACACTACATGTACATTCTTTGAAAAACAAAGCCAAACACAGGTTTTGTTCTTGAGATTTATAACAGTTAAATCACAGTCGTTTTTTATGTTTCGTTTTGTATTAGCGCCAGCATGTTCATACTGAACGATTTGTGGACGTTGATTGATGATTGATATGTGGGGTTTAACGTCCCAAAGCCAGCATATGATTATGCGAGACGCCGTAGTAGAGGGCTCCGGAAATTTCGACCATCTGGGGTTCTTTAACCTGCACCCAAATCTGAGCACACGGGCCCACAGCATTTTTACCTCCATCGCAAACGATTTGTGGACGTCTCTGAAGTTAAATTTTGCACAGTTATAAGAAAGAAATACATTCTGTATAATAAAGAGTTACGATGAACGTCGAAGCTCAAACAATCTATGCTAGGACGGACGAGTCAGAGAAGCATATCAGAGTGGTGTCTTCAGCATACATAAATACATAAATTCGAACGTAACTTTTTAACTGAATGTTAAAAGTAATATTGCGAATGATAGTGGTCCAAGTTCTGAGCCTTGACGTAAAGCTGTAGTTACGAGAATTATTGCCGAACGTTTATTTATAACAAATATATTTCAATAGGTGGAACTTGACTTGCATACATTATTGCCTCTTTAGTGATCGGGTTAGGGGTTAGGTTTAGGGGTTAGAAACAAGGGATAGATTTGCAAACCCTTGCAGAGGATTTCGCAGACGTGTACATACCTGGTAGACCAGCAGGAGCGGCGATTCCTCTGTCACCCCAGTTTTTCCACACGATGGATACGCCATTCACCTTCCGAGAGCTGGATATGGCACTTAGCAAATTAAGAGAACGCTGTGCCGTTGGTCCCGATTTGATCAGCAATCAAATGCTGACAAATCTACCATATGAGCGAAAAAGGGCTCTTTTGGACATATTTAATCATGTCTGGAGCACGGGAGAGATCCCACTTGTTTGGAAGACAGCATGGGTGGTGCCAGTCCTAAAGCCCGGAAAGGATCCTGCGAGCCTCGCGTCATATCGACCGGTATCTCTAACATCATGCGTATCTAAGTTGATGGAAAGATTAATATGTACAAGATTAACTTGGTACCTTGAACAAGGAAGACGATGGCCACCATGTATGACCGGATTTCGCCCACGACTGAGTGCCCAGGACAGTGTTTTGGACCTATTAAGCCACATCGAACACCACCGCGTCAGCGGACTCTCGACACTCGCCGTCTTCATGGACGTTGCCAAGGCATATGATTGTGTGCTTCAGGCAGGCATCGTGAACGGGCTCCAAGCCATGGGTGTGTCGGGAAATGCTCTTCGGTTCGTACATGAATTTCTCAGAGACCGCTGTGTCCGTGTTAAGCTTGGAAATGTAACGAGCGAAGAGAGACGCGTTTCCCTCGGCGTCCCACAAGGAAGTGTTCTATCTCCCTTGCTTTTTAACGCTGCCATGGCCAGGCTTCCCGACACTCTGCACTCAGCTCTGAAAGCAGTTAAAATATCCATCTACGCCGATGACATCTGCATTTGGATCTCAGGGTACCAGCACAAACGTTTGGCCCGGATAGCACAGAGCGCTATTTCAATCATTGAGCGTCACTTGTTGACACTTGGCCTATCTTTATCAGCGGAAAAGTCGGCCTTCATGCTCTTCCCGGGAGTGCGACGGAAGTCAACACGTCTGTCGCTGAATATTCGAGGCCACTCAATTCGTTGTGCAACAAGTGTTCGCTTCCTGGGCATTACCATCGACAACAAGCTATTATGGCGACGTGCGGTTGATGGTATAGTAACTGCATCAGTGCAAAGGATCAACGCTCTTCGTCGCATGGCAGGGGTTCGTTGGGGCAACAATCCTATGTCCATGCTTAAATTGAATGATGCGCTTATAACAAGCCGCATTCTTTATCAGCTGCCCCTGATATCACCATCACCAAGCCAGTTCGAACGCCTAGAGGCAGTGCACAGAAAGGGTCTTCGCTTGGCGATGGGAGTCCCTCAGGCGGCTTCAAACACGAAGGTCACCAATGAAGCCGAGTCTCTTCCGCTCCGCCTTTTGGCATCTCAGGCCTTATTGACGCAGCTGTCAAGACTGGGCGAGTCCTTCGCAGGCACGGCGCTTCTCCGGCGGCTAAGAGCAAGAACTGGCTCACATTTCAACGCGGCACTAAACACATTTCAATATTTAGGCTTGAAACTGCCTAAACGGCGCCCTAAGGACCCGCCATGGTCTTTTGTGGATGTTGCATGCAACTTCAGCGTACCCAATCTACCAGCGAAGCGCACCATTCCAGCCGCGGAAGCAAAATTTCTTGCGCTGGACCACTTGAGCACCATGTACCGTTGCCACCTACAAGTGTACACCGACGGATCAGTGTGCACACAGACTGATAGCTGCGCAGCGGCTTTCTGCATACCCAGCCTGGGCGTGTCATGGTCGGGCTGCCTTGATCGCGTGGTTTCGTCCACAACGGTAGAAAGCGCTGCAATTACGGCGGCTTTGCGAAAACTGCGATCCTTTTCTGCACGAGATGTTGTAGTGCTGACGGACTCCAAATCGGCGCTACAAAGACTGCATCGTGGCCTACCTCAAGAAAAGTTCACCAGGCAATCTCTGGCACTAATCAAACACCTAAATGGCAAGAGTTTTAATATAAAGTTCCAGTGGATCCCATCCCACGTTGGCATTGAGGGCAATGAAAAGGCTGATGCCCTTGCATGCGAAGCACGTACATCGTCTCCAAAAGTAAGAACTCCCAAGACTTACCAGAACAACAGAGATGTGATACGCAATCATTTCAAGGCGATCTACAGGTTTCCACACCAAGCATGTGTAATTCATGGACTTTCTCGTGAAGAAGCGACGCTGTTGTACCGCATTAGAACCGGCTCCGCATACACCCCGGCCTGGTCATTCAAGACTGGGAGATACGCTTCCCCGTTCTGTGCCTTCTGTGGTGACATCGGGGATATTGAACATTTCATTTGGCTTTGCCCACAGTTTGATGCGCAAAGAGCAGCGATGATCCGCACCTTGCGAAAAGGCTGTCATAGGCACCGGACAGTTGATGACATCATCTTTCCTGAAAGACCCGCGGCAACTAGGAGGAACGTGCAACGTACTTTGTTGGTCTTCCTGCGAGACACTGGGCTGTCTGACACGTGGTGACATTTTCCAAATTAAGGAGATGCTCAGGCGGAACAATTGCCGGCCATGCAGGCCAGGCTAACCCCGCCTGCTGCAACACCACCACCACCACCACCACCACCACCACCACCACCACATCTTTAGTGATCGCTTTCACTGAACGTGCTTCTCTACGCGGGGTTTTCATGGATGTGATATAAAAGAACGTTGCAACAATTTATTACAATTAGCGTATTTGTTTTCAGTGACTCTGCTGGTGACTGCCATCAGCTAATTCGTGTATCAGCACCTGAACACATCATGGCTGCTAAGATAAGGAGAGACGTTCGAATATGCAACGTAAAAGAACAGCATCAACACAAAATCATTCTCGCCACCTTTGTGCTGCAGACAGCTGGAAAAAGCCTACTGGCCTGGCATGAATAAACATCGCAAATTCCAATGCCTGCACTACCGGAAAGTCCCATGTTCACAGTCACCAAAAATTTCAGACCCAACTCAGTATAGACAGATTCTTTTTCGCAAAAGTGTTTGCTGCACACGCGATAATATGCTGGGTCGCTTTCCCATTCTCGGCTTTCCGAACATGCATCCTACTGATTCTTGTTTTTGTGGTATGCATGAAAATTCGCTCGAGGGCGAGAAGTAGAAAATGAATCATGCGTTATTTTAACCATAAAATGGCTGACCACAACAATTGCTATGATCCCACACTACCGAAACTGTTCTTTCTAGCCTGGTACAAATAAAGGTAATATATCTCTATGTGGACAGATCCACGATTACACCGTCGTACTGACCGCCTTAACTGCAATTCTGGACGGAAGATCTTTGCGGATGCACGAACGCCGAAAAAACAAAAGTTGCTACTGATGAGCAAGCACACCCAAGGATGAACGCCGAGTTGTTTCACCAATTTCACTTTTATTGGTCATGAATATAGCTGCCATGATGTTTTGCAAGAGATCCTTTAACATAGGCTCGCTCTAATGCGCTCAGCACTGCGGATATTGAGAAACTTGTTGGCTAGAAAGTAAACTGCCTCGGGGTTGAAAACAAGTGCACTGCACCGACGATGACATATGCGAGTCACGTGGTGTCGTTTACTACGTCACAGCGACAGCAGCGCCGGCCGCTCCAGTGGTCGGCCTCAAGGCATATATATATATATATATATATATATATATATATATATATATATATATATATATATATATATATATATATGTATATATATATGAGATCTAACTGACAGTAATGCCAAGGAATGTACAGGGGAAGTTATTAGAACCAATGAAACGTAAATAAAATGAAAGAAAAGTGGATGAAAAATAACCATCCTTGAGCAGGAATCGAACCTACGACCTTCAAATAACGTGTTCGATGCTCTAACCACTGGGCTACCATAGCGGCCTTTCCTGCATCCACTTTTTTGGGTTTATATGTGAATTTAGAAGTAGGAGTGAAAGTCAGCGCCATCTATAAGCCAAGCGACGAGTGTGAAAACACTCTTTTATTCGCATGTTTGGCGTCACGTAGCACGTGAACTTATTATGAGCGGGCAGCTGATTAATAGTCCCTCGTATACAACCTAATGACACCAAGTCTGCCAGTACGAGACCCTCGTTTAATGAAATAAGGGAAAGAAGTGTATACCTAAGGGCTCATTTTTCCCTGTTTTAACACAATATTAATGAGATCTAACAGACAGGAATGCCAAGGAATGTACAGGGCAAGTTATTAGAACCAATGAAACGTAAATAAAATGAAAGAAAAGTGGATGAAAAAATAACCATCCTTGAGCAGGAATCGAACCTACGCCCTTCGAATAACGCGTTCGACGCTCTAACCACTGAGCTACCACAGCGGCCTTTCCTGCATCCACTTTGTTGGGTTTATATGTGAGTTTAGAAGTAGAAGTGACAGTCAGCGCCATCTTTAAGCCAAGCGACGAGTGTGAAAACACTCTTTTATTCGCATGTTTGGCGTCACGTAGCACGTGAACTTATTATGAGCGGGCAGCTGATTAATAGTCCCTAGTATACAACCTAATGACACCAAGTGTGCCAGTACGAGACCCTCGTTTAATGAAATAAGGGAAAGAAGTGTATACCTAAGGGCTCGTTTTTCCGTGTTTCAACACAATATTAATGAGATCTAACAGACAGTAATGCCAAGGATTGTACAGTAATGACAGACAGTAATGACAAGTAATGCCAAGGAATACCATGGCAATAAAACCCTAACCACACGAGCTAGACAGCATAGACTTTATTAGCCTAATACACATCATCATCATCATCATCAGCCTGACTACGTCCACTGCAGGACAAAGGCCTCTCCCATGTTCCGCCAGTTAACCCGGTCCTGTGCTTGCTGCTGCCAATTTATACCCGTAAACTTCTTAATCTCATCTGCCCACCTAACCTTCTGTCTCCCCCTAACCCGCTTCCCTTCTCTGGGAATCCAGTCAGTTACCCTTAATGACCAGCGGTTATCCTGTCTACGCGCTACATGCCCTGCCCATGTCCATTTCTTCTTCTTGATTTCAGCTATGATATCCTTAACCCCCGTTTGTTCCCTAATCCACTCTGCTCTCTTCTTGTCTCTTAAGGTTACACCTACCATTTTTCTTTCCATTGCTCGCTGCGTCGTCCTCAATTTAAGCTGAACCCTCTTTGTAAGTCTCCAGGTTTCTGCTCCGTAGCTAAGTACCGGCAAGATACAGCTGTTATATACCTTCCTCTTGAGGGATAGTGGCAATATACCTGTCATAATTTGAGAGTGCTTGCCGAATGTGCTCCACCCCATTCTTATTCTTCTAGTTACTTCAATCTCGTGGTTCGGCTCTGCGGTTATTACCTGCCCTAAGTAGACATAGTCTTTTACAACTTCAAGTGCACTGTTACCTATCTCGAAGCGCTGCTTCTTGCCGAAGTTGTTGTACATTACTTTCGTTTTCTGCAGATTAATTTTAAGACCCACCTTTCTGCTCTCCTTGTCTAACTCCGTAATCATGAGTTGCAATTCGTCCCCCGAGTTACTCAGCAATGCAATGTCATCGGCGAAGCGCAGGTTATTAAGGTATTCTCCATTGACTCTTATCCCTAACTGTTCCCATTCTAGGCTTCTGAATACCTCCTGTAAGCACGCGGTAAATAGCATTGGGGAAATTGTGTCCCCCTGCCTTATACCCTTCTTGATTGGTATTCTGTTGCTTTCTTTATGAAGCACTATGGTAGCAGTTGATCCCCTGTAGATTTCTTCCAGAATGTTTATATATACTTCATCTACGCCCTGATTCCGCAGTGTTTGCATGACGGCTGATATTTCTACTGAATCAAACGCCTTCTCGTAATCTATGAAGGCTATGTATAGTGGTTGGTTATACTCTGAGCATTTCTCTATTACCTGATTGATAGTATGAATGTGGTCAATTGTTGAGTAGCCTGTTCGAAATCCTGCTTGTTCCTTTGGTTGATTGAGTTCTAATGTTTTCTTTACTCTGTTAGCAATTACCTTTGTAAATAGCTTGTATACTACAGAGAGCAAGCTGATCGGCCTGTAATTCTTCAAGTCCTTGTCATCTCCTTTCTTATGTATTAAGATGATGTTAGCGTTCTTCCAAGACTCTGGTACTCTTCCCGTCAGGAGACACCTCGTAAACAGGGTGGCTAGTTTTTCTAACACAATCTGCCCTCCATCTTTCAGCAGATCTGATGTTACCTGATCCTCACCAGCAACTTTGCCCCTTTGCATGCTCTCCAAAGCTTTTCTGACTTCTTCTATCATTACTGGTGGGGTGTAATCTGGGTTACTGCTAGTTCTTATAGTATTAAGGTCGTGGTTGTCTCGGCTACTGTACAGATCTCTGTAGAACTCCTCTGCTATTTTAACTATCCTATCCATATTGGTAGTTATTTTGCCTTCTTTGTCCCTTAGTGCATACATCCAACTTTTGCCTATCCCAAGTTTCCTCTTCAATGCTTTCACACTTCCTCCGTTTTTCAGAGCGTGTTCAATTCTCTCCATGTTATACCTTCTTACATCGCATACCTTACGTCTATTAATCAACTTCGAAAGCTCTGCCAGTTCTATTTTGTCTGTTGTACTTGACACTTTCATAATTTGACGCTTCTTAATTAGGTTCTTCGTTTCCTGGGAAAGTTTGCCAGCGTCCTGTCTAACTACCCTGCCTCCAACTTCCACTGCACACTCCGTAATGATACTCGTCAGATTATCATTCATTGTATCTATGCTAAGGTTGGTTTCCTCACTAAGAGCAGAGTACCTGTTCTGCAGCGGCACTCTGAATTCCTGTACTTTCCCTCTCAGTGCTAGCTGATTGATTGGCTTCTTGCGTATCAGTTTCTGTCGTTCCTTCTTCAAGTCTAGGCGAATTCGAGACCGCACCAGTCTATGGTCACTGCATCGTACCTTGCCAATCACTTCCACATCCTGCACGATTCCAGGGTGTGCACTCATTATAAAGTCTATTTCGTTCTTATTTCGCCATTAGGGCTCCTCCTTGTCCACTTGCGGTTTTCTCGTTTTCGGTAGAAGGTATTCAGAATCCGTAAATTATTGCGTTCTGCGAATTCTACTAGTAGCTCTCCTCTGGCGTTTCTAGTACCGATGCCATAATCTCCTACTGCCTGGCCTCCAGCCTGCTTCTTCCCTACTTTTGCATTAAAGTCGCCCATCACTATAGTATACTGTGTTTTTACCTTACTCATTGCCGATTCCACATCTTCATAGAAGCTTTCAACTGAAGCGTCATCATGGCTGCATGTAGGCGCGTAAGCCTGTACTACCTTCATCTTGTATCTCTTATTCAGTTTAATTACGATACCTACCACCCTTTCATTAATGCTATAGTATTCCTCTATGTTGCCAGCTATGTTTCTGTGAATTAGGAACCCCACTCCCAGTTCTCTTCTGTCTGCCAAGCCCCTGTAGCAAAGGACGTGCCCATTCTGTAGCACCGTATAGGCCTCATCTGTCCTCCTAACCTCACTGAGCCCTATTATATCCCATTTACCACCCTCTAGCTCCTCGAATAGTACAGCTAGACTTGCCTCATTAGATAAGGTTCTAGCGTTAAACGTTGCCAAGTTCAGGTTCCAATGGCGGCCTGTCCGGATCCAGAGATTCTTAGCACCCTCTGCTGCGTTGCAGATCTGACCGCCGCCGTGGTCAGTTGCTTCGCAGCTGCTGGGGACTGAGGGCCGTGAGTTATTTGACGTAAGCATGTGGGAGGTAGTGGCCAGATACTGCACCAGGGTGGCCAATCCTTCTCTGGTGAGGGAATGCGTTCTCGGCGGTGTTTGCCGGTGAGGCCGCACCCCAGGCCTCTTAATGCAGTTCCACCAACACGCGGATTTTTTTTTTAATCCGGTTGGGAACTGCGCGGTACCGGGATTTGAACCACGGACCTCTTGCATGCGAGGCGGATGCTCTAACCACTACGCCATCGCCGCTCCCCTAATACACATACGTTTTCACAAAGACTGCTACTGACACGTTTAAGAGATGCGAAGCATCTTATGAGCAAGCTTGATCCGGTGGCGTTCGCGTTCCACTGCGCCTAGAGTTACTGTATATGCTACCTTTAGGTATCATAGTTGCGCCACTGTTTTCCGGGCGCCACTCGCTCCGCCTACAGGAGTTCAGCACCCCTATTCGCCGAGCGCCATCACGTAGCCTTAGGTGGCTCATTTGCACTGCGGAGAAGAAAATGTTACGCAGATTCCGGGCATATCAAGCGGGGTTGACAACGGCTGTTGTCATTCTCGCCGCGCTTTTTCGGTAATGTAGCAATGCTGCCAGTTGGTCACGAGAAATGCGGCAGCAAATGCATTCTGTGTGGAATTGTACTACGTAGAACTCATACGATTAAACGCGGGTGCAGCGGGTGTAGCTATAGAAAGATTAGTGTTCAGTCGGAAGGAATAAACGCTTGACCATGTTGTCGTCGGCAATTGTTTCTCTTGGGGGTGCAAACCATCGTTGAATTGCGGGTTTGGGAGAGCGAGAGCACTGGTCTAGCTTGGGTGAGGGCAAGGGCTGTTGGGGCTTCAGGACGCAAGGGCCCCTTTTGCACTTCTCTGCTGAGGCCCCATGTGCTTGGCTTTTTTTTATCGGTCCACAGCACTGCAAAGCTTACTCTATTTGTATTAACCACGGATGCAGTAGTGAATACGTGATACATGCAGAGTTGGGCAGCATGTGTCAGCTGCACACGTCTAAATTAGTCTGGTGGTTAAAACGCTAAAAATAAACGGAGAATTTAAACTAGATATATTTGAATCGGCAAGGTGTTGCTGGTAGTGCGTGAATCGAATGAAGCTTTGAAACCTTAAGCGAAAAGAATGTTGGACATTACAGGGTTTTTGAACGACGATTCTGATCGGTTGTCGTGAAGCACGATTGTAATACGAGCGTAATACGAGATGTGCGCTTAACGCGGGCGTCACACGGCCACTCTCAATCGCTATCCAGCTCGATTCAGTAGAAGACAACAAAGCTTCCGCTGGTTAACTCACACAGTTAATGAATGAGCCCAACGCGATGAAAATATTCCACTCCTGGCTAGATGGCGATCAAGAATAAAAAATAAATGGGAAAAGGGGAAATGGAAAATAGGAAAAACAGTGCAAAAGAAGCCGAAGCGAATGTGTGGCCTACTTTATGCATATGCACCACTGGTTCGATGAGCTGAAGCACGTTTTTTCGTTATTACTTACCAAAACATAACATAAAATCAAGGCTTCCAGGCGTGACCAGACCAACTGAGTTTGTCTCGTACTTTCATAAAAAAAAGCAAAAAAAGCAAAAAAAGCAAAAAAAAATAAATGAAGCAACGCTATAAGCGCGAGCGCTGCTCCTGCGCGGGTGGTGAGTGGCTTTCCCGCTAGACATTTGAACCCAAGATTGCGTACTTTGGCGCAACTCTGCTACCTAAAGCTAACGCATACAGTAACTCTAACTGCGCCTACTCTCTCTGCCACTCCTCTCTGACTTTTCTACGCATTCCTCCCCACAACGTTTACACCCCCCTTGAGCAATGGTTCCGTGCACGTAGGAATTCTTGGATTAGGCACTAATGCATTCTATAAAAAACAAAGGACAACCTTCACAAAAAGGTCAAGGCAGAACCATTCAATCATTCACTCAAATGTCGGCTAAAACTTAATCCAATATTCTGGGAGCTGCCCTAAAGCACGCTAAACGGGAATACTATCAAAGTAAGATTAGCAATAATAGTGGTAACGCAAGGCAGAAGTGGCAGGTAAGGAAAGAATTCCTGATCAGCAATGACTCTAAATCGCACCCAACTGCTAAATCTGTTAATGGAAACAGATACACTGATTCTGATTCTATTACGGAGGTTTTCAGCTCTCATTTCAGACCCCTGTGAGTACCAATACAAACACTCAGTTGGAACTCTCACTATCAAGTCTTCCACGTACTCCTCAATCTTCCTTTTTGTATCCCACGGTAGCAGATGATGTTAACAATATCATCTCATCATTAAAGAATACTGGCCCAGGGCTTGATCAAATCTGCTCTTCTAAAAATAAACTTGTATCAAAAGAACTTTCCCCAATCTTAGCCTATTCAATCAATAAGCTTTTCGCGGCTGCTGTGTTTCCTAAAGGCCTTAAAGCAGGGAAAATTATCCCCACTTTTAAGAAAGGTGATCGAGAATGCTGTAACAACTATCGCCTGATTCACATTTTACATTTCTTTAGTAAAGTCACTGAAAAACTAATTTGCAACCGTTTAATAAAATACCTATCTAAATTCAACATATTATCTGATCACCAATTTGGCTTTTTTTTTTGGTCCAGGTCTTTCGACTGAAGTTGCACTAATAACTTTCACTGACAGGATTAAATTGACATTTGATGAAGGTCTTCTTGTTGGAGCGGGGTTTATTGATTTTACTAAAACTTTTGATACAATTAACCCCGCCATCCTATTTCATCAGCTTGACTGTTACGGCATATCTGGACCACCCCTTCAGCTCACTTAAAGCTAGCTTGGTGATCAGACGCAGGTTGTTCAGATAAACCAGAGTTTTTCATCTCCGAAAACCACTAACATGGGCGTTCCTCAAGGGTCAATCCTGGGACCCCTCCTGTTTTCGTTATTTATAAATGACTTACCACTTCGTCTGAATCACACTAACGCTCTTCTCTACGCTGATGACACTACTATTTTTACCGCATACAAGGATCCACTCATGCTACAACAATCACTAAACGTTGACTTAAATAACGTTCATTCATGGTGTGTATCGAATCTGTTACTCATCAATCCATCATTGCTTTATACGTCACATGATTCCCCTCCCCCCGAAAAACGGCATGAATTACGAACAAGAAAAAGTGAACATCATTGTATTTCATTCCCCGCAGTTGTTTCCAAGCATCGCTTCATTAACAGTGGCACTTGATGGACACTTCATTCATCCATGTTCATCTACAAAATTTCTTGGTGTGGTATTAGATAAACATTTGAATTTCAGCGAGCATGCGCAGCCCTTAATTGAAAAGGTGTCTTTCGGCATTCACGTGATCATCAAAACACGACCTTACTTCTCCACCGAAATCCGTTTATCTTTATATTACGCATTTCATTCATAGTCACCTGTCATACTGCGTATCATCATGGGGAAATACATATTAGTCACATGTATATCATCTAGAACGATTACAAAAGCAAGCTTTGAGACTGAATACTTTCAAACCATTTTCATCACTATCAGCCCCCCCCCCCCCTTTTAGCAACATGAACATTTTACTTCTGCATAAACTCTTCAGCTACAAAATCGTATCCTTAGTAATGAATTATACATTTCCAGTTTCTCGGTAGTTACTCTTGTAAACAATAATAACACGAGGTTTTCAGCTAACCATAATCTATTTTTACCTAAAGTACGTACCAACTATGGTCAAATGACGGCAAGATTTTTATGCATAACACTGTGGAACATGCTGCCTGTTGATCTCAAATCATGCTCAATGTACTCCTTTAGTAAGCGCTTGAAGGTCTTTTTGTTAAATGAGCTATAACTTGAATGTTTTCTTTTGGGTTTCTTTATTTCAAGCAGATCGTCACTTTTGCTCATATGGCCCTACGTTTTTGCACCATTTTCTTATAAATATTGCTGTGATTTCGTCGCTGTTTGCTGACTAAAAAGCTAATCCTCTTTTTACTTTTTGTTAGGAGGTCCCCCTGACAGTTATTACTTTGGGATCTCCTATTGTTCATTCGCCATGCAAAAAATGTATTAATAAAAAATGTATCTATTTTTGAATAAACAACATAAACAACAACATGCACGTCCCCTCCCCTCTCTCTATTCCTATCTACGCTCCCCTTCAAAACGCCACCGCAGGCAGCGTCTGCAAGCGACTTTCTTGGTTAAAAGAAAAAAGAAACAACTGATTGCGCTGCACAACCATTCACTGTCGTCCAGTATGTATAGGAACGGGACCTTGACCTTCAAGGTAGTGCCAATGGGAGATTGGTCCTGTGTGTTGTTGAACAGTTTAAAAATTCGCAGCGTGCACGTAAACTAAAAGTGGACTGCGGATTTCTGCGTCCCGTCGGAGTCTCCGGTCTCTCATTTCCCATTACCAGAGATCGGCATATTCCAGCAGGAAACACGGGTTCATCCCTGGATGTTTTGTGTCTCCCCAGGTTTCTCTCCGGCGCAACGCCACAATGAGCGCTAGCGTTATCGCTCCCGCCAGTGTAAGCGTTAGCGTCTGCTGCTTTGCATCTGGATCCCTTTACCGGGAGATGATGTGCTTTTTTTTCTTTCAATAGGACGAATTTGTCCTTTAGCGGACGTTGCACTATAAATAAAATGAAATAAAGTAAAAATAAAGTGAAAGTTTGGGCTTGTTAGGCTTGCAATATGAAAGAGGAACAACGCGATATTCTTCACGGGGCACACAAAATTAACAACACAGACAGACACTGATTTTTTTCGTTTGTTGGTGTAGATTTTTTGTCTCCGTGTAAAATATCGCACTGTGCCTATTTCATAAAGTAAAGGTAAGAACTTCTTCGTAGCCATACCAAAATCACTTCATATAAAACACATCACGCACAGCTAAGGCTGGCCACGTAACCACTTAGTAAACATAGTCAAGTTATGTATTTGTGGTTAAAAATATTGTTAAATTCATACAACTTTTCCTTTCAATTGATCTTTACGCAGCTGTATGTTTCGTGATATCGCAATAGTTACAAAACTTATTGCCCCACATCAAGACAAAAATTGCTCAAGCGTGCCGCTTAAATCTCTTGCCGAGCTTTCCATTTGTTCAGAACAATGCAACATGGCTTTTCTGATCTGCTTGAAACAGAGCAACCTAATGAAAATTATTGCAGCGAACGGAGCTTGTGACGACTGCATATCGTAGAAGAGGGAAATAGATACATATTTAACGAAATGTCCAGATATTTAGCCTGGTTTATAACCTGCTTACTGCTCCATCTTCGACGCATACAGTAATTGATGCTGTACAGCACAGAGACTATGGCGCAAGGTCAAAGGCATTGTCGAAAAAACACGTATCAGAACTTAAGCCTGTGCTACAAGCTGTTATTTCTTATGAATATTGTGCCTAACAAAGAGAAACGAGCTCTTAAATTTACACTTTGCTTAATTAAGGTACAAGTATTTGAAAGAGGACATAAGCGAAGAGTGATTGGCTAACAGACGAAAAGAAGTGCCATCGACACTGTGCATTGTTCCAACAGGCGACGGCACCTCTTCTTCTTGTGGCAAATTTCGTCTGTTTCTACAATGGATGTTTGATCAATTAAAAAAAAAGATCACAGATTTCATGTACCATGCGAATTGAAGTCATGCGGAGGGAAAGTGACTGTGGTGTAATTTTTTTGTTGAGCGAAACGCTACAATATGTAGCTAATCATATTAGTTTCACACGCACAGATATATATGTTGAACACTACATATGTTTTATGTAACCAGTTGTTTGCAGTCGCGCTGTGATGAGGACAGCAACAGGGGTATTACCAACACCAGAAAAGGTAAGTTGATATGCAGTGCATGTGCTTGGGAGGATGGTGGTCCTGGCTAGCTGTATACGTTGACCAACTTCAGTGAATGGTGACAAATAACTATGACCCAACTTGACGCTTGTACCATTGCAGTATATATGTAATGTTTATAAAATTAGGTAGGCAGCACTGCAGGCACAGTTGACGTTTCACCACCATTACACCTACATGGGGTCGTTTTCCAAAGCAGTTGCGAGACCTGGCGTGGCTCTGTGGGAGAGTGATTGCCACGCAAAATGCTTAGCTTTGATTCTTGCTCGAACCATAACATTTATTCTTAACATTCATCGGCTCAATGCTGATGCAGTTTTCCTTAACGCTCCCGCATTTAAAAAAACAATGCATGTTCTCACTATTCCTCGGTAGACAAGCTGTCAAACCTCTGTGGCACATGGCGCATACCACGGCCCGTGGTATAGGGGTATGTGCCAGATGTGTCAGGAGTTAATGGTTTGACGCCGTACGCGACGACATTATCACATTATTTATGTCATCGCCAAATAGCCACTATTGTCAAGTCTTCTTGATGACATCGTATTAATTAACTGAGACTTTAATATTCATTAGATACGAAGCAGCTCTTTGACTAGCCTGTGTAACGCTTTCCATCCGTGTCTCCTTGCCAACGCGCTGAACCGTGCTCCTCTCACTGCAGGTGTTGGGGTGGTGCCAAGTAGGTCACGCCTTCTCGCGCAGTGCGCGGTCACGTCATTGTCTTCCTCGCCTGCCACGCCCTCACCGCGTGTCACCTCTCCCTCGCTTCACCCTCTCCACTACTCGCAACGTTCGAGCGTACTTCGAGTGAACACTCTTTCGCCTCGTTTATCTGCGATGAAGAGGACGCAGGAAAGCGAAGCTCCTTCGCCCTCCAAAGCATGCGCCGAAGTGATTTGGCCTAACCCGACCGTCGCCATAGAGTTGCGAGGGCTAGCAGAGCCGATCACGTTCGCGAATGGCGACGTCGCGCTTGCAACACCGACGAGGTACGAGCCAGACAAGCCGAACACAAGCGTCGGCAGCGGATGACCAACGACACCGATGAAACGCGAGTCGAAAACGTCGATCGCACCCGTTCGTAGCGCTGCTGCTTCGCATCCCATGAGGGTTCCTTTTGCGAAGATGTCGTTAATTTTTATTCTTGTCGTCTATCGCCTCACACGCTGGCGTTACTCCAGCGGCTTTCGCAGTCTCTATCATTGTCAGTTCGTCATATTTTCACTCGTGGCCTGGCCCAGCTCGGTGCTATTATAAACTGATTGTTATTCAAAGAATGAGGTATATAACACCTCATTTACTGAATGCTCTATGTTTGGCAAACAAAAAAAAAGAGGGTCACTCAAGATCAGGGCCGTAGCCAGGGGGTGGCACACCGGGCACGCCCCCTCCCCCCGAAATTTTTTCCGCCATAGCATAGAGAGTAAAAAATTAACATTTTAAAGAGGTGCCCCTCCCAAAATTGAAAGAGTGCCCCACCCCCCCGAAAATATTTCTTGCTACGTTCCAGCCCAAGAATATGGATAAACAAGTAAACAAATCAAATAAAAATAGAAAAACACATAGTAAATAACATGGAACTTTACTGTTGGCAGGAAAGCCGTTAAACACAAAAATAGATAAGAACTATGAATTGTCGTAACGAAGAGTATCACCTTTTTTTTTCAATCGTGGGACTGAGCCGGTTGTGTGACCCAGTTGTGTTCCACAGGACCAAAATAATGTTATTTTTCTTCCATCCTTAAAATATATAAACAAAGGTTTTTTTTTCAGTCTTCAGGTGACTGCTGACGCCCATAATTTATATATTTATATCTAGCAAAAATAGAATCCTGACATTAGGGGAGAGGAAAATAAGAAAAAAAAACATGCGCCTCAACGAAGTAATTCATCACGAGTGGTTAAAGCTCTGTGTATAGTACTGGTGAGTAACCGCACATTACCCGAGTGTTCTCCCGTATAATGTAAATTGAAGGGCATAAAGTGTAAATAGAGATATAAATTAATTTCGCCTTCCAGACACCTTGAACAATTCAAAGAAGGTTTAGAAAATGGCTGGAGCGAAGGAATATATGTCTCGAAAGTAAATACAAGAACCCGTCGTCCTACCAGTTGTAAGATACCATTTGAATATAGTGATGTAGTCGGGGGTCTGCCCATAGGACCGGAGCCAGCCAAAGCCTCGGAGAGCATTCGAGGAAAGGAGCCTGGAGCTGTTAACAGTAACTTTTAATAACAATATTTACATTTTGATGGTGGCGTTGCTACATGATGGTGGTAATGTCATGGAAGCTCTCGATGAAAGCTTGATGGTAACTTCTGGGAGCTTGTCTGGAGTGTCTCAACGCTCGCGTTTTTTGCCCTGGCCTTCCCAGGATTCTCTGCAGGGAAAATAATGGAGGCCAGGACAGTCCAATGAAATTGCCATCATAAACTTCGCCCCCAAAAGGGGAAGGTGAAACGCCGCCTCCTTCCCAACCCAGGAAAGAGGCAAGAGGCACACCCAGTTCGTCTCATGGCGAGGGGAAAAACACTGCAAAACGTGCACGACACAGCACAGCGCGAAAATGTTGAGTCCACCGCGCAAATAAGCTCTGTAGTCCGTCGCAGTAATGAGGGTGCGGCGCCGGGCAGACCACGGTTTGTGGAAAAAGTGGCATGAATGCACCATGGAGAACGTGGGAAATGTACAGAAGCACGGATCTCAGACGCTTGGCTTATTGTCCGGGGCCTTTTGACGTACAAAGCAAGCCGCCTCGATGGCCAACAGATCTTCCTAATCTGTCTGTCAGTCAGACGTGTCCAAGGGGTTTTACGATGGGCGCATACGGCCCTGGGTAATTTGAAGAACAACTTTGGTGGTGTCGCCGATCTTGATACATCTCTGGGATCGCTGACCCAGAAGAAATCAGGGTATGCTCAACCGCAATGGCTCACGTGTCCAAGTGGGGCCAAACCAGGGAGGTCGATCATAACAATAGGCAATTTGTTGGGACATTAAGTGCTTGACGCTGGTGCCCTTGTGTCACAGGTTTCATTGAGAAGCCGCAACATCTATTCATATTTTAGTCAAAACCAACTAATCAATAATCTTCTCGATAGTTATTTTCACAGTACACAGCGATCTCTTACCTTATAATCAGTCTACGTCATTTGGAAAACCTTTTTTTTTGTCTCGCATACGTTTCACCACGCTATATTTTATTCTGACCGGTGATTTCGGCATAGGCCAGTGCTAGTCGCATCTGCTTCGCACTAAATTTCCACAATGTAAAGAATCTGTCAGAATTTTTTTCATTTCTTGTCAAATATTCTCTAATTAGCAAAAAATGATTTTAGAGGGAGCATTATACCTTCTTATATCAGATTTAGGTTTCTAAGTTTACTCTCTTTGGGAAACTCGATTGACATGTGGGGTTTAACGTCCCAAAACCACCATATGATTATGAGAGATGCCGAACTGGAGGGCTCCGGCAATCTTTGGGAAACTCGACGCTTGGGATCAGCAAAAGTAAAAAGATTTCGACAATCACATCAAACTTCTAGGTTTATATTTCTCAGTTCCAAATTATTTATTTTATTTGTAATACCTTTGTTTAAAGTAATGGCTCCATGTTCAGATAGTCATATGAGACTCATCACGCCCTTCTGTCTTCGAATTCTGAAATTTTGTTTGACTTCTGTGACATTTTTTGTACCTATTAACAATATTAGGTTTTACTTTTGATGCCAGTCGCATGGTTGGTGATCCCCCAGAGTGAATATCTGCCGCTAACGTATAAAATTCACATCTGCAGAATAGAAGTTCTTCTTTGTCTGTCTGTCTGTCTGACTGTCCGTCCGTCCGTCTGTCCGTCCATCCGTCCGTCCGTCCGTCCGTCCGTCCGTCCGTGCGTCCGTCCGCCCGTCTGTCTGTCTGTCTGTCTGTCTGTCTGTCTGTCTGTCTGTCTGTCTGTCTGTCTGTCTGTCTGTCTGTCTGTCTGTGGTGCTTTGTAATACATTGTACATTTTCGACGCCATTAGACCACCACGTCTTTTCTGGGAAATCGCTGAGCTGTTCTCACGCTCTTTCCTCATATCTTTCAGCAACTAAATGCTGTTGACGCAGATTAGTGGTCACGGGTACTTGGCTTCTTCTAATCTAGTTATCTGCGGTTAAACTGTGTTCTGAATTCCGTGGATACATGATTTCGCCAGCGCCGCCTTTAAGTGCGACATGACAATTGCATTCTTTACAAGCTCTTCGTGTGGAATATCAACTCAAGAACTTTTACTTTGTCCTAGGATGACGTTTATTGTAATCGGCAGTTCTAGATTCTTGGCTTTCTCTCTCTCTCTCTCTCTCTCTCTCTCTCTCTCTCTCTATATATATATATATATATATATATATATATATATATTGACGAGGCGTTTTATGACATTTTGCCAATTAATCTATGCTTGGTCATAAAAGCCGAGTCATTGACCTCATACCTGAAATAGTGCTTTATATTCACATCAGTATAATAAGATATTTTGATCAATCAAAAATATTGTCAGCGCTGCGGCTTGTTATGTCTCTATCCTTAGTTTAGTCTAATCTTCTTCAAAATGCTGTCGCATTCATGAAGTAGTATTGACAAGCCCTTGTTCAATTCCCCAAAAAATTTCATGCGGTTTTTCTCAAAAAGAATCACGGTATGGGAGAGGCTTTTCATTTGTAGGAACAGAAGTGGATTAAACGTATTGCGCAATAAAAGCGCTAAATTAAGTACCAAAAAAAAAAAGAAAAACTGAACAGTGGATGCAGCCAAGCAGATACCATAATCTAAAATGACGTCTACTAAAGCCAAGATTAGGAGGCAGGCATTCTCGGCCGCGCTCTTGCTCAGCCGCTGGCACTGCTGTGACGGCGTTGTTTACTAGAGCAGACGCAAGCTCACAAGTACTCCTTCCACACCAACCCACTGATGTATAATGACCTGCAAGTGGATTATATATCCCTATTTATAAGCATTAAAGGACTCTGCAGCCAGCCAATTGGTTGTCTCCTCATCTTTCGACACTACCTTAAGTGTATGTACTGGGTTTTCACTCAGATAAAGGGAGGGTTAAACTTATTTTCCCCAATATGTCGATTTCGCATCTGTTAATATGTATGCACACATACAAATACACGCACGAACATACACAAATGTATTTGACCCACCCCCACCCCCCTTCATACAAAAAAAAATCGTGGCTACACCTGGGGTTCACACAATCAAAAGAAACGGTTAAAACCTGGTCTGCATGACAGTTTTAGATTGTGAAATTTCGCGCTTCTGTCCACCACCTTAATGTGTAAAAACAATGAACAAAGTTTGAAACACGCGGACATGAGGGCTTGCACTCGTAACTGGAGTGTTCACGTACTACATTAAAGCTTTCACAGTCAAGCCTACCTAAAAGACGTTGCTAGAAATCGCAGGTGCTGTAGCGAACTGAGCGGAAGTCTCCAGTTCCACTCCGTTATCTCACACCGAGTAGGGTGATCGGAGGAATGAAGAAATGCGACATACGAGATGTCGTACGTGCGCGGCCGTCCTATAATAAAACCAGATTTCCAATAGGAAGAGCCGAGGACAATGGTATGCATCGAGCCTCCCTTCTTCTTCTCTCCATCCTTTCCCCACTGCTCTGTCGTCTTCCTTTACTGAGTTGCCACATTGACAAGGTACGAGAAGCACATCGGGAAACTTGGAGCTCAGCTGCGGTCTGCTATTACTACGCTGGCTGCATCAGGTAAGCCAAGCAGGCAGTTTTTATAAACGTTCGTAATTTTTATGGGGGACAGAAGTCTGCGGCGATAACGGGGTTGCAAGCACTGTACTGGATTGATTGGTGAAACATGGGAGAGGACTTTGCCCTGCTGGGGGCCCAGTCAGGCTGATAAGGATGAAAATATTTCTCTCTCATGAATTTCTTTTGCGTGCTCTTTTCTTTCATAGCTACCGGGGATGTTTTGGATCGCTCGTATTTTCAATAGTCTATGCGCAGTTGTTACTTTGGATTCCGACTTCTGCTCAGTAGTCTGCATTCATCTATACGAGGATAAAAAGAAAAAAAGAACTCCTCTAGTAGAAGCAATTTTTTGTGGCGTTAACTTTGTGTTCTTGGAATATGCCAACTGCAGGATCGTCTACTAGGTTCTCATATTGAGGAACAAATGAAAGTCTGAGAGTTCAGCCTTTGAGTTGAAACCCTTGTGTATCTGCATGTCTCCGAATTCGATGGCGGAGAACTTTCATTGGTATTGTATGTAACTATTTATGCCAAGTGTGTTGTGTTCGCACAGTTATTGTTCATACAAACGTGGTTTCCAGAGAGAATGACTATCAATAATGCGGACTTATTGCTTCGTGTCATGCGTCTTCTCCATAGCCCACGAAGCTACACCCCCAGACAACTGTGTAGGAACACTTCAGTGGGAGCTGACTTTTTCCAACGCCCACTTTGATCAGATAGGGAGCCAAGTATATCTTGAAGTTCTATGATGCAACTTTCTCCAAGTAAGGTAAAAAAAAAGTTCTAAGCTTTTGCCTACCTAGCTGCAATGTGGTTATGAGACTGCAAATATTTATGAATACCTAGGTTTCCTTTAACCTCCACCTACACCTGATTAGTGGGGTGCTTTTGCATTCGCCTCCATCGGCATGCTGCTGTGGCCGGGAATCGAACCCGCGTTCTTGACCTTAGTAGCGCAGTACCTTAACGCTATGCAAACGCGGAGAGTCGGGGAAGCTGTTTGCGGGTGGTACAGAGTTAGGCAATATCATTATGTAGTTTACTCGCACCCGCGAACGAACTTTGTGGGGTTGTGGTCTCCTAACCACTTTGTGGCGCCATCACTTTGAGCTTTCTAAAACCACCTGCTCTTCTCTCCTCTTTACTTTCCATCTTTCTTTCCCTTTCTCCTCCCCTTAGTGCAGGGTAGGAAACTGGATGCTACAATACTGGCTGTCCTCCCTGCCTTTCTCTCATGTTATTATCTTTTTACAACCCTTTTGAAAAAAGAAATTCCACAAATGATGTCTCTCGCTATGTTTAGCGGCTAGAAGGGAGGGGGAGGGGGAGTGGTCAGCCAGTGCAAAATATCCTTGCCTTTTCCCCGAAAATCTGGTTTTTCTCATTTGCTCTGATGAAATTGTTACACGGAATCCCGAGATTTTTCAGAGTGAACTGCTACGTACGAAGTAGTTTAACTTAGTTCATTCTTAGATTAATAGATACGGTTGTAGTAGCCTAGGTACCTTAGACCCACTACCCTGCTCTTCCACACGCATCTCTGAATAAGTTTAAGTTCGCCGGCATATTCTTCACTGCTGTCTTATTCTCGTCTGTAGTGGTAGAGTCTCAGAGATTTAGGAAGAATTGTTTAGGGTATGTGCACACGTCTGTGCTAAATTTATAGACTCTGTCTGCTTTTTCAAGCACGAATAACCTTTTACTGTTGACCCATGTTTCTTAGAAAACGTGACACCTCGACCATGGGCCCGTGTCACAATGCTTTGTATATTACCGACGCGTCACATCGAACGTAAAATTGAACTTCGCGAACCTATCGTCCCACGATTCCTTGTACTTCCATGGTAGTCACACTGCTTTAGGACATAAAATAAATCCGGCTAGACTCCGTAAAAACCGTCGAAACAGTGAAGCACATGCCCCATTTCTTTCAGCATTTGCTTTTCTCTGCGTCAGGCGGCCTCTTCCTCTGGATAACGAGATTCTTGGTCATTCTGGAAGAGCAATATCCCGAAGAAACGACCTCCTCCTTTACACTACACCGAGCCTTCCACTGACCTAATCCTTGCTAGCAGCTTGGTTCTGGTGCACTTTCCGCTGAGCCTCACACTCACTCCCTTGGCAAGGCTCTCATTGATTCGATTTTCTACCGCACCTAACTCTAGGCATTTTGGCCCGCCTTCCACCTACATGATGTTGCTCCCGCTGGTTACCCATTTCCACCAAGCTTCGCTGTCACCCCGCTCGGCAATGCACTGTCTTTTCCCTTCTACGCCAGGCCTCTCTCGGTGCGACACAGCAGTCTCCCCTTTCTACCGAACCTCACTGTCCTCACGCCAAATAGCCACGTGACCAGCGTTACAGGCGCCGGCGAAAGTTCTTATCAGGATAGCTTCGCTGTTTAAGAATACACTCAGTATAAAGGTGGCCTTGCATCCTGCAGAAAGACCTACAGGACTCTGAAGCATGTCTTCGTGCCTCTGAAGTAAACATGCATGCCATTGCGGATGGCTCACCATCTGAGCTTCTGGCCGTCTCGTGTGCCTGGCAAGGATCATAATACGTGGTACACATTGGTGTCTTTGTGGGACACTACGTTCGTGAGAACCAGCAGATAATAAAGGCAACGAAAATATAGGTAATGTTATTTGTAGTAATTATGATATGAATGTGACGAAATGAAAGCGGACGAAAAGACAACGTGCCGCCGACCAAACCGAAGGACCGAACCTGAAGCCTAGCATAACGCGTTTGATGATGTACCGATGGAGCTGCGGCACCAGTCCTTAACCGACCCATTTTATCGGGTATTTTTAGGCATCTAAACCTAAGAGTGTTAGTTGTATGGTTGTATATACGGCAAGTTGTATATACGTCCACTTAAGTTTGTTCTCATATATGTCATAATTACTGCAAATAATGTCACCTATACTTTAATGGCGTTATTGGCTGTTAATTTTTATTAGTATTGCGTCTAAAAGACAATAACCCCTTCTTTTTCGCATGTAGGTGTTTTGTGCCATGTAGGGTCATACAGGTGAGGAAAGTGTCTTCGTCTTCGATGAACCTGTTCTATTTGCAGGAGACATCAACGACGAGTGCTACTCCGGCAGATATCTGCTTAGTCATAATAGTATCAGGCGATGAGAAAGCCTCCGTTACAACTACAGCGTTTTTGTAGTCGCAGACGCAGGAATTATTTATTGTACAACTTTTTAGGACGCATTCCTCATTTTTGCTGTTAAACGTGCCACCCTTTCATCGCTTTTGAATATTTCCTTGAGTATGAACCAGCAATGACGCTGATTAGGTGGGCTGTTTCAGGACCTTTGTTGCGGAGCCTGTTTCAAGTTTTTGTGCTATTGTTCTGAATGCCGTGCTCGATATGATACTTAGTCGAATTCTTGTTTCTCGGTGTTGAGTGGCATCACAGACATTGCTGGAGTTCTTTTTGCCTTTTTGCCTGCAGCTAAATTAACAGGGGGATTGAATTTGTGAGACCACAATATATTAAAGCTAGTAAGATTGCGAGGTTAATCCCATAACCAACAATATATACATGCCAAAAACCTCTCTTACGAGACGACATTTGCAGGACATCATGCAGTTAATTCATTGTTGACAACCACTGAAAGTCAACAATGACTTTTCGCCTGCCGGCAGAGTAGTAGTCAGGCTTCCTCTGCACGAGAAAATCACGTACAGTCCTTTGTGGAATATTTACATCAATCCTCGACAATATAATTGAACCAAAAGACTCTTAAATACTTTCACGCATCATGGCCCTATTATTAACAAAATAGAAAAAAGTTAGAGATAAGAGTTGATGGAGAATACCTTAGCAACCTGCGCTTCGCCGATGACATTGCATTGCGGAGTAACACAACAGACGAATTGAAACTCATGAATACTGAATCAGACAAGGAAAGCAGAAAGGTAGGTCTTAAAATTAATCTGCAGAAAACGAAAGTATTGTGCAACAACCTTGTTCGACAACAGCGCTTCGAGATAGGTAATAGTGCAGTTGAATTTGTAAATGACTATGTATACTAAGGACAGGTAATAACCACGGAGCCGAAAAACGAGATTGAAGTAACTACAAAAATAAAAATGGGCTGGAACACATTCGGCATCCACTCTCAAATTATGACTGGTAGATTCACTATCTCTAAAGACGAAGGTATATAACAGCTGAATCTTGCCGGTACTTACGGAGCAGAAACCTGAAGACCTACAAAGAGTGTTCAGCTTAAATTGAGGATGACGACGGGTATAAATTGGCAGCAGAAAGCACAGGACCGAGTTAACTGGCCGAACATGGGAGAGGCCTTTGTCCTCTAGTGGACGTAGTCAGGATGATGATGACACCCAAAAATCCACTAGTGATTTTATGGGCTTAAATCATGTAAAAATGCTCTGAAAGGCTGCTCTTCGAGCTTTCGCTGTGACTGCACTGCACACCGCGGGCAGGCCAGGCGTTTTTTTTAAAAACCGCAATCAGTATATATATATATATATATATATATATATATATATATATATATATATATATAGGCAGCTATATAGGCGTGGTGGTTGAGTGGCCGTAGCGTTGCATATAGTCAAGCAGATCCCCCGTGAGTGGTCACAACGTAGTTTATTTCGACGTTTCGGCCTAGAGTCTGCCCTTCATCAGGATAGATGAAGTCAGACTCTAGGCCGAAACATAGAAGTTATCCTAATTTTATTTTTCTATTGATTTCGACTGGTACGCCGGTCTTCATCAGGGTGTAAGAGAAAGTGAGAGGAAAATAAAGATAGATTTTTTTGTGCTTTTGCATGTATATATATATATATATATATACATATATATATATATATATATATATATATATATATATATATATATATATATATATATATATATATATATATATATGTATATATATATATTTATATATATGTGTGTGTGTAAGAAAGAAGTGTAAAAAAAGGGCTCTAACAGAGATAATAATCCCAAGGAACGTTAGGGGAGGTTATTAGACCGAATTGTAAGGTAAATGTGAAGAAAGAAAAGTGGGTGAAAAGATAACTTACCATGGGCATGAACCAAACCTGCGACTTTCGAATAACGTGTTCGATGCTCTACCACTGAGCTACCGCAGCGGCTATCCTCCCAACCACTTATTGGGTATATTTGTGAATGTAAACGTGGGAGTGTCAGTCAGCGCCATCTGTAGCCATGGCGGCGACTGTGGCACACTCCTAATGAGCCTTTTTGGCGTCACGTAGCACGTGGACTTATTAGCAGTTGGCAGCTGAGCAATAGTCCCTTGTATACAACCCAAGGCACCAAGTCTGCCAGTGATGGCCTTCGTTAATGAATAAGGGAAAGTAGTGTATACTAAAGGGCTCGTTTTTTCATGCATACATATATATATATATATTTATATATATGGTCGCGCGAATGAAAATATTCGTTAGTGTAGCACATTTACATGCCCAAGAATTTGGAATACAGCATTGTGGTGGAATGTAAATTCCTGTGGTCAAGTACTGAATATTTTCATATATTTGAAGCAGCGGTCAACGTCGGGGACACCTGCCTGCCAGAACTCGCCTGGATGATCCTCCTCTTGTAAAGTGGACCCGGTGTGTACGAGTTCTGTAACGTTTAACGTATACGCCATGACGGACAACATGATCGCCTTCTGGAATTATCGGCCGCCCTGCAGTGACCTTTACCATCTTCAATCGACACGTAAGTGAAATTTGTATGCTGTAGAGAGGCAATTCGAAACTATAGCTCAACGTCAATTGTGAATGTGAGAGAAAAAAACTGTTTTCCAGGACGAGTACCAGACTCGATGGCGGCTTCATCTAAAAGCTGAAATGCTCCTGGCCACGCTCGCAGTATTGTATATAGTTTTTACCATAACGTTAGCTGTTCTGAGTACTAATCATGCGAAAAGCATGCTACGAGTAAATAAGAAAGGCTGTATACTTTGTTTCAGTAGTATCTTGCAACACTATAGATTCTTCGGACAACAGGGGAGGGTGATGCCCCTAAAGACGCGTTCGTCCTCGCAGCCTCGTTTTCCGAACATCATCTGATCGTCCTAAAGGGCGATACCTGCTCCCCAGAGGCGTCAATGCAATAAATATTTGTTGTAGGTGTAATCTAACTTAACATTATGACACCAGCGGCACTTCACTTCACCTAAACATTTTCTCAAAATTGTCATCCAGCCTTCCTAGCCAACACTAGGGGTGGACGCACAGCCATATGTTCAACCACACATTATGGCCTTGTCAGTGCCTACATGGAGTTTACTCATTGATGTCATCACATACCGTACTCTTGCGGCAAAACAATTTTGCAGTCAATCGTTAGGCATTTTAGATGTCCGGCTGCGCATCGCCAGAGATGATGCTGTGGCGCCGCCTGCTGAGTAAGTGCTCAAAACGCTTGTTCAGCTTGGCGCTGCCTCCATATACGTCTAGTGGTGTCAAAACGGGTGCGCTCAAAATTGACAGAAAAACAAAACAGAACAAAAAAAAACTTTCAAAATAACCCCCTCGCAGCCCGAGATAACACTCAAATTATTTCATCACCTCTTTTTGGCAGGGCGGAGGGCAAGTAAGACACGCGAATTCGTATTGAATTCGGTGGTCACAGTCCTACCCGTATATGTGCAATGCCATGTTGCTGTGATGAATCATGGTTATTGGCTGCAACCACCGCTCTATTTTACAATATGCAATGGCTACGCACTGATCACCCGACGTATTACGTGCCGCTGTAACGTATTCTGCGCGAAGCAAAGCCAACGCTTTTTAATCAGGCACTTAAGTCCACACCTACAGTTCGTTGCGCCAGGATAATACCAGTGCACACCTCGTATAATTGATAATACTGCAAGCTGCTTTTGAAGTAAAGTATAGTTGTTTGAGTATATATGGTCAGTGAACTTGCTACTAGTGCTATTGTGTTCATTTTCTTGCAAATATGTGGCGATATGTTTCTTTTTTTGTTTTTATATTCACAGCTCATACAGGAATAAATTTCCTCCCAAGATTGTAGGGCTTGTGCAAAGCGGTCTCCAATATGTTACCGATTTCTCATTCCCACTAGCACCTTTCCCTAGGTCATGTAGATGACCAATAATTCCCTACCTGTCCTTGGTCTAACTTGAACATGAAAATTTGCTCTGCTACTTCTAGTTCGAACAAACCTCCTGTCCCGCAAATAAACAGTCTCCGGGGAAGCAACAGAAAAAAGAGAATATCCTTTGGCGCCTCCTATATAAAAAATTTCGTCGCATAACGTTTGCTCAAAGAATCGCAGGATAGAATCAATCAGATGATTATCAAGAGCTGAGACATTTATGTGGTCTCATCCTTGCCAGCAGACATCATTCTCACCATGCGAAGAAGCACACTTTTCAATTCCGGGCTGCGGAGAGCTATGTGACCAACGCTAGGGGAGGAAGGAGTCGCCAATAGGGAAGATTGGGACACGATTAAGATGCATTGTTGCCAATGTGAGTCGTACGTAACGGACGGTCGCTTTCATGTTTGGGGCTTGTTGGAGCGTTGTACCGAAAAGAGCTAGCAAGCGGCGGCACCGCGCGTTGTGGAGACGACGCCTTTGCGTTTCGCTTGTCGCGGAGCGCCATCTTGGGTAAACAACAGCCTGAGCGCAGATTAACGGCGTCAAAGATAGCCGCGGTCTCGAGATAAGCGTGCACGGCAGTGCTGGGTCACGTGTCCGCGTCGAAGTCGGCAAGGTGACGGGCGATCGCCTTTGTTGCCTGCCAGCAGCGGCTGCTCCATGTGAAGTTTGACCCCCGAGTATCTCCGTTTCCCATTAGTGCGCCAAGGGGCCCCCGCTATGAACGCGGAGCCGAGTGGAACGTCGGGCGGCCTGCTGGGCTGCGCCACGGCGGCACCGCTGGGCAGCGTCATCGTCCAGGGAGGTCCGTCGGCGATGCCCGTCGACGCTTCGGCGCAAGGTGAGGCACATTAGGCCTACGCAGCAACAGCGCATTTTCACGCCAGAGCGTATGGCTGAGCGAGAGGCGCTACTGCGTGGTCGCTGCTGCGATGCTTCGTACTTCGCTACCTGTGTTTGCAGAGGAGAGCGCCCTGCCATGCCGAGCACGGCACTGTGGCCCTCTGCTCTGTTGGCACCCTGTGTTTGTTTTTTCAAAGGCCAAAAAGAAGACGGCGCTGCACTTCTACAAGGCACTGGCTTTTTACTGTGTTTTGCAATTTTTGCGGCATTATTGTGACACCACCAGGGCACGGAGTTTGCGCGCGCCGGCGCAGTGTGTGACGATGGCGTCAGATGAATGAACTGAAAGCAAAGCAACGGCACGAAATGTTTTCGGCGTAATAGTTGTTTGACATTCCAACTTCGAACCATATGCGAGAGTAGGACAGGAAGCAAGAGCCTGAAAGAAATCAAGGATATAAGTTTTTAGGTTCTCTTCTTCACCCCATGAAACAACGTTCTTTACAGCAAACTTCGACAAGAACCATTTTTTGCTACTTTCACCTGAACAAGCGTTCGCGTTTGCTTAATGGGTGCATTTTAGAAGTCCGCAAAATTGAAAAATAAATAAAAAGCTGTTGAGACATTACTAATCTATGACATTACTCATCTTTTAACCACATTATTAATCTATCACATTCTTTACAATCTATCACATTAATAATCTATCACTCATCTTTTAACCAAAACGAAAAACAGTAAGACAAAAAGTGGTAAACCTATTTTTTTCAATAACGAATACTTTTTGATGAAATTGTTTCTATGTAGGCACGTGAAAGCTCAAAAGTGACAGGAATGGCGCTTCTTCCTGTCGAGATGACTTCCTGTCAATGTGTGCTTGTGGCTTGCATATACGCGCGGTGCGCACCAACATTTTTTTTTCTTTCTTGCATTCCCTCTCCCCTTCCGCCATATTTCTAGGTGAGTGATGGGAAGGAGACTTGGGGATAGCGGGCTCTTAATATGCCATTTCCATATTTTTCGACATTTAAGTCACGAAACTAATTTATGTGCACTCTTGTAACGTTGTACTAGTGCAAAAGTCACGTGAGAAATGTCAAGTTTCAAAGCAAAAGCTTGCCGCACCGATATTACTTTTTTGCCTACCAGTGGATCATGCGAATTGACATATTATATGTATACGCAAGGCCGTCATTCGACGAGGGCGTTGATTGATATCCTCCGATATGATATTGCTATGCTTGATACACCACCTAACACACGTAATGTTTTTTTCGAAGACACAGGAGGATGACAGTACGATAAATAATATGAGTACACGGATGAGAAATGATGGGTCATTCAGAGAACACGGCAGAAAGTTCAAGTTGATCAGTAGCTTTTTGTAAAGATGTACGATACTGGCAATTGTCCATATGTAACCAACGTGCGAGTGACTGCTCAAAAGAGGAAGAGAGAGAGATATGGTATGAAGAAAGGCAGGGAGGTTAACCACAAAGCAAATGTCTTGTTTGCTACCCTGTGCTGGAGAAGGGGAAAGGGAAGACAGAAAAGTAAGGAAAAGGGAATGAGAGAAAAAGAGCGGGACGGAAGCGAAAACACACAAACATACACTAAAACGTCACAAACGTTCGACGAGGCGGGTCGATCGCAGAAGCTTTGGCGTGAAGCTAGATCGTAAAAATAACATATATAATACGAAGACTCTGATAATTCGATGTAAGGTAATAACATTTCTGGTGACATAAATTTCAGCCGAGTATCTGGGAAAGTTAGTTCCTGAAGACCTAATAAGGGTAGGCAGAACTTTCATATGACGTTTTTCTAGGCTGCGATCAAATAGAAATGACAATACTAATAAGGTAGACTTTGCCGGAGAGCTCCGCAGGAGAGATTCAATATCAGGTTTTTCCTTATTTAGCAATAGGTAGCCTTCTTTGCACTGGTTAGCTGGGAAAATGACTACCCGGAAGAATTCTGTTAAGGGCGGCAAAGGCTGTCGCGTGGTCGTCTTTTTATGTCGCTATCTCACACTCTCGAGTACAACAACAACAACAACAACAACAACAACAACAACAACAATAACAAAAAGCGTGCGTAAGAGTTCCTAACCACACAGAATAAACACTGGATGTTTCCGTACTTTCGGCGATGAGTTGTGGGCTCGCACATGCTTAATAAAGTCGCCTATGAAATATAATAGGGTTGGCTGGCAGTTGAAGTTGCCCTTAAGAGCTATAGGGAGGAAGGCGCGATTCCTGTGGTGGTACGTATACGAACGACGTTCAGTTACGCCGCAACTATATTTAGCATTCTCCGGCTTCCCTGTGATTTCTTAGTCAATATTTGTACTGTGGTATTGATTTCTGAGGTTCCTGTTAGGCAATCACGTGATAGCGTACAAAAATTAGTGACCGCAAAAGTATGCTCTGCCAAATCGGGACCTGTGAAAAAAATGTGAGGTCATTGTAGTGCAGTTTGAAGGCAAAAGACACTAAGCCGTACCAGATTGTATTGGTGGTAGTGGTTAATAGAGGAATAGGGCACCTAATTTCTGCAGCCCAGTAGGGAGCACGGCGCATCGTATTGAAGAAAATAAAAGAGAGAGTGTACATTTTACGAAAAGAGAGAGAAAAAGAGCAGAGATTTTAGGAAAAGACATAGAGAAAGACCAGAGAGACGAGGTGTGTTGAAATGTGTCCGAAAATCGTCACCATGAGGGGAATGTTTTATTTGCGCGCCACAGCCTCCACAATTGCTTATTGCTTTTTTTTTGTGGCAGACATGTGTACGTTAAAATTGCGACAGTCATTTGCGAAGTGATGAAATCCGACCAATTTTGCCAGCGAAACCGAAACACGCCGAAGCATGCGTCTGCCATACCCTTCCCAGACACTTTGGATTAACCGCAGGTCCTTATCAAGCATCGATCTACTTCGCATCGTGGGTGGTCTGTGTTCGCCCTGATAACACGCATGATGCACGTATGTTAGCCAAAGCATAGCCAGGGGGGCGCAAACTCCCTATACCCTCCATTGTATTCGCTCTCGGCAGCGGCAGTGCAGCTTCCACTGGCGGTTCCAATCAAATCAAGTTTTATTATTTCATAATGCAATGAACAAGAAGGGATATGTAGAAGGAGGTCCCGTAGTATAGACTGAAATGCGACCTCCTATGACATGTAAACATGAGTATTTGACTGGCAACAACTGTAGCAAAATTAATAGATTACAAGGTTACAAAAAATGACATACTGATAAAATTAAACGACGAAGCTAACATGAACTATATGTAATCGTATAATGTAAAAAAATATACCCATTTATATTAATAGCATAAAGAGAGAGAGAGAGAGAGAGAGAGAGAGAGAGAAAGAGAGAATGGCCTGGAAAGGAAGAAATTAGTCAGGTAAAAGAATGAATGTCACTTAACAAGAACTTTTTTAATTTTTCCGAAGCGCTTTATCACAGAAATTCATTCTTACTGCTATAAGTCAAGTAGTTGTCACTTTTTATTGTTCCATACAATTATGTTGTAATTTTCTTTAAATTATATTTATGAACTGTCAATATTTTGCACACATATATGTATATATTGTCATTGCCTTAGCGTGTTTTTGCTGTGCTTCATTTCATGCGTATCATTGTCTTTCTTAATCATCTTTTTTTATTGTAAAGTTGAATTCGCCGTATCTTCTACAATTATCTGGTTCTTGTTTATTACTGCGTTATTCCTCTCCCCACCCCTCGAACAATGTTCCAAACATGGGAACCCGTGAAGTATTTGTATAAATAAAATATTTAATGGCAAAATTCATGTGCTTTTCGAATTTTCATTAGAAATGACGATGTATTTTACAATAATATGGCTGCAAAGTGAACTGTCTGTTTGCCATAATTAGTTCGCACTTTGGGCAGAACGAAGTTGTTATGCTGCGTGAAACAAGTATCCTAATGCCCGGTAACCTACTAGAAATAATTCACGAACAGGAAATGTCTGCTATGATGTCACAGGTGAGGTGTCAAAGTAGAGGGAAATGACGAAAGAATAAGAGGAGAAGGATCGCAGCGGATGACCTTCTTTCCAAATTCTCACGGAAGCGGAATCCGTTCGTGCCTTCTTTCAGATCTGCTGGCCACTTGGGCAATGAGGCCATACAATTTTGTTAATCTTTCTGTTTAAACATTGTTCGTGTTTTCTGAAGAGGCGAAAGTTAAGCTCACTGATTTCTCCGTAAGGTAAAACTCGATCGACACAAATGAAATGCACTTTTTATTTGTATAAAAAAACAGATACTTTACACGTAGTGCGAAAGTGTCAATCTCTAAAATGTAGCTTTAATTTAGAACTGACATATGGACATACTGAGCAAACGTTGAACCCAGAATAATCAAATAAATGCGAAAATTAACAACAATCGTGAGTAGGACCAGTTGTATTTGACTGAATTACGTTTATTGTGACGGCGCGCATAGTTTTATAACAGAACTTTAGTAACAAATGAGACTGGAGTTAAGAGGCACGCAGAAGCGTGAAGCGATCAGAATTTTTTCGAGAAAGAACGTCGCTGAAAACATTGCTTCGGCAAGTTTACTTGTCTTTGTGAGAGCAACAGTGTTGCCTTGATGAAAAAAAGCTTACTTGTCAAAACGTTGCCTCCATCTACACAGTCCGTATTGATTTTTAGAAGCATTGAGTCCACCACGCGTATTTAGGTGACACTATTAGAAGCAAAGACTCACAAATTTTTAAACCATGGCTACAAATATTTCATGAGCAGGAAGCAGCCTATAATTACTTGACATCATTTGAAATACCCGCCGAACGTAAGAGAAGGGGAAACTATGTAGCCGAACCAACTCGAAGTAAAGCATTTCAATAAACGCATTTTCCTGACTGGAGCTTGGACGCAGTCTTCGTCTTCACCAATTAGTCTAGCGACACTGCACTGCTGTCAGGCCACTCAGGCTTGCAGAGAATTGGGTTTACTCATATGTGCTCATGCAAAGTCAATACCGGCTCAAATATTGGATTTGAATTCTTGTGCACACCTGTCCGTTGCCTTTATTAAATGCTGAAAACGTTCACGGAACTAAAAATCTCCGGGTTAGCACACCACAGAGCCGCGGGAAATATGTGTTGCCCGATTAAGCCATGTTCGACAAATCCATGGTTGACCTATTCAGCGTAGCTCCCTGCGGCTTGCCCCGCCGCAATAGTCTAGTGGCTAAGGTACTCGGCTGCTAACCCGCAGGTCGCGGGATCGAATCCCGGTTGCGGCGGCTGCATTTCCGATGGAGGCGGAAATGTTGTAGGCCCGTGTGCTCAGATTTGGGTGCACGTTAAAGAACCCCAGGAAGTCGAAACTTCCGTTGCCCATGGCGTGTCTCACGGCGTCTCTCATACGGCGTCTCTCATAATCATATGGTGGTTTTGGGACGTTAAACGCCACATATAAAATCAAACCATTTTATTGCCGCGCCGTGGTGGTCTAATGGCTAAGGTACTCGGCTGCTGACCCGCAGGTCGCGGGATCAAATCCCGGCTGCGGCGGCTGCATTTCCGATGGAGGCGGAAATGTTGTAGGCCCGTGTGCTCAGATTCGGGTGCACGCTAAAGAACCCCAGGAAGTCGAAACTTCCGGAGCCCTCCACTATACGGCGTTTCTCATAATCATATGGTGGTTTTGGGACGCTAAACGCCACATATAAAATCAAACCATTTTATTGCCCCGCTGTGGTGGTCTAGTGGCTAAGGTACTCGGCTGCTGACCCGCAGGTCGCGGGATCGAATCCCGGCTGCGGTGGCTGCATTTCCGATGGAGGCGGAAATGTTGTAGGCCCGTGTGCTTAGATTCGGGTGCACGCTAAAGAACCCCAGGAAGTCGAAACTTCCGGAGCCCTCCAATAAACGGCGTCTCTCATAATCATATGGTGGTTTTGGGACGTTAAACGCCACATATAAAATCAAACCATTTTATTGCCCCGCCGTGGTGGTGTAGTGGCTAAGGTACTCGGCTGCTGACCCGCAGGTGGCGGGATCGAATCCCGGCTGCGGCGGCTGCATTTCCGATAGAGGCGGAAATGTTACGAGCGCAAGTCGATCACTTCCCGCGCTTCGCCTGGTTTAAAATTCACAAGATAAGGAATGAGAAAAGACATATAAACAAGAGAAGTTTTTTACAGGGGTATCAATTTTTTTTTCATTTATAAAAACATGTGAAAGCCAGTAGATGCAAACATTCACATCAACCGAACTCTGTTAAACCGGATCTTAGGATGCCCTGCAACCGCTACGAGCGTGCATGTTCTTCGAAACCGAAACTAGCCCTGGCTTTCTGGGGGCTGGCATAGCAACGCCATTGCAGTTCTCATGAACAGTTCGGGAGGGTAGCGCAAGTAGACATACACGCAAGGAAGGCACACTGACATGTTCTATGTATCATAGTGTCTGTGCTTCCTTCTGTGGGTCAGTGTGCCTTCCTTTTATCCATGTTCACTTACGCTATATATACCCTTCCAAGTGGACCTGTGTGCCGGTACCAAAATTGCCGGTGGAGGGGGCGTGTTGACGGCGCGGGGTCCATCGGTCCGGCGGCGGCACAGGTAGTGAGGGGAGCGGGGTGTAGGATCAAGATTCAAGAGTTGGTAGGGATAGAAACTTGTCCCTTGAATTTTGCAAAAAATGTTGTTTCCCGGTAAGGCCGAAGTGACAGCAGCATGCCTTGATGTTGTTTATTTACAAATGCTGCTGTTTTCGTTTTCAAGACATAGCAGGTGTAATAAAAACGTTCTGCACCTTGAGAAAATGATATACATGTTCACGCATTTTTTTTTCAATTACTCAGAACCGAGTCTGCGCAGATACCCATCCAGCTCATTCTAAATATGCACGTTCTGCAGAAAATCAAACTACAAACAAGAAAATAAAAACAATGTTGAATTGATCTACCAACTGGGCACAGTATAGAGGATCAAATGACGGGATATCGGGTGCACAAGATATGTGTGCTAGAACATTCAAACCAATGTGAACAATTTTATTTATGCAGGAGGATAACACTATTGCATGTGCGCCGTTGTTGGAAAGGCACCACAGTGATAAAACATGTGCATGTGAAGTACGCGAAAAACGCTAGTCATAGCAACGAAATATCAACAGTATTGCTTTTTTTAAAACAGAAACTTACAGTGTTACACGATGTTTGTGGTCAGGTGATCAAAAAACCGACGCATATTCGAGTCTGGCCAAAGTTTTATGCGCTGTTGGTCAACATTCTTTTATAAAGTGACTCAACATGCGTCGCGGACACCAAAGTTTTCGAAAAGCTTGTTGGAGATTGTTTCGACATGCGTGTGCCATATGAAATTTACTATGAGAATTACAACAATTTTTAAAATACGTAATACCTACTAGACCTACACTGTCATTAGTATACGTAAAGGGAAAAATGTGTTTCTAATTTGAAAGCTCGTTACGACAGTCTTTTTGAAGTTTGCCTTGTTTCACTGCCGCTACGAAACGAAAAAAAAAACTTGTATTCAGCACATCCTGATCTTGACTATTAGGGATGGTCTTACAGATAGCTCAGTCATCTGCATAGATTCTTAGTTTCCTTGAACTATCAGTGATATTTTCTTCTCTGCCATTTATATAAACAATAAACGAAAGCGGACCAATCGGCATGGAGCCTTGAGGCCCCTTCCTGATGCAATATGTACGTTGGAAGACTTCGCATGGTTAAACGTAAAAAAAGTTTGAGCGCTACAGCAAATAATTTGCTATCCAATCAGCCAGCTTGTTATTGGCAAAAATTTTTGAAAAACTTGAAAGTTTAGCATGGCAAGCCATGTCGAACACATTCGAATAGTCAATGAATATGACATCAACCTGTTTTTGATCGTTAAGAGAAGATATAGCAATGCAGGGAGTAAATTGAAGCAAGTGTGTAACAGTTGCATAGCCAGCACAAAAGTCGGGGTGTGATCGTGAAGGTATATTGTGTGCATTTAGGTGTTCTACAAATTTTTTAATGATATGCTAGAAATGTTTACAGCTGGTAGAAAACAAACATTTGGACCTATAATCGATATTATTTGCTTATTTCTAGACCTAAATTCAGGCATGACGTTTGCTAATTGCCACAGCTGGGGAACTGCTTCAGAGATTACGCATTTCTTTTAAATATTGTAGTAGTATAGTCAGGACACTATTCTGAATACAACTTTAGAAATATATGTGAAATATGGTCTGGACCAGATTGTTTCGAAATTTCAAGGCTTAGTATGAGGTTGTGCACTTCAGTGGAGCTTAATTCATGATTAGACAAAGCAGGTAGTTTGATGCACGTGGAAAGGAAAGGAGTGATTCCGTTATCTGCAGAAAGAAAGCAGGTTCGAAGTAATGTTGAGGTCATCGATGATGCAGGACTAACTGACCTTTAAAACCTGTGTGGATTTTTTTTCGTAATTGTGGCGAAAGCATTGCTTAAGCAGTAGTTCTTAACCTCTTGATTTCATCTTTTGTTTTAGTTTTCAATGCAATAATTGAAGAAGCATGATCAATTCACTTAGATTGACGATTCTTACATCAGAGATTTATGCGACGAGTGAGATGGATTACATCTTTATGGATGCAAGGGTGTATTGGGCTCTAATACATTTGCGAGGGCACATACCTGGATAGGCATCATAACAAAGCTTAAGAAGGACCACATCTACGTCGTAAAATTTGCTACAGCGTTCAAACTTCTTCAGAGATGAGGCTAAAGGGTCCAAGACGAACGTGTCATCAACTTTAAGAAACTTCAAAACAGTTCTGGTGCAAGGTCTTTGAAAAGAATACGCTAAGTTGGAGGTGACTTTGGCATTTTTGTGGTCAGAAAACCTTTCGACAACTTTACATTTTACACCGTGTGATAGGGGCCCGCCGCCCCTTAACGAGGCTTAGGCTGAAGCTATCTCCTTTTCATCGGATCTCGCAAAACTGTAAAATAGCCGCTCCTGAGAAAAAAGTGCCGCCATATCCACGAAGTGAATGATGATCAGTGACCGAAGCTCCGGAGGTAAACCTGGTAAACCACGAATCCTCCGTACATTTTGCCCACTCGATTCAACGCTCCCCCTAGCGAACGTCGCCGCACCAAATCGAACCCCACCGCCTTCCACCAATGACACGCGCCATATGTAACATCATTCCTATTTTATAACATCTCGCATCTTCCATCATTAACTAAAAGTACCGCCGTCTAGTTTATAACATCTTGCATCTTTTCATCATCAGCTACCAGTACAGTCATCTAGTGAACACTGCAAATACTAAACGAGAAGTGGCTACATACAGGGGATGGTACCGCCATTTAGTGAACACTGCAAGAACTAAACGAGAGGTGGCTACATACAGGGGACGCACAGGCCATACGTATATTGGGAAAAACCCAACTGTCAAGCGCGTCTCCCTTGTACACGAAAGTCGGAATTTCCGAAGTCATCGCTTCAGCATATTACACGAGACGTGTCTGAACCACCTGATGCCCTGCACTCTACGTCTCGCATACGGGGTCCACCACCTGGGTTTTCGTCCCGTGGTTTTTCAAGCGCTCCTATCGCTCACCATTCGCCTCATAAGGACGCCGCAACCTCGGTAGACGACCTAACGCTTCACGAAAATACCCTGTCAAGCCATGCTCTTTCCGGACGTGTTCATTCATCACCGTGCGGTGCACACACACTGGACAGTCGAAGCAAAGCAGAAGGCTCTGACGCATCGAACGCCGCACACTACCAGGCGCAAGAACCACTCGCAGTGAACAGCGAAACAGAAGCCCCTGAAGAGCTTCGTGTCATTTCTACGGCACCGCAGACTTGCCAAAATCTGCAGTTCAAACCTAGTAATGCCATGTCACCTGTGGTGCCCACATGCAGAGCTCACCAATTCATGAATCGAACAAATTCAGAAGTGCATGATACATCAAACATCGTACACAGTTGTCTTTCGGAAGCGCCCTTAATGAACCCCGAGCCTCTGAAGAGCATGCTAGCAATGATGGCGCATTGCCAACTATGCCCGACAAGCAAGACACCAGTTCACCATTCATCAGCTGTCTACAGGACGCGTCAAACACCGAACCAAATGAATGCCCCATTCCGGAACGGGTGCCACTACAGCCATCTCCTGAGCAGCACCAGCAAAGCAAGCAAAACGAAGTTCACAAACTCAGAAAACAACGAGAGATACCGCAACGAGGGCATCGGCGAACGCCAAATTCAATGGAAGCGCGTTCATCAGTTGAAGAACATCGAAAAATAAGATCTCCAAACCAACAAGACATCAGACACTTTCGGACAAAGAAAAATCGCCAGAAACGCTCCCAGCGCCTGCTATTCCACCGGCTGCAACACCACAGGAAGCGCCGAGACAGACGCGGAAGCACTGCTTTCAAACCGCAAGCACTCAGGCACTCCATCACAGTCTGTCGAGAAGCACGCAAGCAAGAAGCATCGGGATTGCACCATTCACGGCCAAAAATGCAACCCCGACGACATCCGAGCTGCCGATGCAACAAGGCGTTTCAACCTTGGTCAGCCCGAACAAGAATTCTAGCAGTACTGTCAGTATTCACGTGTATCCCGCTCTGTCCGGAACGCAACAGTCAGCCTCGCCCACCAGAGTTGTTATAGAGTTCACCGGACTGAACCCTCGGGCTTGAAGATATAAAGAGACTGTGGAACTCCGTCGGGACGTGATACTGCGAATTTGGACATTGTCTGTTTATTGGCTTCTTCAATTTTTTGTAGGTTATAAACGGTGCCATCTTTCGGGGGGAGGGGGAATCTTGTGACGTATCAAGTGATGGTTAGTAGAGGTAGAGAAGAAAGAAGTGCAGAAAAGAATAAACATGAAGTATGAGCCAGGCCACGTCTCCCGTTCATCATAGCGTCATATATATATATATATATATATATATATATATATATATATATATATATATATATATATATATATATATATATATATATATATATATATATATATAACTCAAGCCATGTGATGTCATAGAATGGCTTTGGAAAAACGGCACTACGCAGGCGTAATGTTAACGAAACGTGAATTGTGGCTGCTTTGCGGTCCATCTAATTTTACAAACATTACATATGTACTGTAACTACAGAGGCGTCACGTCGGGCTAGAGTCAATTGTAGGGAAGTGGCATCCACTGATGTTGGTCTACGTGTCGCTATCCAAGGCTACCATCCTCGCAAGCACCAAAGCTATTTTTCAGCTTACCGCTTTTTTTGTTCGTAATACGCATGTTGCTCTTGGCATCGTTATGCAAGTACAAACAACTTGGATGAAAAGATAGGAAGACAGAAAGAATAGCTAAGTACACAAAAAATTTGCATGAGCCTAAACAACACTGCTGCATTTCATGCACTTGAAAAAAAAAGATTGGTTAGTTCGTTTCTGATCTGACTAATACTGTCGTTACTAACGTTTTACACCCGAGGTCCTGCGGCTAGCCTTGTCAGCGACGTTAAAAGGAGAATCATTATGAGAAGTATCATTATGAGATACATACTAGTGCAGTTATTCTGCTCTGTGAATGATAAATTAGTGTTCAATGATGAAGAAAATATTTTTGCAAATGATTTTTTACGAGGGACTGTGCAAGCACCAGTTGCAGTGACCTTTCTTGAGGCATCTTTAGATACTATTGATCTTTCGTGAAATGAGTTAACGATGGACACTTTTGTCATTATTTTTCGGACGTCTCCGACGCCATAAAGCTTTCGCACGACTGCATATTTTTGGATGCATAGCTTACAATTGCCTCGTGTGCATGTAAAAATCGTGCCTTCAAAAGAGCCACATTTTACCTCCGCATCGGTGCCCATCATACTCGGGTGAAACGAAAATTTGGTGCTAAAAAGTGATAAAAAACGCAGGGTGAGAGTGCAACACGACTTTGTTTGGCATTGTTGTCTTTCGCTCCGTTTTAATGATGAAATGTTGGAGTGTATGGACACCAACTTGCCAAGTTCCTTCGTTTAGCCAATTTTATTATTCCCTCAAACATCCTCCGAACATACGAGTCGTAAAAGTACAAGTGGGAAAAAGTTTCACTGTAAAGCGCTTCTATTACATGACATGCTATAGACCAGAGACAGCCTATCTCACACCATGGCGCCTAGGCTACTGGCGACATACTCTCGCTCCCAGACGCCATTTTGTTCTGAACTGCCGAGCCGTGTATCTTTTTGCACCAAGTTGACATAGTGTTACTAGTACCGTTAACAGGGAGGCAATAACCGGGCTTATTCTAAGGGCTGACGTATCGGCCCCCTGAAATGCAGCATGAAAGCATGGACAATTCAGCCTTGATCCTTTTGGTGCTCTAGCGAACGCCGCCTGTGGTCCAAAGAACATAATAGAGCCGAGAGTTGATGATAACAAAAAAAATTCAGATAAGGGAGAACAAACAACACACATACATGAAAACTTGGCTGTTTTCAAATACAATACGACACCACTCACAAGATACTCCAATAAATTCAAAACAACGGGAACAATCAACCACTCGCACTACAATGCAACCTCATGCATTAAATATGAAAGGACGCCCCGCCACGGTGGTTTATATAGTGGCTAAGGTACTCGGCTGCTGACCCGCTGGTCGCGGGATCAAATCCCGGCTGTGGCGGCTGTATTTCCGATGGAGGCGGAAATGTTATAGGCCCGTGTACTCATATTTGTTAGCAGGTTAAAGAACCGCAGGTGGTCGAAATTTCCGGAGCCCTCCACTACGACGTCTCTCATAATCATATGGTGGTATTGGGACGTAAAACCCCACAAATCACTCAATCAATCAATCAATCAATATGGGAGCACACTTACGGACTAGAATGTCCGCCAAACATATTCAATTCAATGTTATTGGAACAAAGCTCTAATGCTTCTCTTCCAGGAAAGACTTACTCAAACTCCTGCACCGGTCATCGTGTCGCTGTGCCCGAGGTTTCTCTTCTAGGAAACTCTCGTGTCGTCAACTGACACCACTTAAATCACAAAACTTCTTCCCCGGCAATACATCGGCCTCTCACACGCTGCTACTTCAATTCTCGCCTTTGCCACTGGCAGAAAATGCTCAGTTAATCTCCTGCTTTGTCACGGTAAGACAAGCCTTCGTCTGCTGGCGGAAAACACTCCATTCATCATCTTCGTCGGCTCGTTTCGAGCGTCCGTTTGTGACACATGGCAAGTGGCGTCTTTAGGACTTCAAAATACCAGAAAGCTCCTATTCACGCCGCTCCCGCTTACAAGAAGTAATCTGGGCAAAACTGCGCATTCTTTTAATGCATAAACAATCAATGCAAGAGGAACTCAGCACTGTCTCAGCACTGTCTCAGCACTGTCTGTTAAGATCTGTCTGTTAACGCGGGAATCTTGTCGGCGTGGTGTTTTCAGACTGCACAGATTTCCATCCACCATGGAAAATGCCGAGCTCCTCCACCAGTGGATAATTGCAAAAAACGAAAAAAAAGTATGAACCCTGGAGTAAAAGTGTACGAGTAAGTACGCTTACTGCGTGTATTCAAGCCTGACGCCAACAATCTCACTTTACCGAAGTAAATTTTACGTGGATGCAGTACGCCTGTAGCACGCGGCACCAAATTATTCCTGACCTCTTTCGCAGGTCGCATGCCAATATAAAAATATACGGAGACTCACGCGAGCATGCACACACGGTGCACGTTTAACGCAAACGTAATGAAGTACTCTCGCGATGCAAAAAAAGCGTCAACAGCGGAAAGCATGGCTTTTAACTCAGTCGAACCGCGAAATATCTTGACTGTCACCAAGTGAATCCGTGCTTTTAGCCCGCGTAACTGTGTTCTGTGGTAGCATCACAAAAGCTGGTTCTGGCTAACACTTTCACACAACGTGTTTCTTCCGAGTATCAGGCTTGACTGGAAAACGATAAACACATGTGGTGCATGAGCGTAAGGCGGAGCGGGAAACTAGCGCCATGGTGACACCGGATAAACGCGCAAGTTTTGCTCACTGATGGTCAAGGCATGTCGCACGAGTCGAAAGTCTCGCTTTCCGCTGTTCATGATCCTTTCCTTGCCCATAGTTCGTGCCTGATGAAATTGCTTCCGCAGTGTGGAATGCACGTGCTGTAGGCTGTCCGGGCTGCTGAAGGTCTTTACGACGTTTTGCAAGAGCAGCACAAGTTTCAAGTAGAGGAAAAACGCGAAACATGCTTACAGCCAGACTTGGGTGGGAAGTTTTGCGTTTGAACTGCGGAGCGTCTACTTGCATTCAAGGTATCGCTTCGCCGCGCTTGCGACAGATGGCGCGACATCTTGCTTAAGTATTTCTAAAGTTCTGAAATACTTTGAAAGAGTCTGATATTACTTAAACACGGCAGCACCCACTAAGCTCCCTGTATTCTGGTGTATACGTCGCGCTATACGATCTCCAGTTGGTAGCTGCTCCGAACGGCTGGGTTGTGTACCTCGGTGGGAGCTTTCCATCATGAGCAGAGAAGGGACCATTAAGCTTGTTTTAGGAGCACGACTTCATGGACTATGACAAAGACTGCGTCAGATTACGCGGTGCATTTTGTCGCCTTAGACTGGTTTTTTCTTGACGGCATTAATTTAATACCTAATCAATGCAGTGGATGGCCAGGCACCTTCATGTCGTAGATGGTCGAATGTTTTATACAAATATGGACTCCAACACCCACCCAATGTGTGTACAGAGGAAAAATTAGCGCTTGCCCATAGTTTGTGCGTTCAAACAATTCCACGTGCTTTGTACTATGACGCTTGTCTTTGTACTACAACGTTTCGTTATTTAACAAACTTTGTTGTCGCAGTGCTTCTCGCTCGGCCTCTGGAGCTTCAGGGACAGCGACGTGGCTCATGAACCTTCGCTGAGTGAATCCTTTGCGTATTTCTTTGTTTAATTCTCAAGATAAGGAACTGCAGGTTCTGTATTATTATGCAGATCTCAGCATGGTCAAAAAAACATGAGTACATTTTCTTGCGAAAACTTCTTTAAACTCTACGATGGTCTATTTTATTTGGTGGCACTCTGTCGCCTTATGTTGCACAAGTTGCCGCAGAAATCATGTTTACGAGAAAGCATCGACAGCGTTTTTTTTTACTTTCCTGGTTCTAGATGTGTGGACCTCGCTATAACATATGGAAAGGCGTACCGCTAAAACTCACAAGCTGCTGCTTTCCTCTGTACATATGCTTGGCGTACTTTTGTGTTTATAGTAATTTTAAATAGTTTTCTTTTGCGTATCTCGTGGATCACATAATTAGTAATTCTTTATTAATGTACCGAAAATGCCAGAAATAATATCTCGCTTGAGGAACACAGGCCGACAAAATCCATCACAGTTAAGAGCACGTCGAGTTAATGCGTTGCGTGAAGCGTGCGTGATACGATGCGGGAAGTGCATCACTCTCTACGCAAGCTCCGTAAAGTGCGTGGGCTCACGCTCCTAGCTGCTAAAAGAGCCAGTGTATAGTCTGCCTCAACAGAAGGGGTGCTTCATACGCTTAGTGTACGCCGCTCTGCGCAACTGCTGCTTCGAAGCATGTCTGCCTTCCCTGCTATCGAGTTTCACGTCTGCAGGTGTGGCAGAACGTGAGCGCTGGCAACGCTTCAAAGCTTAGACCATGCGCGAGCTCGACAAACGCGAGCACACTTTCGGTTCGCGCGAGGTCAGTTCTCCAGGAATCGTTCCCACAGCACCGGCAGACTAGGTCGACGACCTGCGCCACTGTATACATTTGGAAACAATATGAGAAAAGAAAAACAGTGTTCGGTAGAGTGGTACGTGCTACGTGCTTTGCAACGCATACTGCCTCTGCCCCTCTTTCCTTCATGTGCGTGGGCGTGCATTGAAGATGCTTGCTTGTACTTCGGCGAATCATTTGAACTCAGCACGTTCGGATTAAATCTCGCACTAGCTATACGTAGGTAATGTCCGTCACTTCAATATACTTAACGTGTTCACTTTTCACCAGTAGGACCAGAGCACACGTTTCTCTCGCTTTTATTTCGTAGAAAGATTAAATTTGTGCTGTGTTTTGTAGTACATCAGAGGCTTTCAGAAATTGTCACGACCATGTTCAGCGAGTAGACTGAAGTCCATTAAGGGGACCCTGAAACGGTTTTGACGATTTCTTGCAAAGACATTGGGCCGGTACACCATGTCCAGAGGGTAATTTAGAGACTGATTTGAGCTCTACGCGTAAACTGTGTAATTCATTACAACGCCTTAAAGCCGAGAATCGCACCAGATCACTGCTACTCAGCCAAACGCGTTTTCAACCACCCATACACCGAGCGACACACTCTGTCTCACTGACGTCATCGTTTCTAGCAGATCTGATTGGCTGTGGAACGCGCAGCACAGACTGCCGGTATCGGATCGGCGGTGGTATTTACACGTATGCGGCCTCACACCGCATCGTGACGCAGGTGCCGTGAAGGCCGAGCCGAGCCCCGAGCCCTCGAAGGAAGATTTGAGGGCAGTTGAGGGTGAAAGGCGGTGGGTGAGAGGAGGGTACTTTTTTACTACTCGTAGCTCTGTTAATAATGAGTGTTTCGATTGAACTGGGGTGCCAATGATTTGCTCCAGTAGTGGTCTAATCAAAAACAGAATGTGAAAAAACCGTTTGAGGGACCCTTTCAAGAAGCAGTCAAACTGTATTTTTTCGCTGTACCATAGGACATCTTAGTTATTTATTTCAAAATGCCTTTGACATGGGGCTTATGCAAGTTTGTAGCTCCGCCGCGGTGGTTTAGTGGCTAAGGTACTTGTCTGCTGACCCGCAGGTCGCGGGATCGAATCCCGGCTGCGGCGGCTGCATTTTCGATGGAGACGAAGATGCTGTACATAGGCCCGTGTGCTTCGATTTGGGTACACGGTAAAGAACCCCGGTGGTCAAAATTTCCGGAGCCCTCCACTAAGGCGTCTCTCATAATCATATGATGGTTTTGGGACGTTAGACCCTACATATCAATCAATCAATAAGTCAGTCAGTCAATCAATGGATTAATTAATTAATCGATCGATCAATTAATGCAAGTTTGTGTGAAATTTCTTCGACATATTTGACGACTAACACCCTTTGTAGCTTGATGTTGTTTGGGAAGGCATTTTGCGAAAGTAGGGTTCATTCAGGAAGGTTCTTGCGTGAGCGTTGCTATGAGCGATGCACGGGTGCAGCACTTAATAAAGGCAGTGGAGGTGGATATCACTGTATTGTTTGAGTGGCTAGTCTAGACTGAATACTGCAGTACGTTCGGAATAGAATGGACTGTGTGTGTGTGTGTGTGTGTGTGTGTGTGTGTGTGCGTGCGTGCGTGCGTGTGTGTGTGCGTGTGTGTGTGTGTGTGTGTGTGTGTGTTCTATCGCCTCCGCGGCACTCGTACTTACCTCGATATTCATCGATAACCTGCGACAATCAGTTCCGGGAGGCCCCATCAGCCGCGGTAGACGAATAACTTTTTCTTTGCACTCGGTGAGTGCACTCTCGACTTGTGAGTTCTTTTGAATTTCACTTGCTGCTGTCGCCGCAATGTGCGTGCAGTACAGTGGGATATGCTGTAACCTCTGAACGATTATCGCGATTGATTCAGCGAAAAAAATTCGAGAAACCATATTGCTTGGTATCGCGTCGCGGCGCTACCATATCTCTTTAGACACTAAGTCACATTATCGGGAGAGGTGAGTACTTCATTCCCCGTATTCGCATTCACACCAAAGCTGCGTCACAGGGCCTGCCTTTTGCCCTGCGCCAACATCTGCATGCAGAGTGTCTGAATCGATGTCAAGTAACTCTTTGTTGAAGAATTGGTTGATATATGGGAGCTTCTATGTTTCGTGCTTATATCTCACGGGCAAAGTAACTGACTCGAGGAATCAGAATCCTCATAAATTACTGTCAACTCCTCGTCGTCTTTATTGCAGCGGATGATGGCAAGCGAGAACAAGCGCACCAAGACGAACCGGCGAGCGAAGGCCACTATGCCCCGCTGTTTGTATGTCAGTTCATTCACTGCAATGCTCTATGTGCTGGTTGACCTTCTGCGCGTGCGTGGTACACACTGCTATGCGTGCACGCATATTAATTTCCCCTCTCTGCTTCTTCTCGTTCTATTATATTCTCCCCCTTCCCCCGCGTAGGGCCGCAAACCGGGTGCAACCTGGTTAACCTCCTTGCCTTTACTTTCCTCATTTTCCCTTCAGGTCTGAATCTGGGAGCCTTTGCCTTGCAGGCAACACGGCATCTGTGTTGTCCTTGTCACTGTGCGAAGAGAGGAAATGCCTATTCAGTACCCGGTCTCAGCGTAAAGCTTAAGTGTCAAAATATTGATATAGTCTTGCTGTATACGCTTTAGTACCTTCGCCACAATCGTATACCGCACGCTAGTTTTGCATTGTTAAGCCTTCAGCATTTTTATAGACCTTTTCACAGTTTACAAACACCGGCCCTAGATGTCACCTGGTTTTGTACGCCGAAGAAGCCCCGATATCCTTGGCGGGAAATAGAAGTCATGGCGAGTATTCCACAGATTTTCAACACATTTTTTCTTTTGTATACCACCAAATATTTTTTAAAATATTGTTCTAAGCTATACGCAATCGTAAGTTAGATTCCTACCACGGCGGTCGCATTTTGGCGGAGGCCAAAAGGCAGAGGCTCATGCATTGTTTGATGATCGTGCACGTTAAGGAACACCAGATGGTCAAACTTTCCGGAGCCCTCCACTACGGCGTCTAACAATATCTGGGGTTTTTGGACGTAAAACACCAGATGATATTATTATTAGGCTATACACAGGATTAAAAGAGGTAACGTTCAATTTTACGCAGAGCTCTTTTATCTGGAAACGTAAAAAAAATAAGTTGCTTTACTAAGAAACATTTGTAACGCTGAGCTGACATTTCGACAAGCGGACTTGTCTTCCTCAAGGGTGGAACAGAAGCTCCTTCACGAAGACAAGTCTTGAGGAAAACTGCCTTCACGAGGACTAGTCCGCTTGTCGAAACGTTGGCTACACAACGTGAGTTTACGCATTTTTCGTCGCAAGCTTCGATCTTCACCTTCCTACCGTTTCTATGTTTTGGTGCTGCTAGGTAACTTAAAACCGCTCTCTGATTCAGTGTTGGAAAGTTATAAATGGAGTGACTGGAAGGTTTTTGGAGTACAACCGTGCAACGCTTGCTGTTACTATCGATACTATCGTAATAATTCAGCCGTATATATAATCATTTTCGAAGAAGGAGGAACGCTTATATATGCCTCGTCTGTGTAGAATGACTGCGATAATCAATATCCAAAATGTATTACGCAAGCAATCTTCGTGATTAGCCAGTGCATGGCTTAACGAGCCGTTGTCGTTTCCTGGAGCTATAACTCCACTAAACAGGACGACGACGACTCATGCAGTATATATACACCGGCCGTGCGCAGGGTAGTGATAAAACTTTCTTATGGAAGGAAGGCTACATGACTGTCTCTAAATTTAGGTGCACGAGCCACAGTGAGAGGGGCAGGTGCACTTCATACATGTGTGGTTTGCCTTCTCAACAGTGCACTAAACCAGTGCCCCAGCGCCACTTTGGTGTTCCGCGAAATGCGCGCCATGAGCGACAGCGACGATAACGACAATGTTCGCACGCTGCGCAGCGCCACGTCGTAAAAAAATACAGCAAGGTGGCAGCGTGCGACGGACGTACGCAGTAACGTATCCAGGTAAGCGGGAGCTGGCTGCGTGGAAGGACGGAGCGAAAGCACTTCAGTGAGAACATGAACAATGCGCGCTTGTGGCTCAGCTCTGAAAGTATGTATACAGTGGTTTGCATCGCAAGATCGCACGAGATAAACAAGGGATCATGTTCAATTCAGAAAGGCGTCTTATTCTAGGAAAGTTCGCTAAAGAATATATGAGTTATAATACGGACAGGCGCTATATGATTCGCTAAACCGACGGGGCGATGACGAAGAGTACGGCTATGAACGCAAGTATTCATGAATTCGGCCCCAGTTAATGTTAAAGAGTGAGTGCATCAATCCCAAAATTTTGCGAATGCGCCATTCAGCCGCTTTTAATTTCTGTTTAGAACGATGAAGAAAAAAAAGCAATTTTTATCAACATATTTCTGAGACCGCAATGATTTTTTCGGGCAGACATTCAACTTCTTTTTTTTGACGTGTTCGCCTTGAACCTATTTTTATATCTTTCAGCTTTTACGTGATCTCCACACACACGATACGTCCACGTAGGCAGCTATACTCAGGTACACGAACACACGTACTCGGCACTAACGCGCAAGATGCGTGATCTTTGGACGCGCACGCGCCGACACATGCGTTAGCACAACTTTGCCGACCTAATCTCTCTGTTTTTTGCTATCCTCAAAAAAAAAAAAAAAACAGCCCTCCTCTCTTTATACGTGAACAGATCTCATGCACGTGCGCTGCACCACGGCATTCGTGTTTCTATACTCGTGAACCCCGGAGCATGCAGCCGGTATATGCTATGACTTCAGCTGCTTTGACGGCGGCTGTATGTGGCTTACAATATTAATAATGATGGTCAAAACTCAGGTGTAGCGTGTTTCCTTTTTTTTTTCACTTCAGTCTGAAAGAACGCTCGAAAAAAAGTATGTAAACGCAGGCGGGGCTCTCCCAGAGGGAGCGCAACTCGTCTGTCGGCCGTAAATCAGTTGTGTGCAGACGTGCTAATGTTCTCTACGTGCTGTAGACGACGCCACCAGTTCGTCGTATTGCCTACCCGAAGTATACGCTCCAAGTGCTGACGGGGCGATGAAGCATACTCCCTCGCTATTATTCTCTTTTTTTCCCCAGAGCAGAGCACTTGTCAACGATGGTGCAGGACCACTACATTTTTTCCTGTCTGTCAAGTCAGGCATAATGTGGTAGTGATTTTTAGGGTGAAAAAGAGATAGCCAGTACGCCGTACACCAATTCGTATACAAGGTGTTTCAAGAAATGTGTTAATATTATTTAAAAATCGTAGAAAGGAGGCACCTGAGGGCTACCTGCGGTGTTCCCTTTACTTTGGCAGAAGGCGGAAATGTTGTAGGCCCGTGTGCTCAGATTTCAGTGCACGTAAAAGAGCCCCAGGTGGTCGAAATTGCCGGAGCCCTCCACTACGGCGTCTCTCATAATCATATGGTGGTTTCGCGACGTTAAACCACACATATCAATCAATGACTTTGGCAGAAGAAATATTCAGATGTGTATAAACATTATTGACGGCAGTAATTTCAAATATTAAGACAATTATTAGCTGATCGAGTCCAATTAACGAAATAAAGTACTTGCTACAAATAGCCCACTGTCACTTTTAAGTTTTGTAAAGGCAGCCACTGATAATCACCGTGGAATTGCGAGTTGTGGCCAATTTAGCTGGTGAAACCAAAACCGATGCCCCAAACAGCGCATCTACCATTTACTTCACCAACACCCTCAATGACGCCACTGTTTCCCTCGTCTTTATCAAACGTTAATCTCTACACTTCGGTTCGTGGCCACTTATCGACGCTTACTTATTCTTTTCCCACAATGCGACGGAAAGAGTGTCGTCATTGGGGGCGTCCTCGAAGTGAATGGTCGATGCGCTGTTTGGTGCGTCGGTTTCGGTTTCGCCAGCGAAATTGGCCAGAGCTCACGATTCCACGGTGATTACCAATGGCCGCCTTTACAAAATTTAAAGGTGGCCGTGGACTATTCGTACACAGTGAAATTTTTTACACCCCGAAGGGTGTAAATGAGCTTGTCCCGTGGACGACACCCTATGGGTGTTAATTCAGCACCTTCAGAAAAGGGTGCTTTTCCATGCACCCTTAGAATAGGGTGTACATGTAAAAAAACTGTAGGGTGTTACAATAACACCCTTAAGGAACGGTGCCTTCGATGTCCTTCACTTTTTAGCACCCTCTGAGGAGGGTACGAGAAGGGTGCACAAGGGTGTTGAGTGCCCATGGCAGGGGTGCCAGTATTCTTTTAGACTGCACTAATAGATATCAGCATGCACTGATTACACACTACTTGAAGAAAGTGGTCCAGATTATCAATGTTGCGCCACCTGTCGAGCTCCATTCATTGCGTGTGGGCAAATATAAACACGTACAATCGTGTATGAACTTGTGCTGGATCTATATATACTTCACAGTATATGCATAATGTGCGTTACAGAAAACGAAGCCTTGCTGCCCTTGCATATTGCATTTATTTACTAGGCAAATAAAACTTATAATTGTTTCTTCTGCCACACAACTTTTTCACCAGATGTGTAACATGTTCAAGTATACGTACACTACACATGCAACAACTCAAATATTTATTATATTTTTTCAGTTTCACTTTATTGACAATTCTTCGCAACATACAATTACGCTGGTTTCAGTTTAGTATACTGCTTCAAGTACATAGAGACTACAAAAGAAATACACGCTAATATATCCCTATAATTCTTTCAAGTATCTACAATCCCAGTGGTTTCCAGTTTAATACTCCTTCATGTACTAAATCGGTTAATAGGAATGAAATAAAGGCAAATATATATTTATAATTCTTTCAAATATATACAAACACCATGATTTCACTATATATGCCTTCATGTACACAATAGTTCCCTAGAAGTGATGCACACAAAAATATATACGGATAGTGTTTTCAAATGTATACAATCACAGTGGTTTAAGCTTTGTATTCCTGGAAGTATAACAATTGGTTATAAGAAATGATGTACATGCAAATATATACGGGTCTTCGCACATATAACTTTAGCGAATACTTAAAGAACCAATACAATGATCAGAAACAGAATAAGCTAAAAACGAACACAAAACTGAGTCAGGACACACAAAAAACAAAAGAGGTAATGCATAATTATGGCTAATGACACAGCTGGGTCACTTTATGCCAAATGTCCCAGCCATTTTGGCAACCATCTCAAATGTAATCGAAAAACTCGTGCTGCATTGAAAATAGTGAACTGGATTATTTAGGAGAGGAAAAATATTTGGTCACGTGGCTGCCTTCTGAACTTCCTGGAATGCCGTCTAGGTGTTGTGTGGGAAAATTTTATTTTAAAAGCACCGCTCCTTCTTTCTTTACGAAACTCGGTCTACGTGTTACGTAACAAGAGCTTAATTTGGGCGAGTTGGTTCATCGTGGTTGTGTGCTAGTCACAGCGCGACAACTTTAGGAAGAGACAGAAAGGACAGGAAAGAGCACCAACTGTCAACTGAATTTAATGAATGTGCGATGAGCGCTTTTATACGGAGTACAGGAACCGTGTTCATGCGCGACGACACGTGTGAGCACTACAAAATAATCTTAACTGTGAAAAAAAATACTCTCTCTCGGAAAGGATAAGTGAACGTGTAGTGATGCACTGATCATTGGTTTACCTGATAAAAAATACTTCTACAACCGTTAAATTGGCATTAAGTAAACCTATTCTCGTGACGAATGGTGCAAGATTGACTATTCCTGTTGCTGTTTAGTACACACACTTTTGAAAGCTTGCAAGGGGTGGAAAACAACACGTTAATATCATATCTGCTGACTATTTTTTTAATTGTGAGACACGTGATGTGGTATAACATGCAAAGGTTTTGGTGATTGTTTTTTGTTGGTCCTGTCTTCTTTAACTTTACTTTCTGCAGGAGGGTTTCGCAAACGGGTGTAATGATTCTGTTGGGATATCCAGCATCTTTCAGTCTTTTAATCTGGTTTTTAAGCCTGACCTCACCCTTGTGCTAACATGACTTCTGAAGGGTGACCTGAATACATGTGGTATCAATGCCTCTTTCCACTAAATTTGAATGCCCACTATCAAAAGGCAGAACATTCTTAGCACTCCTGGGCTGATAGCACCAGCCAATACCCCAACAGCATCATCACACTTGTTTGCGAAACCCTCCTGCAGAAAGTAAAGTTAAAGGAAACAGGACCAAAAGAAAAAGAGAATGACCAATGACCTTGCATGTTACATGGTACTACGTACATAAGGTGTCTCACAATTTTAGGAAAAGAGCCAGCAGATATGACGTTGTTGTTTTCCACCCCTTGCAAGCTTTCAAAAGTGCATGTACTTACAGCAACAGGAATAGTCAATCTTGCACCATTCGTCACTGGAATAGGTTTACTGAATGCCAATCTAATGTGTATGAGATACCGCTAACATGTGGAAAAATAAACATAGGACAAACTGGGCAATGCTTCAATGATCGAGCGAGACAGCATGCTTTAAATGTTAAGAAGGGCTATAGTAGTCTCATGGTCGGACACCGTAAAGAATGTAAGTGCAGTCCTAGGTTTCATAAAGCACGGTTTTTGAAAAAAAAGCAAGCAGAAAATATGAGAGATTTTAGAACTCTTTATCAGGAAGGCCAAAGATCAATGCATCAGTACACCTCCACTTATCTTTTCCGAAAAAGATTATTCTTTTCTCGGTTAAAATTATTTTGCCATGGTCACACATGTGTTGTTGCAGATGAGCCCTATTTTTGTGCTCTGCATAAAAACGCTCGTAATACCTTCAATAAAATTCAGTTGACAGCGCTCTTTCCTGTCCTTTTTGCGATAAGATTTTCATTATAGAAAGAATTTCATTTTCTTACAATTTAGGTATAATGATAAGTTTTCATTGTATCACAACATGGAGCAAATTGCATCTCAATACGGACAAAAATCACGATTTTGTGAAATTTGTGATATTTTTTCGTATATTTCAGCAGCTTGAGAAATCTAAAGATATTTTCTCCTCAAAATATACCTTCTGTGGAGTAAGTATTCACTGCTCAGATATTCTTACAAAGTGCAATATTGCAATAAAAAATGCAAACATAACACACTTTGGCTTTATTCTTGGAAGCAAATGTGGCAAAAAAAATTGCACTAATATTATTGAGCTTCAAATACCTTACAGAAGCACATTGACTTAACAGGTAGACCGAATTTGCTTTAGAAAAAATAAGCGGTAGTTTTAAAACGAAATTTTTCACAAACAGCACACAGACGGCATTATGCTAGGAAGTTATAAGCCAACCACATGAAGAAAACTTTTTTTTCTCGCTGAAATATTCTAGCAGTTCACTGTTTTCAACGCAGTAAGTCAGCACATTCTTTTTTCAAACACATTTCAGGTGGTCGCCAAAGTGGCTGGGACGTTTGGCATGGAATGGTCCAGCTATATTCAAGCAAATTAACTTACACAAATAACAATATTTGTTCATTTACTATGACTACACTAGAAAAAGTTGTTCAGGCATTGTGACACTAAAACTTTCAGCGTCGTACTGCCTGAAGAACTTCTTTGATAAACTCCAAACTCACGCCGAGAAAAAGCCGCTCAATCATGGTGGTTGTTAAAGGCCTTGCGGCCGCAGACAATGTTGAAAATAAAAAAAATCAACTCATCAGTGCTGTCACTCCTTCTTCATCATTACTGACACGGAAGATGTTTCGGTCATCCACGTGGAGGTTCATGAACTAGGCTTGCTGGGGTAGACTACGCAGAACGTCAGCGGCACCCTCTACTCCTGTAATAAGAGCAAATACGACTTCTCATAAAAGGATGTTCGTGCTGTTTTGGCAGCACCATATATGAAGATTGTGTAGTGTGTATCCTTTTAAATGGCATGTAATTGACATTACGCTGAACTCGAAGCATAAAACCCATACATTCCAATAATTTCGTACGATAAAGATAAGAGTTTTCCAGCATACAGCAAATTCCCGAATCGAGGTGAAGTGTAAGACTACAGCTCAAAAAATGACACTTACGAAAGCCTGAACTCACCTAAGAATCAAATTCCTTCTAGGGTAGTGAGCCAGTGTGAAAAACAATTCTTAAAGTACAACGTTCAGACCATGTAGCATTAATCAAAACGCATAAAAAACTTACCTCTTCATGTACAAACAGTGAAGGCATCTCTGCTTTCTTTTTTACATGAAAACAAATGATCTTGCGCGTGGCACTAGCGAAGAGGTCTGCAAAAAAAGTAAAATATTTACTGACTTTAATCACACCTCTAACAATCTGAGGAATTGTGACAATTCAGCAATCAGTGCAATTCTGACTGTCTCTATAAGGGCATCAAAAATGAACAATTTTCTCATTCTTTCTACCCTCACAAGAAGCTCCGTCAATGGCATCTAATCCAATTTTGACGCCGTGCTCCCTATTTGCCTGCTTTCTAGGCGTAGGGCTGCGAACATGTATTTTGTGCACCTAATCTAGCACAGAAATTCGTCATCTATAATTCAATCATCTTAATTCATTGTAATTTGATAAAAGATGTGATAGCTCGTCCAGTTTTCAAAGAGTGGCGGGCCTGCAATAGGCACTGCCTAGCACATATGAAAGTATTTCTTGTTAAAAAAGAATTCTTCAAAGCTTGCTTTCAGAAAAAGCGTCTGGCATATTTCGACATCCAAGCCCATTCTCTGATGGCAATCAGGGGCACGCTATTAGCGATTATTGACCACGGGATTTAAAAACGTAACCCGTGCCTAAATACACAGTTAAACACAATCAAGCAAGTAGGAGCGCTCGAACGACACTAACGCGCGCTACGCCGCCTACGTTGCAGCAGCCATGGCTTGTGCTAGAGCTACCGCACATAGCTCCCACAGTCACGTATACTCTCTCGATTCTGTTATAACGCCGAACGTTATCGCAGATGAAAGCAAAGCACGAAAACAACAAATAGAAACGAGGGAAAACAACGCACGGCGATGGCCACAACAACGCGCCTTTGGAAGTCTACTAGATCTTTCCCTGTTGCTCGTGACACCTGTCCTAAATATTTTAAAAGACCGACGCTCACGTGCTGGGAGCATCACGGCATATCAGCACCTCAAACTATACCGTCTTTAAGCAAAAAAAAGCCATTCCGTACTGTGCGCCTCTGTACATAAATTTTTCTTTTTCTTTCTTTTTTTACGCTTACACGAACAGAAGCACGCTGCACATTTGAGTATTATAGAAATGTTATTACGATGTAGCCTAAGGCGCACCTTGAAACAATATCAATCACTTTGAGCAGTGTAGAGACAATGTGCGATCAGCAATGAATCGCGCCCTTGTTAAGTGATCACATCACTCACTGTATGAGTGATGCAGGCACTTACACAACATCGCGCATAGCAGTGTGAACTCTTTAAGTCAGACGTTTAATCGGGCATCTGCAACAGGCCCGCGAACGCATGCTGTTGTAAATGGCTGGCAGCCTACTTCGGCAGAGCTGCTGCAGGCGCCCAGCTAGCGCTGTATGATTACTACCTACGAAAACAGTACACTCACCGTTAACAGGCCCACGTTGTCCGTGTCCGCCGTTCCATGAATATTCCTTAATCCGAGCGTCACTTCGAACACGGTGTCATGCGTGACCACCATCGAAGATGCACCTGTTCGCTAGAACTCACACAGCGACCAAGACACCAGACCAACGCAACGCATTTGAAAGACGGATGAGACAGAGAGAGAGCAACGTTGAGAAAAAAAAGGAGGAGGCACTGGCGGCGGCGCCGCAGCTGTCGACGCAGGTGTTCGGTGACGCAGCTATTCGCTTATCTACACTGCCGTTATGGGGGCAACGCTGGCCGGGGTGAGCGGGGGGGGGGGAAGCGGGAAATTCACCAAGACGGCGCCGAAAGGCAAACGCTATGGCGCATACGGCGGACGGCGGTTCGACGCGGAAGGCAATCGAATTGCGCTTCAAGAATGACTCCTTGTAAATGGCAGCTCTCCTTCCAGCCAGCCGCACAGGGATGCAGGTTATTTATCAGCCTCGGGTTCTTTGAGTATTTTGACGGAATGCGATTGCAGTGGGCGAAAAATAGTGAAGCAAAACTTGCGGAAAACAAAGTGCACCATGGAATGGCCAGAAAGAATAATTATTTCGTCCTCGGTGGCATTAGTGGGAGAGCATCGCTACACCTTTTTCCAGAGCAATTTCTTTTCGCATTGCCTGTGTCTGGCAATTCCGCGTATGGTGCCGCAAACACTGAATGCGTAGTCGAAGCTGGAACAAATTAATCCACAGTGGCGGATGTTTAGAAGGCTTGTCACGCACCACAAAACGTGCCGAGGTTGTTATAACAAACTTTTTGCTGACCACATGATCAGCACATAATTCCTTATGGTTACCCAATGAGCTAGCTAAGCACCTGTAGCAAAGGCAGGGCACGTTTTTGTTACACGCTGTTAATATAAACGATGGTTGTGCATAAGTTCAGTGACAGCTTTCCGTGTGAATTGGTCATAACCCACGTTTTCGAGCGTAGAAGCGCCTCAGCGGACCTTATCAGCTTCAGCAAGTTCATAAGCAACGATGAGGTACAAAAATGTGCTGCTGTTTTCCATGCACTGAATAGTCGGTGTACAGTGCGTTGACCACCGCCATTCCTTAAGCCACCTCCCATAGAGACTCCCAGTCTGAACAGGTGTGGGACCTTAAACTAAGAAGCAGTGCCCTCCCCCCCGCACACACACACACACACACACACACACACACACACACACACACACACACACACACACACACACACACACACACACACACACACACACACACACACACACACACACACACACACACACACACACACACACACACACACACACACACACACACACACACGAAATTCGAGGGTGCACGGACTGATACACACGCATACTTATTCACAGGTGCACACACATACACGTATACACACATACGGCCACACACACGCGCGACCGTAAACGCACGCATGCATGGGCGTACACATATGCACAGGCACGCTTAACACAAGCACGGACTCGCACATACCCGCGCACGCACACATGGACGGGTGTACACACAATCGCGCTTACACGCGAACACATGCGCAGGCTCATGCACACGCCCCCATCCTCGGGCGAACATTATTTTCCTGTATATAATCCATAGCAAACATGTAGCTTATAACCAACGCTAAGGTGAGCTTTCGTAACGTGGATTGCAGTTAATTGCCATTATAGATAAAACGTGATTTGCTTCTGCTGGCATTCTGCTGTATTCGGAGAGCACCTTCACACATTCTAAGTCTAGGCTGTCATTTAACGCAAGGTCCACATATTCGCGCAGTAGCTACGCTGCTCGGCCGCCAATCCGAAGGTCGCGGGTTGGATGCCGGCCGTGGCAGTCGAATTAAGACGGAGGCGAAACGGTAGAAGCCTGTGCACTGTGTGATATCAGCGCCAATTAAAGAACACCAAATGGTCAAAATCTATAGAGCTTTCCACTACGACGACCCTCATAATCATATCGAAGTTTTTGAGACGTAAAATCCCAAATATTATAATTATGTGTTCTTCTTATGCTGCATATTCCATCTGATGAATCGTCACCTAACCCTTCTCAGGCACAAAAGCACCCTTAGATCCTATTCTAGGGTGCTATCGAGGCAAGCACCCAAACGAAGGGGTGCTTTTTTTCAATCGACCATTTATGGGTGTTAAAGGGTGTTGCAAAAAGTGCTTTTTCAAAAAAACCCTTTTTACACCCAAAATTTTTTTTCTGTAGGAAGTATTTTAATTCGTTCATTGGACTCGGTCCGGTATTTTCACTGGTTAAAAAGGTAATTGTGTTATTTCTGTAATTACTTCCGTAAATAATGCTTGTAGACATCTGAAGATGTCTTCTTTAAAATTAGAGAACACCGCAGGTAGCCCGCAAGTGCCTTCTTTCTGCGATTTTTAAATAATATTGGACACATTTCTTGAAACACCCTGTATAGGCCCACGTAGGAACATTAAGCAGCCAGAAGACAACATATAACTTAATGTACCAGAAAAGAAAGGATCACATATTTTGATGTCTGTAGACTGGCAGTTTTCCATTCGCATGCATCATCTGAAGCTTAAGAGCATGATAGTAGATGCGTTACAAGCGTACTTTTTCAGTCTGGGATAGAATAGTTTACTGTTATGCAGGATGCATGGGTTGGATTCAGGCTGGAACAGGGATTTTAATTGCATGAAGTAAGCTAGGTTGGGAACATAACTTGGTGCCACAGCTCACATTTCATTATACCGAAAGAGTGACTTCTCGTTATCGAGGCAGTATGAGTTAGCAACCTATCTGAGCTTATTGCCGTGACATAGCTTTGATGAGCAAAATTTAATAGCTTGGCGCCATGCCATTTCCATGAAATCTGAGAGTATTCCATGCGGCAAGCGTAGTGTGCTTTAAGCATCGAAAACCTAACTTTAGTCACCTCGATTTCAGTGGAGTGGCATTATAAGGGGCCATCAGTGATGTGTAAAATTGTGCATTGAAGCTTGTAGAACAAAAACAGCATAATTTTTTTCAGGTCTAATTCCTATTGATATGCACACAACACCACACGATTCACGCGAGGACTTGCTGTAATGCTGTATTTACTCACTCATATTGCGAATCACTCATGAAGGTTGCGTGTGTATGTCTGTGGCATATTTATAAAAGATGTGTCCATTTAGAGCATTACTGACTTCACCAACCTTCCTTAGCTCTTATCTTTCTCCTCACAAAAGCGTCGACATGCGTTGTGCCCCTCTTGGAAGCAGTTTCCAGCCTGCTCTTTCCCTCTCTCATCTGTGTCCTATTATTTTTACATGCTAAATAACTAATAAATTATAGTAATATTGGTGGCACATACATAGCAGCTCACAGATGGCCTACGCTTGTTGCAATGTTTGTATAGTAAAGAATGGGATCGAAGGTTTCCCAGCGAGAATGCTAATTTGTTTAGAAGAACCGGGAGATGAGCTAGTTGGTTCAAGGAAGAAGCCCGGACACCACGAACACGCACACACACGAAAACAACAACGTTTGTGGTGTACAGACTTCTCCATTGTGCCGTGTTTGCACGCCCAGTCTTTTGGAAAGCTGATTGCTTGCACTGTGAGAGAAGAGTTACTAGGGCTCAAAAACAAGTTCTCAGTTCCAGTTGTCGAACTGCCAGGATCCCATGTGAATGTGTGCGCCACCTCGACTGAAATATACGCATACGTTAGAACCATACTGATCTGAACTGGCATTAGGCCTCTGTCCAGTGCGGCATACCACGTAAGTCTAGCGCATGTAATTAGAGAATGCCCGCACGCGGCGACTTAGTGAGTGACGTGCGGAGCCGATGGAAATCGAGAAAGTAGAACGTGATACCGTGCCGGCGCGTACAGGTTCCCCGAGTGACGAATTGAGTGCGTGTTTCTCGCATGGCTACTCGGCGTCTTCATAGGAGTGGCAAGTCGCTCGTTTTAAACGCTCGTCTCGCCGCGCATTCAAGCTGAATATAGGCATAAATCGTGATAACCCGTGTTTTGAACAAATTAAAGCTTGTCGATACAACAAAGCTGCTCTTAACCAGATACATTTGGTCTTGGTTTTTTCTTAGTCAGGAACACCGTTTCTATGTTCGGAGTGTCAAGGTCTTTTTCACAGGTGTCTATCGTTTTACAGCGTGTAAGTGCAAGAACGTAAAGGTTGACTAAATAAAACTTTACAGATTCCGACTGTACATAGTACCTTAATTGTTTGGTAAATCACCGCTCATGGCGTTTTTTGTGCGAATAAAACGAAGGACTAACAAATGACAAATAAACCAGCAGACAGGTCGTACCCATTGCTAGGGGGCGGGGTTTTTAATTTTTTCCCTCCTACCTGAAAATTTTCAATTTGAGTTGCTCTATATACACGTTCACATACAAACGCAAGCAAGAACATACATAAACGATGGTTGAACACTTCTCTAAAAAAATTTTGGTGATGCCCGTGGTCATACTTTGGCATTCGAGTCAGCCGACATGATAAGTCTTTGTACAAGCAAGATGTTGAATGCATAATTTCCCGCTAAAAATCACGCACACAAAATGAGACAAAGACTATAATGAGCGGCACTGCCAACTATATTTATTTGTTTCAGCGCACAAAAAAATCACAGCATATCCACAGAGTGAATGATGATGAGTGGAGCGAAGCGTTCGTCAGCCCGTGCGTGCTTCCGTCCATCCGTTCCTTCTTGCTTCCGTCCGTCCGCGAGACCATCCGCGCGTCCATCCATGCATCCATTCGTATGTCTGTGCGTCCATCCGTCTGTACATCCGAGCGTCCGTCCATATGTCCATCTGTCTTCTAGTCTGTCTGTCCGTCCGTCCATGCGTTCATCTAGTGAACACTCCAAGTACCACCATCTCGCATCTCGCATACCCTGTGGCACATACCCGCTCCGCGCATCCATTTATCCGTCCGTCCGTCTGCTAGTCTGTCTGTCCATCCATGCATGCGTCCGTGCGTGCGTCGATCTAGTGCCGTCACCTCCCATCTCGCATTCCCTGTGCGGGTATGTGCCACTGGTGGCTACGTACGACAACGGAGGATGGACAGACCCTCGTATTAAGGAGCTTCGCCCCTAAATATATACACTGAAAAAAAATATAGGCACATCCTATATACCTTGGGAATCGGTGCTATGCTAAGCATTCGGGGGGAAGTTTGGTGTGTTGCAATTTTTTCATTAAAGGGAACGCTGCGAAATGACGCTTAATATTTGTAAAAATGTTGTATGCAATGACATATGTTGAACAGTCGCATATTTTTTATATAAAGAGTTCTTTACAGTTGCGTAATTATGCCAACAGCAACATGAATAGTAGCAACACCAGAAGCGGTAAGCTGATACGCAGTAATTGTACTCACAAGGATGGTAGCCCTTGACACTGCTACATAAATCTTTCTTTCTTCATTATTCAACAGTGCAGACATTAAACAGGTTCAAGCAGGGTGAGGACAAAAAACAACAACAAAAAAGAAAGTAAACTTAAGCACAGTTTGTGTACTTTGAAATTATCACAATTAGACAAAAGGTAACAAAGAATTTTTGTTATTTCAATATGTTACAATGCCAAGATAAAATATAAAGTTTGAATAAATCTGTTCACGTAAAATTTATTCTCATTTAATTAGTATGATTGCGACGTGTAAGTCTTCATGTTGCAAATGAAAGATAGGGTGACTGTTTATTAGCTAGTTTCCGATTCCAAAGCAGGTAAAGAAATCGTAAACGTGTGGTTTTCCGTCTTAGAGCAAGGCATGGAATGTTAGCCTGCATTAGTTGAGTAGGTGAGTCATACAGAAAAAAATTTGAATAAACAAGCCTTGCCGCTTGTTTTTCTTTGTACATTCTCGAGACATGTAATGGTGGTTTTAGTCGAAAGACCCCAAAGGACACATGCATAATAGAGTTGTGACCTAATTAGTGCATTATAAACAAGTGGTTTTACAGCTGAAGACGAATGTTAGAGCTTACATCTCAAAAAGTAAAATTTGTGTTATGCCGAAGAATAAATAATATCTAAATGAATATTTCACTACAATGTATTAGGTAGAGATGATTGATTCACATGTAGAGTTTAACGTCTCAAAACCACCATATGATTATGAGAGACGCTTCAGAGGAGGGTTCCGGAAATTTCGACTATCTGGGGTTCTTTAACCTGCGCCAAAATGTGAGAACACGGGCCTACAACATTTTGCCCTCCATCGAAAATCCAGCCGCCACTGCCGGGATTTGATCTCTTGACCTGCGGGTCAGCAGCCGAGTACCTTATAGCCACTATACACCACCGCGGCCGGGCGTATTAGTAAGAGTGACAACTAAGCACTGGTATAAGGTTTCCTTATGCATTGATAATGAGCCTGGCCTGATATAAAGGAAAGGTGAGCTTTTCAACAATAGAAATGAAGGTAGACAGTATTATCAATATTATGCTTCATATCCCATGTGTCACACCATTCTACAGCTTCAGTGAATGACGCTCAACTGCAGTTGACCTTAAACGGATGTGACAGCTGCATCATGAAATTACTTATGTAATGCTTATAAAATTAGATAGCCAGCACTGCAACCACAATTGAAGTTACACGAACATTAGGGTTTACTTGAAAAGCAGTTCCGACACCGGGTGTGGCTCTCTGGTAAAATACCTGATTGCCATACAGAATGCTGCTGGTTGATTCCTCATGGGACCTGACATTTATTTATTTCATAATTTGAGCCAACGCTCCCGATGTCAGTTTTTTTCTGAATGCTCTCTCGTTAAACTATAAAGTTTATTGTCTCTCTGTCTGTCTCTCTCTTTGTCTGTCCTCGCCATTTCGGGGTTGATCACCTGCGGCACATACCCGCCTTTGGTATACGGGTATGTGCCAAACTTGTCTAGTGGAAAGGGTTTTACAACCTACGTGATGGGATTGCACATCATTCAAGTCATGACCAGCCAGTCATATTCGTCAACCTATCTTTGCCTTCCATACTAATTTTGGTTTACCCCAAGTTAAGCCGGTGATCACCATTCAAACGTAGGCGGCTAGATATAGATAGATAGATAGATAGACAGACAGACAGACAGACAGACAGACAGACAGACAGACAGACAGACAGACAGACAGACAGACAGACAGATAGATAGATAGATAGATAGATAGATAGATAGATAGATAGATAGATAGATAGATAGATAGATAGATAGATAGATAGATAGATAGATAGATAGATAGATAGATAGATAGATAGATAGATAGATAGATAGATAGATAGATAGATAGATAGATAGATAGGCAGGCAGGCAGGCAGGCAGGCAGGCAGGCAGGCAGGCAGGCAGGCAGGTATGCTAATGTCCCTGCAGTATGGAAAGAAACGCTTCGTATTTAAAATACAACCCACACTTGCAGTCCACACTTGCAAACGTACTCTACCGGGCAGCCGACACTTAAAAAATCTTGTCTCCGAAGAGTACAATTGTAATGACGGTTGGCTAATGCACAATCCCCCCAACTTCTGAATGTAAAACGCTTCCAAAAATTCTCGAGTCATTTGTTCATATCTCCTACGAAGGAACTTAACGTTGTCTAATCGCTGTACCCACTTTGCAGGCTTTGTAGTACGCAGGCAAATGAACGAACTTGTTTTTTTGTTTATTTGGCCCATGTTCCTTAGTTCGTGAAACCACCACAAAGAACACGAAGAACAAGTGTGTTATTTTCTCGTGGCATTCCCCGTCTTTGCGGCACAATTTGTCACGTCAGCTGTTTGTTCACGGGACGTCGCGATGAAATGGGCTTTCGATTGGTCGACATACGAGAGGCAGCTGCTTGAAGTTGTCTCTCACGCTGCTTCGTCATGCAGTCGCATGCTCGGTCTTCGTTGTCTCGCATGGCTATTGTGCGCGATCAACTTATTTCACGTCGTTTCCTGCATTTGGAACTGCGCAAGCGCAGTCAGCAGCGTGAATTCAAAAAGCGTCGCAATCCCGACCGGATCAACGCTTAGTGGTGATGTTTCATATGTTTTATTAAGAAATAAGTGGCGAAGAAAATATAGCGCTTGTAGGAAGTGTAATTAAAACGACAAAAAACAAACAAACTGCTGTCTCGCCTTGCAACTCCGTATTGCCAACGCCTGCTTTATTTCAATGCCAGTGCAAATGCACGCTTATGAATGGGAGCCGTCGGTCCGCCTTCATTCAGGGAATGGTCGTGATGCGACGCTGCATGAGGAGTCACGCTGCTCGCGCCACACGTGCTTCCGAGCACTTTTTCCCGAAGATTTGATAAACGTGTTTCGCACTACAATATCGTACGTCTGTCACATTCGTTCATTTGTGCTCCTTTTTTTGTGGCTCGAAGCAGCGCCACCACCGCATCACGGCGCATCGCATCTAAAAGCGTTGTAGGGACGCTTCCCCATTGGTTGCCCGCATAGCGCCACGAACGGCGACGCGCTATCTCAAAACATTTTATCTTCTACAGAACCAGCGTGACCGCCAACATAGCGAACACAAGGAATGCAAGACGCCGCCCCACGCATCTGTACACAACTAAACGAAAATTACTTTATATCATTTTCGTCGTGAAGTACTGCATGAGGGGGCTCCCTCCCCCATGACAGAAAAGCCCACGAGAAGGCTAGGCGATCGGTGAGAGCAGGAAAGGGCTAGAGGCAAGGGTGGTGAACAGCTGGATCAGGCGCATCTGGCTGGCATTATTAAAATAGAGGCTACGTTAGCATTGCTTTGGAACCCTTTAACAGAGTGCCCTAGCTGCCCAGCATAAGACTTCGCACATTTCAGGGGATCTCGTACACCACTACTGTCTCGCATCCGGTATAAAATCATGTTTCTTGCCACAGCCTTGTGGTTTCATCCCCTCACCAGAGGTACGAAGGCTCTGCAGACCCAGCTTAACTGGGACTGAGAAGGCGAGGAGTACACTGTATACCTGTCTGCCACCTTCTTGAGGTGGTGGGTAACCTTGAGAACATATAGCACTAGTGCAGTCTTATTATTTCCGTACCAACTGCCACTGTTTTCTTCTTGTCCTTGATCTTATTCAGCAGAGTTTCCGCCCCTGACACCAGTAACGAACAAAAGAAACCTGCCGTTTTTAGGCGATGCACCTGATTGTCAGAAACAAGCCGCATCATGGAAACGCATGATTTATTTAGGGCAGATTCAAGGCAGAGCATTGCGGCATTTTGTTTTAATACCTTCGAGGTGGCTGAGCCAAATGACACCACACCTTTCACTGCACGTAGGGAATACTACCAGCAAACATGCCCCTTACTGAAAGTGAACCTTAGGTCTAGAAATTGCGAAGTGTACCGAAGTGCAAGTTTGCACAATCATTGTGTGCCTGTAGTCTCTAAATTTTGTCATCTTCAGATATGAATGCAAGCTTGACCGATCATGTGTATATACATACAATAAAATATGGAGCCCTCAAAAATTGCCCTCATAAATTTTTCCGGAGATTTAAAATATGTGCACTGACCGAGCCAGCGCCCCCCCTCCTTCTTTCCGCCATTTTCACTGTTTTATTCACCGTTTTTACGGGACCTGCAAGGCGAATAGCAACAAAGAATGCATGTGCAACCTATTCACGACATCATTACGACGGAGTAAGCACTTTTATGCATGTGTACCGAAGAACTTTAAGGGACACTAAAAGCAAATATTAAGTCGATGTTGATAGCGGTCCAGAAACCTCGTAGTGCTAGTTTTGTGCCGAGCAAGTGCATATTTTGAAATAAAATCACGTTGTAGTGGTCCACATCAGATTAGCTCACTTGAAATTACCTGCCTGAAGAAGCGGGCTGACTCACGTCACTGTTGCCGTGCACAACGTTGCCCGGCTTTACTGTGCAGTCACCGATACTAGTAGACAGAACGAAAGCAACGGAAGCCAGAGCAGCAACAATGGCTGTTGATCAATTTCCTGCCATTGGCTCCGAGATGGCAGACGTATTTTGGTTGAACTGTGTCCCACTAGGTGGCACGGCATTTCTAGTTCAAGCACGCAAAAATTGAATTTTTAACCACTCGCGCCATTCCCCATAGTAACGGCCGGTGTTTTATTTTTCCCATGAAAGATGCAGAAACGAACAAGCAGCATTACATTGCGTCCCTTGATGTACGGAAGGTTCTTTATTTAGTGCAGCTAGATTGATTAATAGTGAATAATTGTAGGCTGTTCGTCTGACGTCATCGGTATCATTTTGAGAACGTTCTACTGTGGTGTATGTATTCTTCTGCATGTAACTTATTTTCTCGGTAGTAGGGTACTGCTGTTTAGAATATTGTCGTTTTAGATGTTAACATACATTGAGTTTTCATTCTTACGTAAATTGTTATTTGACTTCAGTGTCCCTTTAACTACTAAACCTTTAGTTCTAAATTGCTTCCTGCCGTTGGCGGCCACCATTTGCTGATAATGCTGGCAAGATTACGACTGAATTGCAGCTGTGTTAAGAAAGTCGTAGTAAACGTAAACTAAACTTCTTGGTAATCCTTCCACTAGGAGAGGCGATATTATAAATCAACTCCAGTGCAGAAATGTTCACTCGAAGGGCAAGAGTAGTTCTCATGTCCGCGATAAAGAAAAAAAAATCTTTACAGCAGTAATAAAGCCGCGCACCACTCGCGCACCTTGCGTCTGCGAACACAACAGCTGCAACAGAAAGCTACATTTCCCAAAGAAAAAGAAAAGAAAAAGAGTTATATTTTACGTACCAGTAAAGCTGGGACAAATGGCAGGCGGACCCCTTCTAAATGCGTAACTGTACGTTCACAAGGATTTCGTCTTGTGCCGCCTTCTGCCTCGAAAGAGAAAAGCCAAATACTTATACAGCTACAAGGTGGCACGAATTATGGCAAGGACAACTGACGGCTGCTCACTGTCATGTATGGTATGGTACGAAAACATTTCTTGATGTCCTGGAGGGCTTGACTTGTGCGCTAGAAAATTACTTTCTCTCACCACACCAGGTGTTTTCTTGACACAGATAGGTAGTCAAGGGGCGTAGAGGCTTGGTTTAACATCACGTGGTAACACTAAAAAATTGCAAAGGAATGCGGAAAAAATTGTTTACCTTAGTTGAGTGAGAACGGACCTGTTCTACAGCTTGGCGAATTGGTTGGACCTATTTTTATTATGAGTTACGCATGTGTATGTCTTTCTTTAGCAAGTGAATTGTTGTTATATAATACTGACATATTTAACAGTCTTGTAACATTATTTCTAACCAACTTCTTTCAAATCCGTTGAAAGCCGAAGTATCTGTAAGTTCAAAAAGGGACAGAGAACACAATAGTGTTGTGGTATAGGTTTCAACTTTAGGCATGATTAATTTCAACAGTATACTACCTGATTAGAATATGTTCAGCGCGCAAGTTTTTTATTAAATTTTTGTTGAAGAAACTTCCTAATAAATTTTGAAGATCGTTCGTTTCAGTAAAACTGGGGCATGTTTGCCGCTAAAGTTCAGTAATTGACTAAAAATTGCATTACAACTCGGACCATTGCGCCCCATGCTAATGCTCTTTAGTACAATGTTCATCTAAAAAGCCTATCTAAGCACAAAAAAAAAACTTCTATGTCGTTTCGCAAACTTCAGTCCTAACAATGCACGCAGCCGCGCGAATAAAGGTGCATTCGACACCTACATAACAGCTCTAAAATATGCTAAATTTAACTTTATAACCAACGTACTGACCTATCTGCAAAAGACTAACGTTAGTCAAAACGTTTTGGAACGTCATTAACCCCTCACACGATGAACATGCAACTCTAGAAGAGTCATGAGGCACTTATATACTAGTCAATAAATGCACTAAAGCTCTCAACGACTCATTTGCAAAAAAAATTTTCCGCCTGTGATAATGATCGCTCACCTTCCACTCACCAATACAGATAAGTTGTTATGCCCCCAGTGATCATCGACATGGACGGTGTCAGGAAACTAATTGGCTCCTTGAACCATCACTCATAACCTGGTTACAATTCTGTTGATTCAAAGTTTCTAAAAAAATAACGAATCCGTTAGTTCTATTATTCTAACGAAACTTTTTCAGCAATAGGTGGATACATCTACTCTACCTACACCATCAAAAGTTGGAACAATAGATCCAATTCACTAGCCAAGCAATAAAAATTAAGCTGCTCATTATCCTCTCATCTCTCTTTTAAGTACTGGTTGCAAACTTCTCGGACATATCAATTTCAAACATCTTGTTAATTTTCTCGACTCCTATGCATTTTTCACACCAGCCCAGCAAAGATTTCGAAAGACTTTCTCACGTGAAACTCAACTTGCCTTCGTTTCTCATAAACTGCACCACATTCTCAATCGTTCATCATTTGCCGATTGCATTTTTAGATTTCGCTAAAGTATTTGATAAGGTCTCTCATAAACACTTACAATATAAACTAAGCCTTTTTAACCCGGATGATAACGTTATCAGATAGATGCAATGCCTAATATCTAACAGTGCTCAAGTTTTAAATGCTAACGGCCGTAATTCATCACTTTGAAACGTAACCTTCGGCGTGCCCAAGGTTCAGGGCCATAACCGCTTCTGTTTCTTCTTTCTAATAACGACGTCCCTGCTTCTTTATTATTTAATATTCATTTTTTTGCTGATGATTGTGTGATATTTTGGGAAATAACCAGCGTGGATTATCATAACCATTTTAGTCTGATTTAACTACTGTGTGTAACTGGAGTAAAATTGTGTTAATGAAATTAAATATCAAGAAGTGTAAAGGCATGCGTGTGTCCCGTTCAACTAATAGCATGCACACATACTACCTCAATAATGTTCCTCTTGAATTTGTTAACTTTTATAAATACCTAAGTATACATATCACCACTAACTTGTCTTGAAACACCGATATCGACTACATAATTTGGAATGCTAACCGTTCCCTAAGCTATTGATGCCGTGACTTTTCATATGCACCTTCATGTCTAAAAATACTTCTCTATACTACCTTTGTAGGACTTAAATTAGAATACGCATGTGCTGTGTGAGACACTGCTACTGACCAACTAATATCTTCATTTACTTAAGATCGCTTCATCTTATATACCTTCAACAGGACTGCAAGTGTGTCCGCTATTGAAAACAATCTTTCACTCACGCCACTATCTTCTTGTCGTCAACTCACGCGTCTGCTTCTTTTTCACGAAATATTTCATCATAAAATTCTGCGAAACGATCTCATTTCTCAGTCACTTTGCATATCGCCTTGAAGCGACCAATATTACAAAGTTGGGTATTCAAACGTGTCACATAAAAACCTTCTTTCAGTTATTTGTAATCCAATCATCCTCTGAATGAAACCACTTTCTCGAAGACATCATATTAACTCACGACAGTCACTTGTCTAAGCAGCCTTAACTAATATTTTATACACTAATTCTGCTCTTTTTTTCACTTTGCCTATGCAACACGAGTGCTTGTCGGACCTCATTTTTTTCTTCTTACTTACATTTTTTGTAACCTTAGTCCATTTGTCATTGTTGTTTATCACTTGCCTGTAAACATTTTATCTCCCTGTTATTATAGCTAAGAGTGTGTAACTACATGCCTTTTATCTAACATATTGAAATGTTAGATTTTTCCTTTTTGTGTCACTTTTTTGTGACCACTTCTTCTTTAAGGCCTTGATACTGGAGGCATTTAATAAATGAATAAATGAAATTATTAATCGGAGATGTTGGTTCATGAACCAAGGATGAGGCGAGTGTACAAACACAACTACTTCTACGGAAAGGTTATGCTCATACAACCTTGCATTATGAAAGAACGCGCACGTATCGCTCATTTTACAACGCTTGCGAGAAGGGGTTGTGATCACACTGCCTCCTCAATAGCACCATGAAACGACACATACGTGCAATAAGTCGTCGCGTGAACACTACGAATAATACAAGTTAATGATTACAAAGAATGGCGCTGACATAATAAAAAAAAAAACTTTAGATGCATAAAGGCGAAAGTTGTTTCGTAGTGCACCTTCATATCTCTGAAATGCTTATCTGTAAGCTGTGTGCAACAATAATATGAACGTGAAAAAAAAACTAAAAGTACACTCATACTTGAGTCGCCGGAGCTCTGAAGGTTGAACAAAAGAAAATTTTGCTAGAGGGTATGCAAGATCACATACGGAAACAAGATGGTGGTTTCAAAGTAAGCAACGGCTCCAAAAAGAGTTCACCTCACTCAGAAGTATGAATAGGTAAAAAAAAGGAAAAAAAAAACGTAACTGCAACAATCGCGTTCCTAAGACGGTTTCTCCAGCCGCAGTCCTATACTTCTCGATTTACTCTGTCCAAACTACACACTTGGTTCCAGTTTGCTGTCCTGCTGCAAGGCCAGAGCGCTCGATGCGTCTCTTGCGCACAGAAGTGTATCAGCTGCATCTGTAAGGAGCTGCGAGGCCTTATACACCGCTGAGCATCTCTTGTACGCCTCGTACACTTTGTAAATCCCCCTTTGTACGCTTTATAACTATTCATTATGAGAGCTAACGGACAAGAAAGCGAGAGAAAAGCAAAGGAAAGGCAAGGAGGTTAACTAGGTCGAACCCGGTTTGCTATTTTACGCAGAAGGCGGACAATGGAGGAAAAGCATAAGTAAGGAAAGAAGGAAAGAGCGCCAAAGTTATACGATAGCACGCACAGTAGCACGTGTACCACACATACCCAGAAGGTCATAAAACTGCGAACAGTCAGAGTACAGACCAACTGCGATGGTTTTAGATGAAGTGCACTGCAATCGACGATGTTAAAAATGGTTTCAAGGGCTGGCTCGAGAGTATCCAGAACCTGCAGTGTGCTTGCTTCCTGAAGGTGTTATCAATCCAGTGAGGAGTATGCACGCAGTGATAATCAATGACTTCAACACAGCGATGACACATAGGTCTTCGTCGCAGAGATCATTAGTAGAATCTTGTGTCGTCTCTTTGTGGATGCGCAGTGATGGTAAGGACAGTCATGTGAAATCGACCACCACCTTCATGCCTTCTGTATCTTTTTGGCTCTCCGAATGTAAGACGTTGGTTGGGGGTGGTAACCAAAGGACAAGAAAAGTAAGAAATGTATTGGGAATCTTCTTTGTAGTAATGATTGCGTAAATGAAAAGAACGTAAAGTGAAAGAAACGGTAACTTGCCTCCGGTACATAGGAATAGAACCTGCGACCTTCGAATGCTCAGTGGTGGTAATCACCCCATACAGTTTGGAGATATATATGCGTTTAAACGTGGTAGTGTCAGTCAGCGCCGCTAGTAGGCACGACGGTGAGTGTGGAACACTTTTTCTGCCTTTTGGCGTCACGAATAATGTGATTCTGTACGAGCTGGAAGCGGACCAATATTAGCTGGCATACTACCACAAGACATCCAGTCTGCAAGAACAAGGTTCTCGCTATACTACCTCGAGACATCCAGTCTGCAAGAAGAAGGCTCTCGCTATGAACGAACAAAAGAGGAATTTTATGGACTGGTTTGTGTTAGATACGTAATATTGGTCACTGCATGCTTGTAAAACGATTAGGTGCTTTATGACGCTCGCAGGCAGATACAGAGTCTCACTGTCATGGCTACTAGCGGCGCTAACACTTCAGGTTTAGATGCGTATAAGTGTATACTACATAAAGTGGACAGGGTAATGGCCACCGCTGTAGCTGAGTTGATAAAACATCAGACGAGTTATTCGAAATTCGGTAGATACGGTGCCTGCCAGCGGCCTGTTACCTTTTCGTTCGCTTTACTTTCTTCTACATTTACATCATAATTAGTACAAGTAACGTCGCCTACACTTTTTTTGCTTTTCTTGTCAGTTTGTTTTAATTAAAGCTTTGCCTAGCAAACAAAAATGAGCCCTTAAAATTCTCCTTTCATTTCTTCATAGCTACTCATGCTACTTCTAAGACTCTGTAAGTTGAAAATCATACGGGCTCACTCTACGCCTAACAACTCAGCCATTTTGGCAACCAGCTCAAATCTGTTTTTAAAAAAAAGTGGGCGAAGCTTGTACTAAGCTGCGCAAGGCTTAAAACCGCGCCACTGTACAATTCTGAAGACTAATTTGGTAGCTTATAGGTCGCAGCTAGGCCTTAGCTAGGTGATGCTAGGTTGTTTCTGAATTAATTCTCGACACGGAGAGGTTCGAGTTAACACACGGACAGTGGAGACTCGACACGGATGACCAAACTCCAGAGACCAAAACTCGCGCTGAAACCAAACGCCCGCACCGCTCGTAGGTCTACGGGCACGTCGTCGTTGGCGCAGGCCTTCAATCGCTTCGGGGTCTTCTCGAAGTCGTCGTTGTCTTTCTCATTCCCCGGTAATCTCTCGTAGTACCTACTCGGCATCATCGGCTCACCATCGTCAATTCGCATTGATTTTTTGGCACGTTAAAGAACCCCAGGTAGTCGAAATTTTCGGAGCCCTCCACTACGGCATCTCTCATAATCATGTGGTGGTTTTAGAACGTTAAACTCCACATATCAAATCAAATCAATTCATGTTTTGGGCAAACTGTTGCGTTCTTAATCTTTTGTGGACATGTTGTGAGTAGCGGGCTTTTCACCTAATTTCTATGGGACATGGCCATTCACGATGATGATAGTTTAATTATACAGGCTGTGCAGACAAATTACAGCCTGCTGAAAGGGCAACTCACGACCTCGCGTTCAAATACGAGGGGTTGTGTTTCTCCTTTCCTTCGCACAAGCGATGCATCCTCCTCGCCCGTATTTCTTGAAAGCGCGTGAACAATGTCAGCACTATGCGCTAAAGCCTATAACAGGCTGCGCGCTGTTATCGCCGTTTGATCAGTTGTAAACCCACAAAATGAAGTGTGATTGGCTGATCGTGCACGACATTCATGCAAGGTAAGGAAGAACGAATGGACGGTTGAATGACAAAGCAGGGCAGGAGACAAATCACATTTTATATTTCGCGCATCTGGACCAATCGAGAGCATGTACACAATAGACGTCACGGGAACTCTACTCCGCGCGTCACAGAAGTGCGCAAAAAGGACAATAAAGAATATTTGGAGAAAATATCGTGCTCGTTCTTCAGGAGCAAACCTCTTTACAGTCTAGGGCAGTCCATCCGTTCGGCGTAGCCAGCACGGCACATCCACAGACAGACAGACAGACAGACAGACAGACAGACAGACAGACAGACAGACAGACAGACAGACAGACAGACAGACAGACAGACAGACAGACAGACAGACAGACAGACAGACAGACAGACAGACAGACAGCTGTAATTTTCTTGTACAGATGCCGTAATTTTCTTATATTGCGAGAGCCTGGTGAGTGGCTCTTTGAACAGGTTCACTGTTAAAACATCATGTTTATGTAATGGATTGAAAAATAGGTAATCGCTAGTATATTTCAGAGAACATTCCTGGTGACGTGGGGCCTTGCAAATTTCGCAGAAGGTCGTCCAAGTTATTCTTGTCATAAAATTGATTTTTAGCTTATTCTTTGTATTTTTAATGCCAAATCAGGTTTACTGGTTTATTTAAACGAAAGCGTTTGTGTATGAACCTTGAACCTTTGCAATATTACTGCAATTTTTCGCCGTATATGCTGTTAGAAACTTTGTCAAAATGTTTATTAGCATTTTCCCCCTTGTAATGTGCACTATGTATCTATGAGTAATCACCGTATACCTTAGTGTGACGTCATCGGCGACCGCATGATGGCGCGCACTACTGTGGCGCCGCAGGTGGCTACCACGACACCTGTAGTCTCGCCACTGTACTTATTGCTCGCGCCTGCTGTACAGTACATGTCGTGACGAAAAAAGTTTTTTCAGACCACTGACGCTTGCATATAATATAAGTAAAAATTAGCTAGCTTTGACGCCTGGCCATCGAAACGAAAAGTAGCCGCACTGAAAGACAATGATTGGAATCGTGGCATATACAAGCACTGGGAAACATACCGGTCGAAGGTGACCCTGCCGAGCCTTTATGTACTACACAACCTTCGAAATCGGCGGAGAAGGCAACGCACTGAAAGTAGTGGCGGGGGGGTGAACGTGGAGAGGAAGACAATTACTAAACAGGCCTAGCTTCGGAACCGACTAGACAGTCAACTCATGCAGAAGCCAAACGGGCCTCGAATCGTAGGGCCACTTTAAAAAATTTTAAACTGAGAAACCAAACTTGGCTGGAGAGTTTTTTTCTTATAATTCTCATGTAGTCTGGCAGACTAAAACAAGTCACCACTATTACAATACTGCCTAATGCGAATTCCAAGAGCAGCCCTTCAAGTGTTTTCAATTCGCGATCAGTTGAGGCGCGACTGCCTCGCTAACCGGGAGACCGTGGAAGGCAGCGCGTGGGCTCGCCTTACAACAGCCACCGTATACAATCTCCGTTAATGCAGCGCTTCATTTCCACATATGGTATCGATGGACGCCCTTACCGTATACCTTAGTGTGACGTCATCGGCGGCCGCACGATGGCGCGCACTACTGTGGCTTCGCTGGTGGCCATCACGACACCTGTGATCTCACCACTGTAGTTACTTTTCCGTCGCGCTCTTCTCGCTGTCAACATCTTTCATACTCCGCTGCGTTCCACATTCATTCTCTTTCGTCCTCTCTCGACTACGCCAATGACGGTGACGTACGCCGCTTAACGCAGGAACAGGTGCTTAAGAGCTCCGTTCTAAAGTTTTTTTTTTTATTCGGCAACTCTGGTTCGTGCTGTTCTCCAGCGGATCCGCGAGCAGAGTGTGTAAAGCGTTGGTAGCTGAGCTGGGTCAGTATAAAAAGGTGGAACACTCACATTTGCCCATTGTTCAGGCTTTTTACAAACACGTTTACTTTCTGCGGCAGCGGGAGATTCAAAGGTGCCCCTTAGCCTAAGCATCGGACACACCATCTTGGACGATCGCACCACTGGACACTCTCCTGTACTTACTTGCATGGACTCATTTGGGTCATTCTTTCGAAAAGGAGGAATGATTCAGAAATCATCTTCTGTGTGGTGCTAAAAATGAAGTAGGAGCCTCTACTTCATGCCGTTGGACATAACAGTCAAATAAAAAAAAGGCCTAATTGTTGTTTTTACTTATGCATGGCTGCTTTCTTAAACCAGTCATGTGAATTGAAAGTTTCTATCTTTTGTCTAAACTAGTTCGATCTGGTTCAAACTTCGGCACGCAGGAGGCCATGCCACTCTCCTTCTAAAAAATAATAATATCTCATTGCTTTTAGAGGATTGAAAAGACTGTTTCTTAAACTAGTACGAAATAATATTGCAGTATAATAACGATACAACGAAAGAAATATTGAAACGTCAGCAAACTCATATGTTCCACATTCTAAAACAAACATAAGTTAGAAAAATGGGTCTTCATCGCGAGTTCTAACTGAAGTACAGAGTGAAAATCACCACCCAAGCACTCCGTACAAATGGTTAACGATGCAGCGAAAGCTGAAACTTGCAGCGCCGGTGTTTGTAGCAGTGGGTTAAACCTGAAACATTTCACAATTATTGGTTACGTGTTCGTGCTTTTTAATGAGGTTAGACAGACGTTTTGCTTCGGTTTAACATAATGTTTATTTCGCATGCAGCACATTGTTCCTCGCATGATCGCGGTAATGCAAGGAGGAGTGTATGAAGGAATAAATATGTTTTGCAATGCGTTAATAGCAGTGGTTGTTCTTGAATTACATGCAGTAACAGTCGTCGTAGCCAAAGTGCCACTGGAGAAACTCCAGACGAAAGTGGGCGTTCGCCCCGTTGAATGCGCTCCCATAACCATCACGTTGACGTTGTTGTGCCCGCAACGCCGCTTGTTTGGCACGGCGTTGTTGCATGCGTTTGACATCGCCAGCTAACTCGGTGGTGTGGTTTGCAGGATCTGCCCGTCACTGATGCTTGCATTCCAGTTCCTAATTTAGCGCGGCTTGAAAGGCTGCCGTATCACCGGTTCGCAGTTGCTGCCGGCACTGGGCTTCCCGGGCCCATTTTTATGCCCGATCTGCTCCATCGGCCCGGTGACCGTGAGCTCTCCCATTTCCACTGTCAGCGCCTTTTGTGCGCGGCTCACCCATGTGGAAGCTCCCAGTATACTACAGAAACTGATGCACGCGTGTTCAACGTCACTGCTACGACAGGATGGACCACGCGTCACTCACAACTCAGTCAATGGCGCGCGTTTGGGTACGTCTCCGAGAACGACGTAACTTCTAGCACAGGCTATGGAGACCCCTCGTGACACCGATTTGGAATAGTTTTTCAATTTTCCTAGCCATATAGAGCTTTCGTTGTAAAAGAAGACTGCCACAAGAGAAAGTTGATTTAGGTTGAATGAATGTTCTTTGTCCAATGGTTATTGCAACTGGTGCACCAGGCAAGGCTGGCAGAGATACATCGCTGGCAGAACATCTTCCGAGGTCCCAGGTGCTGGTTCTGCTCGCTGGGTGGCCCACTCCTAGTGTTCGGGGGCTTTGATGAGGAAGACGGCTTGTCTTCACTCATTGGGGCGGCACTTCATACGATTTTCTTATTGTATTCCTCGTTCTTATTGATCTACGTTCCTCATTTCATTTTATTTACTAAGCACATGGGCTGTATCGACCCTTCGTGCTCACATCACGCGCAACCAGGCGACGGGTGCAGCGCGAGAGACAGGCGGTGCAGGTGGTTGGGGATGGTGAAAAGGGCCGTGTGCAGCCGCCTCAGGTCGAATGCCTAGAACCTCTCCAGCGGCGCGTGGATTCGGCCCTTCCCGCAGTGTCCTAAAGCTTCTCGGTGCGCAGCCGGAAACTGGCATCTAAACTTGCTGCGCAAAACGGCACGTGGCACATCCCTCTTCGGGGGGGGGGGGGGGGGGGTGCCTGATAGTTTTTCCTGGACCAAATAAAGTTTACTTCACCTAACTTGCTGGGCAAGTAGAACGAAGGAAGACGGGGGACAGTATTTACGCTTGCGCAGAAGGTCTAGATTTCCGTATGAACTAAGTAGATTGAAAGTATTTGGCATAGTGGTGAATGTCTCTTTGGTCCTTAGCTTTTTTCACCGTTTCTTCGTTTGCCGCAATGGTGGTGGTGGTGCCTGCCTAATAATAATAATAATAATAATAATAATAATAATAATAATAATAATAATAATAATAATAATAATAATAATAATAATAATAATAATAATAATAATAATAATAATAATAATAATAATAATAATAATAATAATAATAATAGTATTATTAATAATGAATTCGGTGCTTACAATAAACTATGGCTTCATTCAAAAAGATCACACAAGCCGTAACACCCGTAGCTATTTTGTCTAATCACAAAAGACAACTGAGGCAACAGATATGATGGCATCACAAGAAATAAAGCAGGATCTGCAAACTGCAGCTACATGTTTTCGCAATGACAGTCGTGAAAGATATGCATACGCCTTTATATTTAGAACAAATGTCGCTTCTTCTGCCTGACATCTAACATGTGTTCACCGAATCGAAGCTTGTATTTATGGCAAGAACATAAGTCGGAAAAAATTGGAGCTCCCTCAGACTCACTTAAGAAATATATTTCGCTCTGGGAGCCTTCTCGGTTTCATATATACTCACTGAAATTGCCCTCAGCCCAACTCACTGGGATTAAAACTCGTTAACTGATATTATTTAAATTTGTCAACTATTATTCAACCGGACTGGCTCATACTCACTGCTTGAACAGAGCCTGAGTGAGTCGACTTGGGAGTCCGTTAGTGTAAAATTAGCGGTTTTGATCATGTTGCCAATGCGGTTTAACGCAAAACGTTTCACAAAATTGGGGCTCTACGATGCACTTTTTGATCGTGTACCTTCAAGTACGAGGGTTTTGTGGTTTCAATACTGCAAATACATTTCTATGAAATAGGCAACTCACACGAAGTAAGTTTATCAAAAACCTCCGGCGAAAGAGTTTGCACCGGGGTTCATGGCACCTCCCCCTTTCCCTTCTCACGCCTCTGATCAATAAGTATTGAGGATGCGCATAGACGCTTATAAGTTGGGACATGTGTAAATACACTTCAGTATAAAAGTAAGCCTGGCAGCAACGAAGATTACAACATAGCACCATAGGGCGGCAATGATAGAGGGATCTAACTCAAACTGACCGAAGCAATATATTTAGTGCTTAGGACTCACTCAGATTCATACTCACGATTGTTTTCCTCTACTGGACTCACCTAGACTGATACTCGCTAAAACTTTGAGATGGACGAACTGCGACTGCAGCTCACCAAAATATTATCACCTGGACTCACTCTACTGAGACTCACGGCCTGATCTGAGTCTGAGTGATTCTGAGTGAGTCGTTTTGAGAGTGAGTTTGCCGTGCTATAGTTAAGGATACTCTTGTCCAGCACTTATCGCACTGTAGCTATCAGCCACATTTTAATGCACTCAAAGTGTCCTTTATGCATTCGCCTATAGCATTACTCGATGGAGTAAACCATCCCGTGTGGCAATCTTACCTCGCACACTACACGCGAACACCGCTAAAACACAGTGAATGTGCAGCTCGCACGCCTGGGGCCACAAGATGCGGGGATATATATTGTTTGGCAAAAATGTTCACTCAGCGTCTTGCACTTTGATGGCTCAGGCCCAAGTCCTACTCAGGACGTGCTGGTCTTGTCTAGTCACTGCTTCGCGGACCTGCTGAAGGGCAGATTTGGTCGGCGAGCACTGAGCTGTGCAGGGAATCAGTATGCCCCGCCGAAATAAGATCGCCATTTATGCCTTTAGCATTTGCCTCACATTCACAGATTGTTGAGTTTGAGTGCTGGAAGTTTTATACCGCTGTTTTGAAAGGTGTTTTCTTGATATATATCTGTGTTAAACCTAGGATGCGTTAGCCTGTCTAAATTGCCATTAGGTAGCCGCCGCCAACTGGTAGATTGGCTGAGCATAGCCTGCCAGGTGGCCATGTGACTGTTCATGTGACCCGCCATTTTTTCGCTCCATATGGCGTTCCTAATAAAACTTGTAAATCTTTCCCCTTTGTAAGAGTTCACCACAATTAGAATGAAGCGCGTGTAATACTTGTGTGAGTACCAATCATTTATTTTTTAGGGCAAGAAAAAAAAAACTCGTTTTCGTGCTGTCGCTTAGGCAGTACTTATCCGGATGGTCACTAACGGGTCGGCCGAGTCAATGAGCTGCAGTGTTTAGATTAGTGATTGTGTATCATGTCCCTTTCAGCTCTCAGACCTCTTTCCATCTTCACTGCCTGCCAGTCTTGTGACTACTTCGTTCTTGACGTTGAAAATAGCTGCGACTCGATAGTGGATAAAAGATATCACTCACGGGGGATAGTGGCGCTCTGAGAGACACGTTAAACTCCGTACGATCGCCACTTCACGAACTCTATAAACATGAAGCTTCATTATACACGGGCGAGATTAGCACAGTGAATTAATTAAACATTTGGCACAGCGCGAACGAGAGTTCGAAGTTTCCAGATTGTTTGAAATAACATGTGTGTAACACTGTATGACATACGTATTATTGGCAACAAACGACAGAGTGTGCCAGTCGTTAACACACGTGGCACAAAACTCACACTAATACAGTTGCTCACGCTAATAGAATCCCACTTAAATAACCTCTGCTTCACGCTGTGTGACCACCGCGTTCAGAGTCAGTAATCTGTGGATCTTGATAGTTGCTATTTAGTATTTGAAAATGGGGGATTTGCAAATTTGTTGCTTCAAAGGTAGTATGAAGTTATACGCACAGGAGTGCGCACAAAATATACACTTAGTGTGATGTTGAGGATTGGGAACTAATAAGAAATAAGTAACGCATCTCTTACTCTTACTTGAAAAAGCCAGCACCCCTGCCTTTGTACATACATTCTCCAATTTATTATGAATGTCGCCATGTCGCCGTTATGGTAGATTGCCAAACGTCGGTCAGCGTTTTCCGTTAGAAGAACGAACAAGACATGGTTTGGAACCACTCTTGTTTAGACTGATGACGACACACCATGGTATCGTCTTCTTTTGATGCTGTATCATGATGGAATCAAGTATTGCGCAGTGGTAAAAATATGTCCAGCTTCATGTAGCCTTCTCTCAATTCATTCAATAAGGATTATTTTAACATAGTTTATAATCAGTGAACCACATATCGCGGACACGCAAGGCCTTTTTTTATCCAGGAAGAAAGACTTTCTGGTTATGTATGAGTGACCATCAAGCTGACGTCACTGCTGGTTGGTCGGCTACAATGCTGTTGTTCTATTACTCACGATCTACCATTTGTATTTGAATGGTAATGTGACTCCGTACACTAATGTTATCATAAAATTCCCAAAGAGATGCATGAGTTACTCCCACACAAACAAGCCCGCATGCATGAATGCTTCCTCCCGGCGCTCGCACTCTCTCCAATGGCACTTGTGCACGTTTCTCTTCTCGAACGTAGACATAGATCTGCTTTACTCTCTCTGCGTCTCGCCGAAACAGTCGCACTGTTTTTAGGCCTTCTAATCTTTTTTTCTCTTTTTCACCTCAACACTGTCCGCGCACGCACGCACGCCCGCACACACACACACACACGCACACACACACACACACTCACACTCACACAAACACACACACACTCACACACACACAGACACACTCACACACACACACACACACACACACACACACACACACACACACACACACACACACACACACACACACACACACACACACACACACACAGCACGCGGCGCAATTTCCTTATTTTAGCTCCCCCTATCAGGATGCCCTTGGGTGTTCTACTTGAAGGCCGTTCTGTTTTTGGAAACTCCGTTACCAGTCATCTGGTTAAACACTGCTGCCGCTGCAGAACCAAAACACACACTCCTGGACCAGGAAATTTAAGTAAATTATGCAACGTATATAAGTACTCGTACAGGCAGCTCTCTGGTACAGGCAGCTCTCTTTACTTACGAAGCAGTACAATCACTACCACGCTTAGAATTCAGCGCATGTAGACACAAGACTGACAGTGAAACCTGTTTGGAAGAACCATGCTCCTTCGTTTTATTGAAGTCACGGCTTAGTTAATCTACAAAGGTTTAAATGCGTGGGTGCAATCTTTTTGTAGTTGGCATCAGCATGCAAGACCATGCATTTTGTTGGTACGGCGGGAGGCACCAAATTTCCGGAGAGCCCTCCACTATACGGCGTATCTCATAATCATAGCGTTGGTTTGGGACGTCAAGCCTCAGCAATTACTATAGTGTCCCTAAACCACTCCGAGTTGACAGATGATAGAATGGTTTCTTTCTCGCTTTTACTATCTATAGAAATGTTATCTCCTCCTCTCCATTTATTTCTTTATAAAACACATGTACAATGTCAAAAATACGCGTTTAGCCCATCATGATTTCAAGCTTTTCGGCGATACGCTGTCTTTTCCGCAGGCGTAGTCGATAGCGCGCAAAACGAAGTGAAATCAGTTGATCGCACACGATACTCACGCGACGCGAGGCAGCATTATTTTCTCCTATTTCTTGTCCTCCTTGCGCGCTTCTGTGACGCAGACAGTAGTTCCCGTGACGCCTATAGTTTACGTGCTCTCGATTGGTCGATGCATGCGAAATATGAAATGTGATTTGTCTCCCGCACTGCTTTGCCATTCAGCCGCCCATCCGTTTTCTGTCTTGCATGGATATCGTGCACGATCAGCCGATCACACTTCACTTCGTGTGTTTACAACTGTGCCAGCTGTGATAATTAACAGTGTGTAACCGAGAAGCATGAAATCCTGATAGGCTCTAGCGCCTAGTGCTGGCCCCGCCGCGGTGGTCTAGTGGCTAAGGTACTCGGCTGCTGACCCGCAGGTCACGGGTTCGAATCCCGGCTGCGGCGGCTGCATTTCCGATGGAGGCGGAAATGTTGTAGGCCCGTGTACTCAGATTTGGGTGCAGGTTAAAGAACGCCAGGTGGTCAAAATTTCCGGAGCCCTCCACTATGGCGTCTCTCATAATCATATGGTGGGTTTGGGACGTTAAACCCCACAAATCTATCTATCAGCGCCTAGTGCTGACATTGTTCACGTGCTTTTAAGAACTAAGGGGCGAGGACGATGCATCCTGTGTATGAAGGAGAGGAGAAAACCACCCTTTCGTCTTTGAACACTGGTTGGTGAGTGGCCCTTATATGCTGTACGGAAGCCAATACTCTCATGTTGCTACGTTGGGCACTCACGAAGCAGCTGTTTTATAGTTTACCTTATTTCGCAAGTGTGATAGTACGCATTATCCGCCACGCTTTTCCGTTCCAGTCAGGAGCAGCATGGCGATGTTTCGTCCGGTAAAGGAAATCAATAGATGCAGAGGTCCACGGTATCTGTAGGCATTGGCTTATGAATATTTGTGTATTTTACTTGATTGTATCGTACAAGCACCGGTTTCTAATGAAGGAATCGGGGTGAGGCATGTATAATGAATATCGCGAAAGTATGCACTGAACACGAAGTACTCCCTGTTTACTCGATTTATACTATGATTCGATCTGTATTTCCAGGAGAAAGCGTACTTCGCTCACGGTTTCTGATTTAGAAGAAGGGACACATTTTGAGCACCATATAACTTACGAAATCTTTTGCGCTGTTAGTTCCTCAAATAGAGGATGCGTTATTTGGAGGGCTAACGCATTTCTTGTAAAAAGGGGTCGGTTATCTGGTGCGCATACCCATTACGAATATTTATGGTGAATTATGCCTATATAGTGAACACGTGAGCGCCGCTGCATGATGTATATCGCCCGGCGATTGGCCTAAGTACTCGAACAGGACCTCCTATAGTTCATCATTTTTAGTCTCTTTCGATGCGCTGTCCCATCTTCTAGTCTTCAGCTAAGTCATGTCATCGCGGCGGCCTGAACAAACGTCCCGTCTCGGAACAGCGCACGTGCACACATACGCAAACGTTGGCGTTCCCTCAGCAGCACGTCGGCTTTCCTCACAGAAGGCGACTTTCTGCAGGGCGTTGTCCAGGAAGGAATATTTCAGACGGCCGGCCGTTACAATGGCGTCCAAGTGAAAGGATAGGTACGAGCGGCGGCTGCACGCCGTTCCACAGCCGTAACCAGAGACGGCCGCAGAATTCCTGAGTCAGCTGCGGGGCGTGCCGCGAGCAGTCACGTGTTGTCGGCGACGGAAACCACGCCTTCCGGCGGACCTCCCTCGCCTCTCTGGCGCATCCCAGCCGGGTCCTGGACGTCCCGACGTGGACCGCGAAAGCGTCCGTGCCTGCCTGAGTAAGATAGGTCTTCGCGCGTTTCTCTACAAGTGCGGATGAGTCAGTCGGAGTAAACTCCAAAGGGCTTGGCGAGCGATACCCCTCGCGGAGAGAGGTCCGATGAGTTCCAGCGGCCGCTACGAGAGCTACGCTTACGAGTCTCCTGCGCTGTATGCCACCGGCCAGCAGGCAGACTACACGGTGCTGCAGTCAGTCGGACAGCCTCTGGCGGTCGAGCGGGCCGTGCGGAAGCGAAAACCCGACGAGCAGCAGAGCAGCGACTGCTCCTGCGGCTCCTCGCCCGACTGTTGGGCGCGCGGCCCCAAAGCAGCCCGGGAGAACGGTGAGGCCAGGGCCGAGATGGACCGATAGGTGACATATTTGGTGGGCCTGACTTAGCGCTGCACTTCGTCCATCCCACGTTATGTAGTACTTTTTTGCGTATGACTAGAAGACGATAGTATTCTCTTCAGCTCGTTATATCGCAAGTTCATTGCCATCTTGAAATGGTGTCTAGCGGGATAAAAACCTCTAGAATAATGAAGGTAAATAATGCTAATTGACACACCAGTCTGTCTAAACGCAGATTTTGAGGAAATATTTCTTTGGGCGTTGCAAGGTGCACTTAAATGCATGCATATCGCTTCATTACATCTTATCTTGATTTTCACAATACAGATATATGAGTCACTCCATATCAACTGTACCAGGTCAATTTTCGGCCATCTGCTATGATGTTGAGAAATATCGTTCATGTGTACGTAAATATCAGAACTAGGTATTGTGCCGATAAAATTCGCAAAAAAAAAAAGAATGTGTTGCCTAGAAAGCGCTTCAAACTTCGGGCTACCTATAAGAGAAACTGTGTCGCGCTAATTAATTTATATAATATTACTAGTTTAAGGAATTACCACGAAATTTTGTTATTAATCTAAAGGCGTTACTTTTTTATGGCTGTGGTCGTTTATTTATTGTTTGAACATTCTTTACTTTTTGTCGCCTTCGGAAAAACTGTAATATGAGGCACGTTTGTCATTCTTTAACAAAAAGCACAATTTTTCATCTAGTAATGTATTCGCATTTTCTGTTTTGCATATTTATATATTAAATTATGAATATACTTTATGAGCGAATGAAGCGAAAACGATGCAAAAATATTGTGACGGATTTGGGAAAAAACAGCATTTGAGCTAATATTACGACCTAATTTTCACAATGTAGCGATTCAAGTAAAAATGTGGCTTTTATATTGTTGCATAGTAAAGTTTATCAGTAAGACACGCAGTAAGCTTCAAAAGAGTAGTTTTCGATTTAAGGGAGCATTTTTTTTTTTGTTCCATCTGAACAAGCACGGGTAGTACGAAGCTTGCCTTTGCCTTGCCTTCACTGCATGGCAAGTCAGCGCGAGGTTCCAGAGGGGACTTTGCGGCAGCGAATAATGCATGTCATGCAACTGCTTGTCACTTATTTTAGTAATACTGTTGTATATAACGTCAAAAAGGTGCAATGCTGGTTGCTTTATGGAACGGTGTCTTCCCCTTTGGACAATCAAAGGGCAGGTTATATTAGTAATACTGTTGTATATAACGACAAAAAGGTGCAATATTGGTTGCTTTATGGAACGGTGTCTTCCCCTTTGGACAATCAAAGGGCAGGTTATATTGAACCACTTCTTAGTCCCAAGCGACGAAATTATAATGCAGTCGATGGCCTGTAATACAGTATTGGGGCTTTCTGTCTGGCTTCTGATAAATAATACACATGGTAATAATAACTAACGGCATGACTAACGTATAGTTTGTCTAAGCTGTTTTTATGATGTTTCAGGCGTATTCGATGCTCATCGCTAACCACGGGTATTAATTATGAAATCCTGTATACTGGGTACAATGTCAAATCATCTTTATTATGTTTAGAATACATAATTTCATTATGCACATCAATGGTAAACAATGACACATCGGTCTGTACCTGAAACTTAAATAGACCTTAAGTAAACTACACAAAAAATATTATTATTATTATTAAGACCATGTACATTAATTATCAGAATCCAAACAAAGTGCCCTCATACTGTTTTGCAGGCCATCGACTGCATTATAATAGTGCCCTTATAGGGACTAAGAGGTGGTTCAATATAACCTCCCCTTTGATGATCCGAATAGGAAGACATCGTTGCATAAAATAAGCAGTATTGCCCCTTTCTGACGCTCTGTACAGCAGTATTACTCAGGTAAGTGACAAACGGTGACATGATTTATTTTCTGCCAAAAAACCCCCGCCAGAACCTTCCGCTGACATGCTATGCAGTAAAAGCAAGACAAAATCAAGCTTTGTCCTACCGAGTAATTGTGCATATAGAAAAATTTCTCCTCTCTTAAGACAAAAACTACTGTTTTGAAGCTTTCTGCATGTCGTATCGACAAAATATACTATGAAACACTATATAAGCCATAGGTTTACATTTATTTCTTCATTTCCAAATAATTAAGCTGCACTACGAGTAAAAATGCCATTTTCCCCAACTTTCTCCTGGCAACGTTCTTGCTTCATTTGCTCCGGAAATATTTTAATACTTTAATATAGGAACACACAAAGGAGTACAGTTATATAAAGCACAAGAAAAAAGTTGGGGCTTTTTATAAAAAACGCCAAGCATGCAGCAAATTGTAAATGTTCGCCAAAGCCAACAATAAAAAAAATTAAAATAAAATTGAATTAATTATTTTAGTCATGAAAGAGCAGTGCCTTGAGATTAAGGCAAACATTGTTTCGTAGTAATTGCCTAAACCAGTGATAATATGTAAATTATTTAGCCCGACAAAGTTTCACAAAGGTAGCCCGAAGTTTGAAGTGCGAATTCGAGCGGTGCAATACCTACTTCTCACATTCATGAATACCTGCACGATTTTTCTCAACATCATAGCAGATAGCCGAAAATTGACCGGGTACAGTTGATATAGAATGACCCATATATATGCCCCAGCTAACTTTAGGCAGAGTTTAAAAATATACCGACACATGCAATTACGACGCGACCACATGCGTGTTGTTGAGCGTTGTCTGGAGTTAGTCAAACTATTTTTTGTGTTAGAAAACATTGTTTAGTTAGATGTGTCTAATGAACAAACATTTGAAGGAACAAAGATGGATAAAAATTTTCAATTAGAAAGTTGTAGATTGGTTTGCAAAACGCCCGATTAGAATGTGTTGAAGTTCATATCTTTTAAGTATTAGTGTTTTTCAGCTAATTACAAATACCTGCGAAAATAAAAAAAACCACGTGACAAACTCGATCGCGCGCCAGTGCAGACGATTATTTGAGTGCTCAGAATCCCAGATATCTTAAAACTCAGGCTATATAAAGTTATCTGGGGCATCCTGTATTTACGTGATGTGGAAATCAAGGTAAGATGCAATGAAGCGATATGCAGTGCTGCGCCTTGCATCACGCAAAGAAATATGTCCTCAAAATCGGCATTTAGACAAACTGATGTGTCATTTAGCATTGTTTAGCTTATTTACCATTTAACATAATTATTCTAGAGGTTGTTATCCCCACTTCGCAGCATGATCGGAGAAGGTTGAAAACTGCCCGGGCACACTTGATATGAAATGACCTTTATATATATATATATAAGTTGTAGTATATCGAATCAATATATTGCTTGAGGGAGACCTGGAAATTTACTGTTTTTTGTTTTAGAAGAATTTATTTTTGAGGCAAAATAAAGAAACTTAGCATATACACAATGTAGGAACGCTAGCACAAATGCAACGATATGAAATTCACATTTAGTTCAGGCAAAAAATAGTCATTTAAATGGGAATAACGAAAATTTACAGGTACCAAACTTGGAAATGGCTGGTTGCTGAAACGGTAAGAGGCTTAGACTGGGGAATCGACAGATGGGTATGTGAAAGAATATATAGCTTTGTGTCTGAACTGGTAAGGCGTAAAAAGTTCATTACGGCGGGCAGAAACTTTTTTAACTCTCAGAGTAGCGAGCAGGGCTTCGCAGTGGCGTAGATTTATTCTGGCGTAGATTTATTCTGTACAGGTCGGGAAAAATTTTAAGAGAAAAGTATCTGGCTATTCTGCGACCGATGAAACTCGGAGTTTTCCTCTACAAGGACAACCCAGTTAATATCTTTTTTGCTTGGAGGTTTTCAACGAGAAGCATATTCCTGGACCTTAAATATATACTTCGCTTAGAGACGCAGAAGCTTGGGTAAGTTATAAGAGGATCAGGAATCGGCCGCACAGCGCCAGGAAATCAGGACTCAATGAAATAAAGAACAGAGTGCTGCTCATACTTGTTTTTTTTTTCGTCCTATGTATTTTCTTCTTCCTGTGATCCACAGCAATGTCGTATTAGATTCTTCGGTTAACAGGTTTCATTTTCTTGAGAAGCCTCACAAAAAAAAAAAACAATCCCTTTGAGCGTGAGGTTGTGTTGTGATTTGTTATTTTGGCTACGTCAACGTGGTTGTGCCTGTTGCCTTACTGTTTCTTGGGTGTCTGTGTTTTGTTTTGTGTACATAGCAATTTATGCTACTAAAGTAGATTAAAAATAACGAAATGTGACGACACATATTACTTACAGTGGAGTCTTATAACAATACATTCAGAAGCAGCAGTCCTAATTTTAACTGTAGTGGCAACATAATTCTATGGGGCTGATCGACTCGCTTTGCTGGCAATGCGCTATCCCCTGCTAGACTTATAATGGAACGTAAAGAATAGATAAGATGGCTATACTCTTAGTACCAGTAGAAATTAGTTGCAAATTTTAAAACTAACACCCACTGAACAATTTGAAAGTGAGGCATGAACACCCCCTGGCGACGCCAGTGCTTCTAGCCATCGTTCTAAAGAAACGGGTAAGACTTTCTAAAGTTCGTCAAAGACGTGCTTTCTTTAATGCATGTAAGTAGAGGTTGGGGGCTACGTATGGCGCCACCTACTCTTACACGGTAGCTTTTTGCCATAAAGTTGGCAAGAAGGGCTAAAGTCTACGAATAAGCGCATGAACGAGTATGCACGTTCTCAGTCGCACTACTTTAGCACAAATGTTCACAAATACAGGGAATATCACGCAGCGTAAGTTTTGGCAAAACCAAGGTATTCAGTGAGATGTTGCGAACTTGCAAATTAGGTGAAAATAGTGCAAGCTTGGGCATGTTAGTAATGTATTTGATCATTTTCGCGTGCTATTAAGCAAGACGGAGGGCAGAAGAACAGCTCGGACTCATGCTAGTGCCCAGTGACTGTGTCGTTCTTCGGTTTAATACTGCGCTAAAATAGTAAAATGTAAATTAGGTCCCTCTTGATTGCCTCACTTTATATACAACAATCATGCGCTCAGACACTAATCTTGCAATAAAATAAAAATGCAACAAGCATCTTTTTAGCGTTGCCGGTGTGTTATGCTGTTCTTATAAATACTTTGCTTTTTGTTTAGCCTATATGTAAAGAAGAAACTTAGAGTTTTCATTCACAATTCACCGTGATTGATTGATTTGATTGATTTGTGGGGTTTAATGTCCCAAAACCGCTATATTATTATGACAGACGCCGTATAGTGAAGTGCTCTAGAAATATCGACCACCAGGGGTTCTTTAACACGCACCCAAATATGAGCACACGGGCCTACAACATTCCCGCCTCCATCGGAAATGCAGCCGCCGCAGCCGGGATTCAATCCCGCAACCTGCGGATCAGCAGCCGAGTACCTTAGCCAATAGACCACCGCGGCGGGGCACCTTGTGTTCTTTAAAAAAAAAAACTGACACCATTTCTTTTTTTTTGATGACGGGTTTACTCTGCCAATTTCTAGAATACAGAGATGGATATGCGCAAGTATGAAGTTCATCAAATGCTTTTAAGAGGTTTTATTTGGATACTAAGGTAAACTTTTCCCCGTCGGACAAACTGACTTCGGCACTAGTTTTTATGTCAAGCTACAGTACTGATTCTGGTGACTCCAGGAAGCAGCAGTTTGGTTAGTTGTCATGACGTCAGGTATTAAAGCTTCCAAAATGGTTTCTTGTGCGTCGCCAAAACACTCAACATGGCCGCTTATGCGTCACCAACAGAGCCATGGTGGGGAGCATCTACGGAAACGTCACGATATCTGACGCGAGCACGTGACGACAAGCTCTTGCCGTGTTGTGACGTCAGGGTACACTATATAGCGACCGAAGCTATAGCTTTTAAAACTATACTGCGCAAACATTTCAAGGGTGAACTCATGCTTAGCAGTACATTTTCTAGGATTTCGAGTGTTCGACTTTCTAATTGACGCAAAAAAAGGACCACTGCAAAATTTTCGTGCCAGTACCCCTTTAACGAGTGGGCAAGCTGGGTACATGCGTTGCTTTGCGTTAACCGTTGTTCTAATTACTACTGCCACGGCTGGACATGTACAAGAACCTTGGTTTATGTAACTCAACAGCAGAACGAAACAGCGACTGGATCACCGTGGCGGGTGAATAAATGAAAGCGGCTCGGTGAAGAGAAGGACGAACTGGTGATTCGTCGATAGGCCGGGATTGCTCCGTGTATACTCTTCGCAAGTTGCGCACTATTTGAACTCTTGGCAGGCCTCGAAACGCAAGAGCTGCGCTGTGCTCAGTCTACCCAAACCAAACAACATATGCAGGAAACGTGCAGGTGATACTGCCCGAAAGAAATGATTTCGCGCATTTCATAGTTCGTCACTCATATATCGTGTTGGGATCATTTGTATGTCTTACTGATAAACGCTGAAATAATCGAAAAATTTGGCCACAGATGTCTCGCGTTTTTCTTACCAAATCATGGCAGGAGGTACGCCATAGTGGAAGGCTCCGAAAGTTTCCGCCACCTCAGGTTCTTTGGCGTGCCCCTAAATCTAAGTACGTGGGCCTCTACTGCATTTCGCCTTCATCAAAAGACAACGGCCGTGGCTGGGATCTAACCCGTGACTTCAAGACAGTAGTCGGGCACAGCTACCACTGCACCACCACGGGGGCTGAACGTTTGGCCGTAGACTGCTGTAAAAGCCCTAAGTAAAAAAAATAAAACCGAGAAAACCTGGCAAAATGTGGCAAAAACATAAACATTGAACTTATATCTGGGGTTTAACGTCCCAAAACCACCATATGATTATGAGAGACGCCGTAGTGGAGGGCTCCGGAAATTTCGACCACCTGGGGTTCTTTAACGTGCACCCAAATCTGAGCACACGTGCCTACAACATTTCCGCCTCCATTGGAAATTCAACCGCCGCAGCCGGAATCCGAACCCGCGACCAGCGGGTCAGTAGCCGAGTACCTTAGCCACTATACTACCGCGGTGGGGCATAAACATTGAACTAACAAACTCTGCCAAATTAATTCTACAACAAATTAACAAAACACTTAGAAAGCAAGCCCACACACCCCTCCACCTAAGCAAACATCATTTTTTGTGCGGTCTGTTTTCAAGAAACTTCAGCGAGGGTAAACATTCTGCACGCTTATAGGGGTGAATCACTTTGTCCGGCCATTGTCGTCGAGGCTCGCCTCGCCGTAGTTCTAGTCGAAGCACAGGTGCTAAACAGCTACGCGCAATACCGTCTACAGGGCGCACATAGCATGCAAATGGTTTAAAAAATAAAAGGTCCACTCCGTAAAAACACCCATACTTGATCACTTATCAATCAAAGCATACGGCAGAACAAAAGGCTAACAAAAACAAAATAAAACACTATTATCTAGAACAAAATAGAAGGCCATGATTCAGGATTCGATGCACACTGCTTCGGTCCATCATCAGCTATAATTTCGTAGATCTGCCATATTATTCTTTTTAAACTCTTCATTCTACCTGAACCCGTGATTTCTTTTTTGTTGTTGTTGTTGTTGTTGAGAATTTAGACTTTATGCGGGCCAATTGTGTAATGACGGTCTTTTCTGTCGTATGTACCCTACGGAAACGTTACATACTATTTATTATTCGTCTTATGAACCATTCTAAACCTAGCGTTGCTTTTTATTGAGAAGCAAATGTTATTTTGTGGCTTTCCCGCCCTAGGCAGAGGCTGTGTGAAACGCACGTCCCCTTGACGGGTGTTTGCAATACGTGGAATGTCACCCAAATGCTGCTTAATTTCGGCGATATGAGATTCTAAAATGTATTGCGCATTCCAATTTAAGTTGTAGTTGAAGTCGAATCTGGGAAATATCGCCTTTCAATAAACTCGCTGCTGCTAAAGAACTACTGCTGCTCTTTTTTTTTCACATCAATAAATGCTGGAACCCAGTATAATCTATTTGTTATGAATTTTGTTACCTTTGTTTTAAGTATTATTTGCAAAATTGCATCCTAGCTCAGATCAGCCAATCGTTTCGAAATGTCTTTCCGAGGTGAAAATGGCAGATTTTTTGTATTGGCTTATCGGTTGTTTATCCATCAGAATTTTTTTTTAGCTTTTGGTACTTTTCTAGCTTATATTATCTCAAATAAAAATTTAGGCGACTCTTCAAGAAACCTTGCACACAGATAGCTGAAGTTGAACCTTTCTGAGGCTTAAAGAACGCTGAACTTTTTTCCCGGTCTTCTATATAACCAAATAATCATAAAGGACATAAAGAAAAGGAAATAGAATTGCTGACAGGCGTCCCTTTCACTGCCCAGCACATTGTCAGTGCCAGGGATAACAGAAAAAAAATCATAGCGTGTGGTTACTTGTGAAGAAATAGCTGAAGTAACAACGCCCTTTTTCGGGACAGTCTCTTTAATAGTAGTCACCGGCATAGGCACCGACTTCTCAAGCCGCCGACCGGGGCATGGGGAACTAGGGCTCCACTCAGGCTGAAGCTTGAGCTCCCTCACATTGTTCCATAGTACGCTCTTGTGCTCATTGAATTCTGTCAGCTTATTGAAATTAGCATGCAAAATACGTCGTTTTTTGCGAACGTATATGATTTCTGACATATCATCCGTAACTTTAAATCTCTGAAAAGTAATATTGGTGGGCCTTTTATCAGACATTTGCTTAAGCGCTTGCACGTAGCAAACAGAGACGTCTATATGATGAGCTTCACGGTATGAATGATGGCGCGAAATCCCGCTATACACAGCAAGCACTTTTAACGTTTGCTTTCTTGATAATCTAAAGTGAAGGGACAAAAGAACTCAGCGTGAAATAAGAGAACAATTCCACAAGAAATGTGTATCTGTTCTACCTTGTTTTCAATATCACATAAGGACGACCATAAAAACAGGCCGGAGCAGCTCCGGACTAGTATTGCAAAGATTGAGGAAACATTTGATCCGGTGGAGATATATCCCTCAACCTCTTCCCTCGTCTTCTTTCTACTCTTCACCCTCATCACGCGTTCCCATCTGCTTGCTGTACCACACTATACGTAATTATGCCATATGCTTTCTTTCTCTTTCTTCATATATATCTCTCTCTTTTTTTCTCGCTATGTGGTTTTCTTTGTTTCTTGCACCCTTTTTTTCTTTTTGTATTGCTGCCTGTTTTTTCCATCTCTTTTTGTTTTTTGTTTTGCTATCGCCGCTCTCTTTGTGTATTTCTTCTTCTGTGTTCCAATCGTTTTCTGACTTTCTTTAATGTTTTTCTCTCTTTTTTTCTCTCTCTCTTTCTTTGTCACTCACTGCAGACATGTTCTCTCGCCCATCAAAGTTGTTCCATTCCTCACCAGCATAATCGGCCACCATGTTCTGAAAGGGAAGCAGAAGATGGAGATGCTCACGAAGAGAGAGCATGCCAGCCGATTTATTGCGTTCATGCAGACGATAGCCCCGCTGTTTACCCTTTGAGGGTCGATTGTTCTAATGCTAATTTAAATTCTGCAGGTCGATCAATTTTGAAAAAAAAGTTTTTATGGTGATTGCGAAGTGACAAGAAATGTCGTTTCTTGTTACGACCACATAACTAATTCATGAAAAGCAGCAAGATAAATAATAGAAATGAAGCCTACACGACTGTTAAAAAATATGCGTTGCCATAAACACCTGTATAAAGGCAGATATTAAAGAATAAGTGTACAAAGTGAAAACAACGTGGTAGAAAACGTCGCTTTTGATCCAGTCAGCATCACTCGTCTTGGTGGTCTATATATTGGCTAAGGCACTCGGCTACTGACCGGAAGATCGCGGTATCGAATACCGGCCACGATGGCCGCTTTTTCGATGGAGGCGAAAATGTCGCTCTCAACAAGCTGCTGATAGGTATAGTCGAAGCTCCTGAGAACACGTGAGCGAAACATAGCACATTTCGCGGCCTGAAATTTAATTCACCAAGTGAGCTTGAAATTGTCCCCCCCTCTCTCGGAAAATCTTGACATAACCCCAAATCACCTCGCCAAAAAACTTCAAGTCAAGGGTCTTTGGCTGATTGGGGCATCGTGAGCTGCATAGTTACCGCGGCCGCCGCGCTACGGCGTGACGTTCCTGCACGCTTACTTGCGATCCCAGTGAAAGTAAACGGCAATTTAGAAGAAGAAAAAAAAGTGCGCAAGGTCAGGAGGCGCATTACGGTGCACTTCTTTCAACCATGCCATCCCTTCCGGCGTAGCTTCCAGTGCGCTGTCGATACGAGGGACGAGAGAAGGTGCTTGAACCAAGCGACAGATCTTCATAACTCCACACGTACATGACGGATTCTAAGGATTTTCGCGGCCGTCAATTCGTGAGACAAAGCTTTTTTAATTGAGCCATTCAGCGATTACGTGGAAAAGTGTTGTCGGCCCCTTTGTATATGAGAGAAATGTGACATTCCTGCTTTCATCGGCGCGTGATACCCGAAAGGTAATGACATCATTAATTTTGATGGTTGCAAATATGACGGCATCTATCGGAGGCTCATTGTAGCGGATCTGCTTTGATTCACTTGAAATATGACTTTCCTTTTCGCATTATCTCGTGCGGAGGTGCTCTGGCACGGCGCGCGTGTTACCGTACGGATCCATCATGGTGACGATCTTTTGAAGGCGTACGCACAGCACAGTGTTCATACCGGCACGAGTCGGGCCTGCAGAATTATTGATGATAGCGAAATCGATAATAGCGAAGAGACCCCACAACAGATATTTTGAGCGGCAGTGGTGCAGCGGTTACCGCACTCGGCAGCTGACCCGATTGGTCGCGGTTCCAATCTCGGCTGTGGTTGTCAAATTTCGATGGAGGTGAAATTCTGGAGTTCCGGGTACTGTGTTATGTGAATGCACGTTAAAGAACACCATGTGATAGGGATTTTCAGAGCCCTCTATTACGGCGTTTCTCATAGTCGTAGTATTATCATACGGTGGTTTAGGGGCGTAAAACTCCAGAGATTAATTATTATTATTATTATTAATATTACAAGAAATGTTATTTGTTTATCACCACCGTTATGTTCAGACCATGTCTCGCAGTTGCACTAGCCCGCCTCGATCAATCAGCCAATGCTGCAAAAAGCAACCTGGAATGCTGTCGTAAGAAGTCAGCGCCGCTGAAGACGGAAAAGACGCTGCTGAATTTTTTTCTTAAACAGGCTTATAGGAGCGGCTGTGGGCTATTTAGTGATGTGGTGGCAAAAAGCGACTGACCATTACGTCGTGTATGCATGAGATCCCAGCCTCCCCGCTTTACAGCCTTAACCTCTGAAATTCACCATCATCTTCCGCTATTTGTAGGGTAGCGTGGTATTTATTATGATCTGGTTAACCTACGCACCTGTTTTTCTCTTTTCTCTTGTTTGTTTCTTTCATCACCTTGCATATTTAGAAATTTCATAAGAGTTATTTATACCAGATTGCCACCTTCCTTTGCATAACTTCAGTAAATTCATTTTTTTTGCCACATTGTTGGAATATGCATCAATTAACGCCGTTACATTCTGCCATTTCGCTTATGTCTTTTTTGGTATAATTTACTACATTTGTTAGCTGCCAATTCAGATACATCGCGTATGTAAAACAATTTTTGTGCGTTGTACAAGTGTTAAACTGTTAGACCTACTCTGCATTGTTTAGAAATGTATAATGACGTATGTATTTATTGCACGTATGCGACACTTCAATCATGATAAAGGAGAATGAAATGATGTGGACAGAGACCGGGGTGAAGGAAGAGGCCAAGAGGTCTCTGTCACTATATCAGGAGCTCCCGTTCAAAAATTCCTACAAGTGCCAGCAACTGAGTAACGTGCGCATGTGAAGCCGATGGATTACATCGAGGAGTATTAGTGGCGGCGTCCCTGTTTGCAGTGGCTTCTCGATGATCGTGGTGATGCGCATTCGAGCGCTATAACTGCCAGCAAAACGGATTCTTAGCAAACACTTGGCATAGAAAGATTGTGTACGCGCCGAAAAGGTCTGACAACATAAAATTACCAAGGGCAGGTAAAGGAACGACTGCGGCGGCTGAGAGAGAGAGAGATAAAGATGCAAGGAAAGGCAGGGAGGTTAACCGGACGCACATCCGGTTTGCTACCCTGCACTGGGGAAGGGATAAAGGGGAGAAAAGAGGTTGCAGAAAGATGAGAAGGTACACACAATCACGAGAACACTCGGGGAGCACACACAGTCTACAGGCGGTCGCTCAGGTTTGTTGACTTGAGGTAAAGTAGCAGTGCTTGTGTTGCTTTCTGCGCAACTGAGGCAGATGCCCAAGGTCCTAGTATCTTTTGTACACAAAATGGTCCGGGGTCAAGTCGATTCAAAACCATCCGGAGCTGGCATCGCTGTGTGTCGTAGCAAGCGCAGCTGCACAGGACGTGTTCGATGGTCTCTTCAGCTCCGCAGTAGTCGCATGTAGGAGTGTCTGCCATACCAATGCGAAAGGAGTACACCTTTGTAAATGCAACACCCAACCAAAGGTGGCATAACAGTGTCGCATCGGAGCGGGAAAGTTGTGATGGTAGCTTTAGCTTGAGCGAAGGATCCAGTTCATAAAATTAACACCTTTGGAAGCTGGTAGACGACCAGAACGTGCGTGTGAGACCTCGAGCCAGCAGGTAAAGTTGTCTTGCTGCATCATTCCTTGATAGAGGAATCGGGACTACACGGGTTTCTTCATGGGCTGAGCGGGCTGCATCATCGGCTAATTGATTTCCGGTAATACCGATATGTCCAGGCAGCCATTGATATATAATATCATGCCCTCGTGCTAGAGCTTCATGATGGCAATGTCTTATTTCTTGTACCAGTTGGTCATGACTCCTCCTACGCATGGCAGACTGCAAACTCTGAAGCGCTGCCTTCGAATCACAGAATATGACCCATTTTCCTGGACGTTCTTGAACGAGATATTGTAAAGCAGCCCTTATAGCAGCAAGCTCTGATGCCGTAGATGTAGTGATATGCGACAACTTAAACTTGATTGTCATTTCTGCAGCCGGAATTACAGCGGCACCTGATGAGCTGTTGGATGAGACGGACCCATCAGTGTATATCTGCGTTCGGTCTAAGTACAACTCATGTAATAATAGCAGTGTTGCTTGCTTCAATGCTACTCTGGAGTGACTGCTTTTCTTTTTGATTCCCGGAATTTCTAGACGCACTTGCGGCTGGTCGAGGCACCACAAAGGACATGCTATTCTCGCAGCTGGCGTATATCCAGATGGAATGCTGTTTAGGTGCTTGGCTATGACGTCTGAAAACGTAGCACGTGGTCTTCTGGAGGGTAGAAGGTCCAAGTGGTGGTCGGAGACACGGCTAGCATGTCGAATGTGCGCTCTGAGGCAATCCACAACTATATATGTCCTGACCGGATGGTCTTTGGCAAGCATGATTGTGGCATAAGTAGAAGCGCATCAGGGCAGTCCTAGACAGATACGCAGTGCCTGACCCTGCAAACTCTCCAATGAATGAGTATTCGATTTGCAAGTGTTAGTCAGTACCGGCAAGCTGTAGCGCAATAGACCCAGAAATAGGGCCCTGTACAGCTGTAGCATGGAAGCCACAGAAGTTCCCCCTGCTTTACCGCACAAGAATTTCATGATATGCACAGTAGATATCAGTCTCTTCTTCAAGTACGCACAATGTGGGCTCCACGAAAGACTTCTGTCGATTATTATGCCCAGGAAACGATGCGTCCGTGCATATTTGACACTCTGCCCATTGATGTAAACAGGGTATGGCGTCATTGGTTTGCGTGTAAACGCCATCAACGCGCACTTCACAGTTGATATATTTAGGCCTTGTTTCTGAAGGTAGGCTGTTGTGAGGGTTGCTGCCCACTGTATTCGTGCACGCACCTCAGGGCGATTGATTGATTGATTTGTGGGGTTTAACGTCCCAAAACCACCATATGATTATGAGAGACGCCGTAGTGGAGGGCTCCGGAAATTTTGACCGCCTGGGGTTCTTTAACGTGCACCGCACCTCAGGGCGAGTAACTGCAGCACTCCAGAGGCAAATATCATCGGCGTATATGGATAGGCACACCGACTTTGGCAGAACCTTCACCAGACGAATGAGGGCCTCATTGAACAATGTGGGGCTTAAAACACCTCCCTGAGGTACTCCGCATTAGGTGTAATGTTGGGCAGTTGTACCCTCATATGTTTGTACAAAGAAACCCCTGCCAGTTATATAATCTTTTATCCATTGAAACATTCGTCCACCAATGCCCATCGATGCGAGAGAAGTGAGGATGGCATCGTGAGCTACATTATTATATGCACCCTTCACGTCAAGAAAGAGTGCCACTGATATGTGCTTGCGACTTTTTTCTTGTTGAACAAATGTCGATAAGTCAAGGACACAGTCAATGGAAAAGCGGCCCCGACGAAAGCCTGCCATGCAAGAAGGGTATTTGGTGTATCGTTCCAAGTACCACTCGAGACAAAATAGAACCATTCTTTCCATCACTTTTCCGAGGCAGCTTGCGAGGGCAATAGGGCGATACGCTGTCAAGTCCAATGGTGATTTCCCCGGCGGCTGAATTAGGTGACAAAGGTAAGCGCTGAGATCCGCGGAATGGGAGATCGGTGACCACAGTGCCTATGCCGCAGCAGTTACTTCGCAGAGCACTTGGCTGATACCACTTTTGGTGTCCGCCATGTTTAAATTCAGACATGATATCCTGGAAATTCCTGTCGCTTATTCTTCCTTAATATTGCGCTAATTCGTACGCGAACAAAGAAGTACTAAAGCCGTATTGAGGACGTCTTCAGTGTCTCGCCTGCACACCTATCGCACTTCAGAGATCTATTGACCATTGACTGAAATATTAGTAATATTCACATATTTAGATCATCATTTATTTATGATTTTGTTCTAAAGCCTACATGTACGCCCTTGACTTGTGTTACCGATACATATACGCGTTAGCTCACCTACTGATCGTTTCCTTCGTTCCTTTCTATACTTTCTCTCTCACATCTTTATAATCCCCTTTTCCATTCCCCCGGCGTCGGGTAGCCAACCGGGCTGCGCCTGGCTGACTTCCCTGTATTCTTTCGTATTTTAATCCTTCCTTCCTATAATCTTTCTTAAAGGCAGCCGCACAGCAATCGTAGCTTTTAAAAAAAATGCTTAATAAGTTCACAAATTTATGCTACTGAAAGCAAAACTGTTTTGTGTGTTTCTGAGCAAGAACATTTCCAAGATATTTTGAAATTAACGCATGTGCTGCAGTCTTAAAGTCGTAGCGACATATCAGTGAATTCAGCATCCAGTTTGTGTTGCTGAGCGATGTCGCTCAATAGTAGTCGCTGGGTAAATTGATTGATTGATTGATTGATATGTGGGGTTTAACGTCCCAAAACAACCATATGATTATTAGAGACGCCGTAGTGGAGGGCTCCGGAAATTTAGACCACCTGGAGTTCTTTAACGTGCACCCAAATCTGGGTACATGGGCCTACAACATTTCCGCCTCCATCGGAAATGCAGCCGCCGCAGCCGCGATTCGAACCCGCGACCTGCGGGTCAGCAGCCGAGTACCTTAGCCACTAGACCACCGCGGCGGGGCAAGCTGGGTAAATTGCCGATGAACCCTATGAGCTTCGCTTTATTTACTTATGCCAGTAGTGTTGGGAGATAAATTGAGACCTCAACTACCGATATGTACTTTCGATGAAAATATTGCATTTGCTGCAAGCTTGCTGGAACTCACTGAAGAGTCAAATCAGACGAGCAATCATCATTTTACTTATATATATCCGCGGGCATATATATGAATAAGTGCATGGTGTTTGACTTATAGTTTGCTTCAGTTGTTCCCTGGAGTGCCTGTAAGAGTGTTGGTCACGATCCACATATCGATTTCCAAGACCCATGCGATATATGTCGTTTATAGCAGTAGTTGCAGTTATGACGCATTTAGTGTAAGTAACCTGTATGCTTGTGCCCCCTTTCATTAAAGGATCGCACGTCGAAAGTTTTTCTCAGAAAAAGGTTTGTCAACTCTTTAGCCCAGAAACGCATTATGTTGGCTAGTCTTCTGTGTTGTGTGTAAATACACGCCCTTAGGACCAATCATTCCGCCTGCATGGGTTGCTGATTAGCTTTCCGCGTACTTGTCTGTTCTATAAGTAACGCACGTGGCTGGTCTCGTGTCCACAATCGCTTGCTGCTGCGTATCGAGATATAACACTGGGTCTCCGTTCACAGAGGACAATGTGAATAGTCGATAAGAAAAAAAAAAGAAGTGTGTAATAAGCGCACACGCAATATCTTATCGCCTTCCGCCAGGTGTCTCTTTATTTTTCTCGCTAGTTTTTTCCCTCAGTGCCTCTTATCTTACGCGTGTTTTCACTTGCCGACCGACACCTTTTGAGTCGGCTGGCGATAGGGAATCAAATTGATGAACCGGCTATTTTGAGTAACAGTCCGCTGCGTCTTCACGGTGTGGCTTCTATTATTAGCTCCTAGAGTTACTTCTGTCTGACGTGTGTCAGCTTCCCGTATTAAACATCACAGAATTTCGAAGCAAGCGTCGTAAGCAAGTCGCAGATCAAGTTTTGTCATACTAGGAAATTCTTTATTCTTTAGTCAGCTGTCATTGGTTGACTGGTTTTCTGAAAAAGCCTCTTTGATAATGGTAAAGTACCGCCATGTGAGAATTCGTCGTAATGGCGCTATTGAACAATGGCCAGAAAAGCACTCATACGCGGATATTTATGACGTGCCATGCAGTGAGCAAAAAAGGTATATACGTGACACAGGATGCAGCAGAAGCTTGAAAAACTTGCCTACTTGAAGTACAGCGTTCAGCTTCTACCGCAGCGTACTCGTGGTTGTATTTGGTGCACGAGAGTGTGTTTGTGGGTTTGTCAAAGGCGCAAACTCCAGCGCGCTCTCTCTCTTTATTTAGGTCAAATGATGCAGGCGGCCTTACAAGGTAGCTATAACACAATCGTAATCATCATCATTATCATCATTTTAATCACCTTCACTAGAATCTTTATTATCACAACCATCGCCCTTTGCAGCCTAATATGATGCCCACTGCAGGATGAAGGCTTCTCCCGTTCGTCTCCAGAAGTGGCATTAACCAGGTGGCGGGGAAGTTGAACCAGTCCTCCACCTCACAAAAATTTTCAATTTAGCATTCGCTATCACAAATACGCACGCGCGAACATAAAGTATGGCTGAAATACGCCCCCCTTCTCGCTTCCGAAAAAACTTTATGGCTACGTTCTCAGTTATGGCAGAGTTCTCAGTTATGGCAGAACCATAACTCTGGTTATGGCTACGTTCTCAGACAGTATAAAGTGCTCACTTTATACTGCCTTGCGCGAACAGATTTCGTATTAAATCTATCTATCTATCTATCTATCTATCTATCTATCTATCTATCTATCTATCTATCTATCTATCTATCTATCTATCTATCTATCTATCTATCTATCTATCTATCTATCTATCTATCTATCTATCTATCTATCTATCTATCTATCTATCTATCTATCTATCTATCTATCTATCTATCTATCTATCTATCTATCTATCTATCTATCTATCTATCTATCTATCTATTGATCTGTCTGTCTCTCTGTCTGTCGGTTCTTGCAATCTTGCCGGTGAGAACTTTTAGTTCAGAGCACCTAAGTGTGCAGTTAAAGAGCGGAACAATTTCTAATTTTCGATCTTGAGAACTTCAACGAGAATTCCTTGTTTGCAAAGTATAACGCTTAAGTGCAAGCTGTTAGATAAGCTAACTTGTCATGCACATAATTTTTCATTATAAATGAATGCGCCTGTTATAAAATGGTTACTATTTTCTGCTTTGTCCCTCTTCATCGATGTCTACCAACTCGTAGCGTATGTGGGTGGGGACGACATAGACGCATAATTAGATTTGTCATGCTTTACATACAAAAATCACCACACTAACACAAACAAAGCCTTAGTGGTTGACTCTGGAATCATTTTGAGCACTTAAGACTCTAGACGTACATCCAAAATGTGACAATAGTTCCCCAGCGCATTAGGAAAATACGGCAAACGCGGAAATACAGTGCATTTTCAGTCGTGCTTCCCTAATTTGCGAATCGCAAGGGGGCATCAATTATGCAGTCCCAACAATGACCTCAACTTTGGGGAACCCAAATCTAGGTACTCAAGTGGTTCTCTGTTTCACTCCCAGCAAACGACGGCTACCCCGATCGGTATCAAACTCATGACTTTGAGCTCAGCAGTGAAACGAGACTGATTAGCCGAAGACGACAGTCGCATTATGACACCGCATTTGTAATAACAATAACAGCGTTGCATTACATAAAAAAGGCATTACCAGTGCAACAAAAATAGCGGTCGCGATTAGCTTACCAGAATCGGAAATCCCTAACGTTTTTCTTTGTTGTTCTGAGTTTAATTATTTCTAACCCGGTGCAACAGTAACAGAGAAATTACTTCTGGATGTACGAAAAGGGGAGTATTTCCGATGGTTGAGCGAGACAAGCGTTAGCGCATGCTGCCATGATGATATCGAAAACGCTTGCAGATTAGTTCATCACGCTCCTCCATATATGGTTCACAGAGAATACAGAGATAACAATGACATTATTATTCACAATAAAGTAAATTAATTTATATATTATATATGGTTAGTTTCATTGCGAACTGCTTAACACACACACACACACACACACACACACACACACACACACACACACACACACACACACACACACACACACACACACACACACACACACACACACACACACACACACACACACACACACACACACACACACACACACACACACACACACACTTTCTCTCTTTCTTTTTCTCTCTATTTGTAATTTTACGCTTTCTGCTTTCGTAACACACATCACACAGTGAGAACAGCGTTATATAGAGCAACTACAACCCCCTCTTTTCGGTAGGCATCTGATTTTCGGTCCCATGGCGTTGCGTTGCACTGAAGCAACCATCCTCGTACCTCTCCTGCTCACTAAGTGTCGAGTGTGCGCTGGAGAGGTGGCGCAGCCCGTGTTGCAAGATTTTTTTTTCTCAGTGCTTGAGGGCTGGGAAACTTTTCGGTTGTCACGTGAAGCGGCCCCGAAACGGCCCCACGAAACGCTCTCCTTACCGAGCTGTTGAGGATTGGGCAAGGATAAAGCGGGGGAGCTGCTTCTCAGCTTGCATCGGGACGTGAGACTTCAAGCTCACCGCACGCCTTCGCCAGTGGCAGGGGTAGAACCGTGCTCTTCGAGAAGCAGCGTAGACCGCATGTACGTAAGCTGCAAGAGAGCCAGTGACGCTTCCCAGAGTGTTTCTGTGTCCGTGAGCTCTTTATTTACATTATGCATCTCACCATAAACAAACGCTGGTACCTACAGACCTACAGTGATACTGATGGCAAAGCTATACGTTGCAGCAACATACAGTGACAGTACAGAAGTAACTATTTCGAAAAAAGGCTTCATGTTCTATGTAGTAGCCCCTACGTGACATCTTGCACGACCATTCCAAGTGAATATTATGCCCTACTTTGTATCGCTACGTGCCTTGAATGACGTCGCTGCTAATTTAATTTACAGTTTTCTTAATTTTTAATTAAACAGTTTTTTTGATACAGAAGAAAACGTTGCGCTTTTGCGCACGATTGGACCGCCTAATTTAATTAACTTTCATAATTGAGATGCTCCCAGCCTAAAGACTTTAAATAGATTCATGGACTATGCAACTGAGAAGCGACTCTGTTTCGATATATGCAGATTTTAAACACGGTAAACTTAACACACAGTATCGTTTTAGATATGCAGGAAAGTTTTATTGGGAATGGCTCTCCGCACCTACTACCACTTAGATTAGTAATTAACTATGAGTTAAATTGTACGGGGTTGAGTCAACAGTAAATTGTACGAGGTTAAGTCAATCATTCTCTTCTCAGTTTTTCTTTTAATGCATCATTCCCAAAAGTTTCAAACAACAAAAAAGTAATTCGTGACTACAAAAAGGCGAACTTTCAGGCTATTAATCACGAGTTATCCATCTTTCTTGATACTTTTTTGGCAAACTTCGATGATCATTCTGTTCAAACTAACTGGGACATATTTGCGCGTAAAGTTTACGATCTAACAGAAAAATTCATACCAAAACGCACTATCACGTGTAATCATCGCGCCCCGTGGTACAACGCCCACTTGAAAAGGCTGTCTAACTGTAAGAAGCGCCTTTATCGTTCTGCCAGGAAATCGCCAACTGATTCCCGATGGGAAGCTTACAGATTAGCATCGAACGCTTACATATCTGCATTAAAAGCTGCTAAATCTTCATTTTTATCCCAAACCCTGCCATCCCTGCTTAATAATAACGTTAGAAAGTTTTGGAAAATCATAAATCCGCCACATGATAACAGTATTTACTTAGAAGACGCATCGGGCAATTCCATTTCCTTGAGTGAGTGTGCGGCTGTGCTCAATGATACATTCACGAAAAACTTTTCTGTTCCTTCCACAGTTAATGCTCCTAGCGTGCAGACATATAATTTTCCTGTAATGTCCTCCATCTGTATCGAAGCGCCAGGTGTGGCTAAGTTGATTGCTGGACTTAAATACCATTCTTCTCCAGGTTACGATTTAATAGACTCGAAGTTTTTGAAGAATACAAGTTCATTTAGTTCTATTATTTTAACAAAAATATTCCAGCAGTCACTTGACACATCTACGCTACCAATACAATGGAAAATAGGTAAGGTGGTTCCACTCTTCAAATCTGGCCAAAAAACATCCCCCGCAAATTACCGCCCTATATCTTTAACCAGTACCTGCTGTAAATTACTGGAACATATCATATTCTCACATCTAGTCAATTTCCTTGAATCAAATTCGTTTTTTACATCTGCACAGCACGGTTTTCGCAAATCGCTCTCCTGCGAAACACAGTTAATATCCTTTACTCACAAGCTGCATCGCATTTTAGACCAATCATCAAAAGCTGACTGTGTTTATTTAGACTTTTCTAAAGCCTTTGACAAGGTATGCCACAAGCTGCTACTACACAAACTAAGCAAACTCCAACTCGATGACACCATAATGAAGTGGATTGTATGTTTCCTTGAAAATCGCTCGCAATTTGTTTCAGCTAATAATCATAACTCTTCATTCAGCCAGGTTTCCTCTGGTGTCCCCCAGGGATCTGTTCTTGGACCTCTTTTGTTTCTTATTTACATTAACGATCTGCCTTCTCTTATATCCTCTAATGTTCATTTGTTTGCCGACGACTGCGTAATTTTTCGCGAAATAACTGCTGACAACGACTCCTACTCTCTCCAGTCAGATCTAAATAGTGTAAGCAACTGGTGCAAAGAATGGTTAATGGAACTTAATGTCACTAAATGTAAAGTAATGCGTGTATCGAGAACTACTAGTTGTATGCCTATATATTACCTGAACAATACACCACTTGAAATCGTTTCCTCTTACAAGTACTTAGGTGTTCATATTACCAACAATTTAACTTGGACGAAACACATCGAATACATTATTAACAAGGCAAACCGCATGCTAGGTTATTTACGTCGAAACTTTTTTTCAGCCCCGTCTTCTTTAAAACTTCTTCTATACAAAACACTAATCAGATCCAAACTAGAGTATGCAACACCAGTATGGGATCCTTGCCACGACAACTTACTCACCGCACTTGAACTTGTTCAGAATAATTCAGCCCGTTTCATACTATCAAATTACAACAGAACGGCAAGTGTAACGGCAATGAAAAGTAGTATTGACCTCCCATCCTTAGCATCACGACGTCGCATTTTTCGCCTAACTTTATTTCATAAGATTTATTACCATGCTTCTCTCCATGCTGAACTGCTTTCACAACCTCAGTACATATCATGTCGAATTGACCATAATCATAAAGTTGGAGTTGTTTCATCTAACACTAAATATTTTGCTGAGTCTTTCATTCCAAAAACATCCCGAGAGTGGAACCACCTTCCCGCCGATGTTGTTTCCATACGCGTTAATCACCTGTTTCATCAAGCATTAGCTAATATTGTATAATCAGGATAATCTATGTTTTTTCTATTTAAACACATGCTCTGTTTTTTTTCTATGTTTTGTACATCTTGTTACTCCCACTCCCCTCTTCAATGCCCATGGCCTTGAGGGTATAATAAATAAATAAATAAATAAACAGAACCTACAGCTTGCTAACACTCTCAAATACCTTCCTTTACCAGTTTTGAATTATGTTAAATGAAATACCTGCATTTGTTCTACCAAATTTCCGAAATTACCAGATTAACGAACTTACCTGATTTTGGAAATTAACACATTTACCGCTACCGGATTCCGGAGAATATTTTTAGGGTTTCTGACAACCAATGTAGTATTGCTTGGCTTATAACTTCGTAATTTAAGTTTAGCCCTAGGGGGAATATAAAGATTATTTCGCCATTAGTTGCAGTCACATAAGCACATACGATGATTTTTAATATTGGTATTTCTAGCTTGTTTTATGTGCACCTTAATATATATTCTTAGGAAAACACGAATGCAACACGTGATTGTAAAAAACACGATTTCAGAAAGACAGAGGAACCTTATCCAGATCAGACGAAGTGGCATTGTACATGTGCGCAGTTTGCTTAGTCGAGGAAAGTCGGCTAAAGAAAAAAAAGAAGGTAGCAGAAAGTTGTCTCAGAGGCAGATGAGCTTTACAGTGTCGCAATGTCGTGTTGCACTAAAGGCACTCCAGAGGATGAGTGGGAGTAGAAGTATGTGGAATGGGACAGACCCAACGAATTCATAAGTGCAGCATGCTAGTGAACTACGCCTAAAACAACACACTCAATTTGTCTACTAGGCGTGTTACTTGGGTATGATACGTGTTCATTTTATGAGATTAGACACACACACACACACACACACACACACACACACACACACACACACACACACACACACACACACACACACACACACACACACACACACACGCACGCACGCACACACACACACACACACAGAGAGAGAGAGAGAGAGAGAGAGAGAGAGAGACAGACAGACAGAGAGGCGGTTCCTGAAGTGGCAATTTTTCAGGGCAGAGCGTGCTTGCCAGGTTGCTTGAATCAGTCGATATCGAAGCACACGACGAGTAAAACATGTGCAAAACCGAGGAGATTAGTCATTTACTGGCTTAAAGCGGGAAAAAATCTCAAGTATGGTGTTCTCTAACGCAGCTGGAAAACGGGAATAAAAACAATAAATATATTTTCTACCTCATGTATGTCAATCTGCTCCCCAGAAAAATGAAATATACGTTGCATTTTAGATTCACTAACCGAAAACAAAACAAAAAAACTGACAAATCTCGCACCCTCTGGGAATCAGTGTAATGCAATCTAACCAGCAAGGAGCCGCATTAAATTGCTTTATTTGTTTTTGAGGCATATCAATTCGCTGACGCCATGACATGTAGTTCACTATCCCATGTTGGTTATCCAGCCATGTATCTACAATCTAGTATGTACCGTACTAATGAAACGTATAGTCTGGTATATACAATGTATGACCTATTATTCATGTTTGTCACTCATTCATGTCATGCCATAACAATTTTTGTATGTATCGAGTTAACAGAAGGACCGGGAGCGTGGCATGGGCATGACTTGTAAATCATGCTGTACATTATATGCATGTCATGATTTCTATGTTACTATCTTTCATTGTTGTTCGTCACGCAAGATTGTATCCCCATACCAACTTTGGTACACATATGTCCACGCTATTTAAGGTATTGTCTATATGCACCTCGAGATCATGTCATGTAAATCATGCCATGCATGACAAGCACGCCAATATTGGCACGTTAGGGCCCGTCACGTATGTTTGTCATATATTTTTCTCACGCTACATTAATTTCGGTATACATAAAATTACCGAAAGGGCCACAAGAGTATCAAGCGTGTGGCATCTATATCATGCTGTTCATGACAGGCATGTCATCACTTTTATTTCATGTCCCGTCATTTGAGTTCGTCGTACAGCGACGTCATGCCATACCAATTTGGGTATACGTTCAATCAACAAAACGGCCATGAGAGTACGAAGTCGTAGATAGATAGATAGATAGATAGATAGATAGATAGATAGATAGATAGATAGATAGATAGATAGATAGATAGATAGATAGATAGATAGATAGATAGATAGATAGATAGATAGATAGATAGATAGATAGATAGATGCGCTCGAAGTCGCAGAATTCAGGTGAAAAATGCTTGGAATTTATACGACAGTATACTCTGCGTCCCAGATACTTGTACACCTTATAGGCCCACATACGCCTCAAACCTCTGATCAAACATTTACCTGGCATGTTCCTAGTGTAGCGGTTCTATAATACATGCAATTGGTACTGATTCTGGGCGAGTGACGGGCGATGCAAGCTACTCCTTATGGCTTAGCCACATATTTGCGGAGATAATGCCCACTAGAAAAATAGGTATTATAGCCCTTGAAGTTAGGGATGTGCACTAACCTATAAACACCTAACAAAACGCAATTTGGCAGTGAAATTTCCTGGTCTTTGCAAGTACTCCTGCACTTTATACTCCAACACATTACCACTTGTTCTTGAAAAGTTTACAGCTGCTCGGCCCTAATGAAGAGGGGGCTTTTTACTGAATTAACCTTGTCACATCAATGAATGTAAGCGTATAGCTCAATTACAGCGTATTGTAAACTTCACTTCCCCTTCTACATATTATTAAAATACGGAAACAAATATATGTATATATACCTGAACAACTGACGCAGTCTGTTCATGCTTCGCAAGCAAAGACGGCCTGGCACTAGGTGCATACTATAGAGATACGTTTGGCACGAGCTCGGTCAGGGACGCTGTAGTAGGTCAGGGTCACCTACAATGGTGATGGCGCCGTTTGTGAGAACGAGTGCTGTGTTATTACTGCCCTAATGAAGAGCCACTTCATTTACAAGGCGTAAATAGGCGCAAAGTATCAAAGTGGAAGACATCGATTCATTCGACTCTAATAGCTGCATGAGCGCTTATCACGGTCACCGTTCCACTACGCTCGTTTCCTGCCTTCCGCAGCGGGAGATTTTTCCCGCCAGTGTTGTCGAACTTTTCTCTTGGTCCTCGCCATTGATTTCCGCTGCTCGCAACCTGGCATCATGCGCCATCTATTGCTATGCTTACGAAACGCCGCGAAGGAGAAGGTGCGGACCGATCGAATAACACAGTGCGAGCAACAAAAATGCAAGCCGAATTACTTTCACTTCTAGCAGACACACACTCCTGGCTACTCTTCGGCAGCTTTTGCACAGTACCCGAGGGAAAAAAAAGGTTATCTAAATTAGTTAAAGAACGATTCATGTTGTTCAAAAAGTATGCACTGAACATCTTTTATTTGTGCTGTTGTGGATATCAAACATAAAAGTCCTTCATGAACTTGGCCGAAATGAATGCTCAGTTGAAGTAAAAAAATACAATGAAAGTCTAAAAAACTTGCTGCCGATTTTTTGTAATAGAAGCTTCTAATAAAACATAATTTGAAAGATTTTTTTGTTCATGACCTTAGTGTAGTGAAATTGACATTTTGTAACGGCGAAGCTGCTCAAGCAGCCGTAATTTGTGTGACGTATCACAACTACATTGATTAAAAAGTAATTAACTTCTTTAATTAGTCTTCAATGTGATGTATTTGTCTATTTTGAGATGATTGGCTACAGAAGGAGCAAATGTGAAGAAGGCATCCAACAAATATTGCATTAGGCCCCGCCGCGGCGGTCTAGTGGCTAAGGTACTCGGCTGCTGACCCGCAGGTCGCGGGTTCGAATCCCGGCTGCGGCGGCTGCATTTCCGATGGAGGCGGAAATGTTGTAGGCCCGTGTGCTCAGATTTGGGTGCACGTTAAAGAACCCCAGGTGGTCGAAATTTCCGGAGCCCTCCACTACGGCGTCTCTCATAATCATATGGTGGTTTTGGGACGTTAAACCCCACATATCAATCAAATATTGCATTAGCCTGACTTCTGAGGGATGCGGCAGAGAACGAGAAAACGTACCATCTGCAAATATCCAAAGATTGCCATATCTACATTAGTCTTCGTGATTAACCGTCCAAGAACCTTCTTCGGTATTTCGGCCTCTTACTACAAGGAACATCGCCACTCGTAACAAACAGTCGTGCGCATTTATCACTGACGTTGCATCACTGCTCCACTCAGTTGCTTGGTCGTCATAACTTTTAAAGTAGAGAACGATGACTTGGCAGAAAGGAGTGGACCAGCAGTCTTTTGTTATTATCATAACCTTCTGGTCCTAATTAATGAAGATGGGCCCGAAATGAGCCGCGTGTATTCAACCCTTGTCTTACCACAAACCAAGTCCACCGCAGTGGAGCAGTGCTTATGGTGCTCGGCTGCTCATCCGAAGGTCGTGGGGTCGATCCCGGCTGTGGTGGTGTCATTTCGATGGAAGCGGGAATGCCGGAGACCCACGTGCTATTCCCCGTCAGTGTACGTTAAAGAACACCAGATGGTCGAAATTATTGGAGCGCTGCACTACGGTGTCTTTCATGATCATATCGTAGCTTGGAAATGCAAAACCGCAGGTATTATTATTGTCCTAAAACACTACAACGTACTCATGCAGAACGAACGCTTTACACGAGCCTTTCAATGATCACCACGCGTTGCCTACGGCTGAAGCGTGAATTTACGGGAGTAATCTTTCTCTTAGGTCAAATGTAATGACAAAACCTACATGGTTGGCTGCCATCTTTGTGAAAAACCCCGCTGTAAAGTGTGCGCTCACAAGGCAGATGCAGGCCCTCCGGCCGAAACATACACTATCAAATGGCCTCGACATAGATATACAATGTTAGACACGACGATTGTGTATTCAAGTTAAGCAACGTGACGGGGAAGATTTCTATAGTTATGCAATCTTAGCTACGGCTGTTTTGAATAAGTGGTGGTTAGCAATGTTGACCGTCGAGGAAAGAAGGCGTCTTCAGTCATTGGAAGTGTGCGCTATAAATGATTGCAAGAAGTCGTTAGATGAGCTTGATGAAATGCCGACCTTATGAATACGATCCAGCGTGGTGGATATATACGGGGGCAGAGGGATGGCTTCTCCGTTTCTACGTTTCGTTGTAGGCACCATGCTGTTAATTCAACGACTATTACAAATGTACTCTCGACCACTAAAACGATGGCAATGGCTGTAAAATTTTAAACCATTATGTAGTATTTGTTTTCACGTTTATTCTTGGCTCAAGCCCCGTTCCTGTAATCTTGACTCACTCAGTGGAAGATCTGCACGATAAGTTTAAAAGACATGCTAAAGAAGTTTATTGATTAGTTATCAAAACTGCTTTTTCCCTTATGGTTCTAATAAAAAAAAAAGTCAGCGTTGGAGCGAAAATTCACTGACAATTACGATACTGCCTAATGCGAATGCTAAGCGCAGCTGTTTAGGTGTTTTGATTTTGCGATAAGGTGAGGCAAATTCTTCTATTTCGGCAGCACGAACTTCTGGATTCTGATGTCGGTGCCACTGAGCCTTTGCTCGGGCAGCTCCTTCAGCAGAAACGGAAGACGGCGCATTTCCACAAGGTTGCGTGGCTCATTGTTTAGAAGGTGCTAGATGAGCCAATTTTGTATTTAGCAGCATGGTTTACATTAAGAAGAGCATGGTGGTGAGTATAGCGTGACAGGCGCGGACAGTTTTGCGCAGTCCATTCCCATCAACAGCCACAGATGCAGAGTATGATGGCTTCCTCACTAACCGGGATAACAGTGGAAGCCAGTGCGGGGGTGCGTTCCACAACAGCCGGCACACGACAGCACGCACTACTGTGGCGCTACGTGTGACCGCCACCGGGAGAAAGGGAGAGGGAGGCAAAGGAAAGGCAGGGAGGTTAATCAGGTTGTACCCGGTTTGCTACCTTATGCACAGGGGAGGAGGAAAAAAATAGGGAAGGAAAGAAGGAAAGAAAGAACAAGTGATAGGCGCACACAGATGTCAGCGTTCACCACGCACACTCCAATTGTCGCAACTGGAACGTGTTGGAGACCAGTTCTTCTGCAGTTGTCTAAAATCCGACTAAAATCCGAAATGTTCTTAAAAGGCCTGAAAGAACTGGCTCCAAGGAATCCGAAACTTGCCGTGCACATTCAACTGACGGAGTTGTCATTCCATTGAGGAGAGTGCGCATTGTGGTCATGAAAGACCTCAACAAAGCAAGGACTTGTCGGTTTTCGTCGTGGAAATTGTGTGTGAACGGTGATGCACTCTGCGGGGGCTATCTGCCTTGATCTTCATGAGTGCGCAGTGGTGGAAGTGAAGGCCGCCACGGAACCTGTCGTCTCGCCACTGTCGTTCCCTCCTCCTCGCGTTTTCCTCGCTATTGCCACCTTCCATCCTCCGCTGCAATCCGTACACTCTAACTCCGCGTTCCCTTTCTTTCATCCTCGTTTGCTCTGTCGGTTATACCACGACGGCGACTCAGCTCTGCGCAAGAACTGGTGTCTCTGCGCTGCGCTTAGTACAAGTGGTGCTTTTACGGACGTTAATAATAATAATATCTGGGGTTTAACGTCCCAAAAGGACGATATGATTGTGAGTGACGCCGAAGTGGAGGTCTCGAGAAATTTCGACCACCAGGAGACCACCCGGCAGGGGCACTTACATCTAAGTACATGGGACTCGAAAATAATCACCGCCATCAAAAAAGCTGCTGCCGCCGCCAAGATTCGATACCGTGACCTTCGGATTAGCAGTCAAGTGCCATAATCATTACACCACCATGGCGGCGCCTTACGTTGCATAGCTCCAGACGCTAGGACATGTTACCAGCGGATTTGAGCAAGCAGTGGGGAGTGTTCAGATTTCTTTTCGCCATACCGATGACCATGGAGATGGAAAACGAGGAAAGATATCCTAACTTCCGACATTCCATTAGCAGCTGCCGCGGCCGTGTCTGCATCCCGTTTGTTGTAGTCGGTGGCGATATCATTTCTAGTGGCCGCGGAATAAAAATGGCGGACGAGTGCACATTATGAATGGCGAAGACAGCACCACCTTCTACACATTAGGTGGTAGATCGATCACTGTCGCGCAAGTTGGGAGGAAAGAGCGAATTGGCTGGCGCTTTAGCAAGCAACTATCTTTTTACTTGTGGTACCTCAGCGGTGACGGCGTTACACTGCCGGCGCACGAGGGCTCGGGTTGAATTCCTGGCCTCGGCGGCCACAATTCTTGGGCAACGGAATGTGAAAGCTCCCGTTTACTTAGAATATCGACCACTATAAATTATTTGGAATTATTAAATTATGGAATTTCATCCGCAGTCTACCACATCAGCGTGCTTCGAATTCTTGTCACGGTTCTTGGCATGTGGAATCACCGCTTAATTTTTAGAAGCATATTAGATGGCTGTGAAGTGATGAAATCATGGTCGACATATTGATGTAGATATAAAGAAGGAAAGGTGAGGAGGGTTTATTAAACTTGTGATATAATTAATTGTTGCACTACGTTTATTTCGTTATAAGTCGCGTTTATATCTATAGAACCCCAGGTGGTCAAAATTTCCGGAGTCCTCCTCTACGGCGTCTCTCATAATCAAATGGTGGTTTTGGGACGTTAAACCCCACAAATCAATCGTTTATATCTATAGCTGCACTTTATTTCTCTCTAGCTTTTTTCTTTCTAAGAGCAACGAAAAGCATATGTTTTCGTTCCATAGTTGCGTTGTACAATGTAACGTGCACGCTGTGTGCTATGTCTCCAGGTTGTGTAGACACTAACCGAAAATATGAAGCTAACCTGACAGAGGTACCAATGAAAGCCAGCCACATTAAATCAATCATTACGTTGCGGGAGAACAACATACTTTGATTCGGTTTCTAGTATACAAGTCGCTTTCTCGCCGATATATTACACTGCACTTGCCCTCGTAAGCATGGATAATAACAGTCTTAGGCATAAGTTTGTTTATTAGAAACGCGTTTAAATCTGTGAAACTATGAGTGCTGATGAAAAGACGCCTCACCAAGGTGTTGAAATTTAGCGTGCAATGATAATTGCGTGGCGCACCGGCGTACATTCTCAGGGCACATAATCGATATACACTGTGCAGCCGGCTACGTTATGAGTAATTATTCTTCATTATCATCCACAGAATATTTTGTTTCCACAGCTGAACGAACGCCTCTCCCAATGATGTTCAAGCTGCCACATTGTGTAATTGTTTCGATTTCACATGCAAAGTTTTTTCATACATCTTTATTTTTTGCGGATCTCTTCTTCGAGGAGTGACCCGTTATTTACGTACGTGTAATCGGCACGCCTCGCTCATAATATCATACATATATAGCAGTGGATGATTTTGATTTATATTGTGTTAATTCCCTTCTATTATCTAACTCGTCATTTGTCAATTCTGTCGGCACCCTTGCTCGTTACATTTACGACTCTTTCGCGAGGCTTTGAATTCCTCATCAGATATACATCATAATTTTTGCTTTTAAGCAATGCTGACACCACAGACCCGCTTAATATTTTATAAATGAAGACTTTCTCGCTGTGACGAACATTTATAACTGAAGCATGTGGCTTGGCACTAATATTTTCGGGAGTGGAAAAGCTACTTTTAATATTGATACTTTATTTACATTCGTGAAAGACTGGGCAGCTTACATGTGGAGAAAATAACGTCCTCTTTTTTCCGAGACAAAAGTATCTGGCAACAAAGTGCCCAAGTTTTTACACCACACCGCTTTCCAGGGGCCAGACTCGAGCGATGAAACGCATACACAAAGCATAAGATGCTGCAACCTGAGAAGCCATCCATGCTCACTCTTCGACGTTTGCTGCCCGCCGCGCGGAGTGGGTCCAACTTGCCGGGACTCAATGAAGTGGCGAGTGCTCCTCGCCGGTTGCCATTGGGCGTGTACGCCCTCGCATTTATCGCACGCTTGTTCCCAGGAGCAGGGCTTTACGAGGTGCGTTGTACAAACCACGGCACTACTTGCAACCATGCAAGGGCGAGAACTTGGTGCTCCGATTGCGCAGCCTAAATTCGGTGCGAAATCGCCGGGAAAACGCGAGGAGGCACCCCTATGAGCTCGCTGTCTGCATCGACGCAATCTTCTTTTGTATTCAACGTTTTGGCTGCCGAAGGAAGCCGCAGAGTGTCGTGATTGGCATCCGGATCTGGAAAAATTTATTCACTGTGGCTCACAGCAAATGTGAGTTTCAACTCGCTCAAACTGATTTTAAGGATCACACCCAGTTTCGATTTGTGCACTAATTGACTTTTTTTTCATGTGGCAAAGATTTAAAACAGAAGGAAGGGGTAACTAAAGATACCAGTCCTTGCAACAACTGCGGCCAGATGTATGAATAAAGCAATATGAATAAAAAATTTAACGTATCGTTCCAAAGAATTGCCTAGTGTGTCCAGATATAACTGCTATCGCAATAAAATACTATCTCTGCAGCAACAATGGAGCCGTCTGGCAGGCGCTGTTGTCGCCTGCTCCTTTAAGGACTTCGTAAAGGAGTCCCTACTCAGCCAGTTGGCTGACGCAACACGCTCTCATTGACTGCACACGACGCAAGAGGACTGATAAAACTCCACACGATTGTCGGCGTGTTCTACTCAGCGCTGTCCGTTAAGAGCAGATAAGGGTGAATAAATAACAACTCCGCGCCAACTATACGCGCCCTCGCTAAGTGCTTGTGTTGAGGCAGTGGGGAACAACGCTGTGCCATAATCTGCGCAAATGGATTAAAGACGTCGGCTGTCTCGAAATCCCCCCCCCCCCCCCCTGCTGATGAACTGATCTGTGCCTGCTCGGCGATCGGAGTGGTGCTTTCAATAAACGCATTACTCGCGTGCTAGTGCTTTGTTATTCGAGGGAGCCATCATTCCTTCTACAAATACTGGTGCGGCGAACAGTTTTGTCACGCCGAATTTTTTCGCAGATTCCATATCGGGTGTGAATTTGTGAGTGATTTTTTTTCCAGCATTAGTCAAACATGCATGGGAGAAACTTTTGTTTGTGTCCTCTGATACTGCTTCTTGACTTGTGCTCCTTGACTTATGAACGTCGACTGATATGGTTTCAAAGCGTTTTCGTCAATGCAGCATTGCGCTGTGTCTTAGTGAGATAATACTGCGCAAGAGTGCACAGAAAGGTTGGTTGCATTTAGAAGTGTCGCACTTTACAGTCATAATATTCGCATGCTTTAGTAAACTGCTGGCTTATCACCTCTCTGCTTTCAATGGGGTGAGGAAGAACATGTAGCGCAATGCGGCCGTTATCAGAGCATAATGGCTAATGTTTTTATTGCTTCTTTCTCTCCCTCGCTTCCACAGACTCGGAACTGGCGTACAGCGGACAGCAAAGTGGTACGGCCACGCTGAGTCACTTCTGTGCCATTTGTGGTGACAGGGCGACCGGAAAACACTACGGTGCCGCCAGCTGTGATGGCTGCAAGGGTTTTTTTCGGCGAAGCGTCCGCAAGAACCATCTGTACTCGTGCAGTTTCAACCGAAACTGCGTTGTGGACAAAGACAAAAGAAACCGGTGTCGCTACTGCCGCCTCAAAAAGTGTTTTCGCGCCGGGATGAAGAAAGAAGGTACGTATCGGGAGACAAAGGAATCTCTTGCGCGCACCACGTGTGTGCCGAGAGGAGCTCTTTTCTTTCTCTCTCTCTCTCTCTCTTTCTCTCTCGCGGCTCACCTGACAGCGCTTCAGAAGCTGCAGCCGCGCGCGATCGGTTTTCAGCACCGTCGCTGCTACAACGTGTCTGCATCCGAGACGCACATGGAAAGCCCAAGGGAAGCTTCCCACGCTGGGCCGTATTACGCGGAGCGCGGGGGTGGTTTGTTTAACGCTTGCTTGACGACACCGCCGACGTCGAAGGCCTGTGGTGGGAGACTATCTCGCACAGCGCGGGCTGTTTGTATGCGCAGCACGGGAACCTCATTCAATGGAGTAACGTAGAAGGAAGATTGAGGCATTATGAAAGCACGGAGTGGATGACGACAGCACAAATAGATGGGCAATCGTCGACCAAGAAACAGGTTTCGAAAAAGAAAGGAAAGAAGGGACATCAAATTCATGAATGACATCAACGCCCATATTAGCGAAATGCTCCTATGCGTGGGAATTTGCAAAAAAAGTAAACAAAATCGAACTATAAATGGCATGCGGGCTTCCGGTTTAATGGAGGGTAGAATAATGCTATCTGAAGTGGAAAATAACTTAAAAGAACGTCGACCATGCATGACTTGGTTAAAATGTGCGTGTGTGTCGTTTTTTTTTGCCACAGGGAAGCATCAGGGCGATCTTAAAGAACTCGCGTTGAATGAATATCGCTACCATTTATATAATAATGGTCTCATGAGGAATAGAGAGCAACATAGTGGCACTTGACAAAAAAAAAAAAAACAACTGCGAGCATTAGGAAAAGCCCCCATAAAAAGAACAATCTCATTTTTGAAATTTCTGTCTGGGGTGGCAGCATATGGCGCTACTGCTTAACTATAGCCGGTGACAAGCTAAGATTAAACAAAAGGTAAAGTGCCCCGCTATCTATGGGTGTTATGCGTGTCGAGCTAGATAGAGCTGCCCTTTCCTATGACATAATTGTTAGGATGAACCTAAAAAACTAAAAACTCCAGGCCTGCGTGGAATGCGCAGTATACATATGGTCCCTGCGAAAGCTGAAAGAGCGGCCTGTCAGAGCTTTTTCTAAACCCTCAAGTCAAGTCAAAATCCTTGACGATGTGGCGCATACTCACGCTGGGGGATCGGCCAAGAACCAGATAGTTTTCCTGAAATTCTTCCTTAATAACAGTTTAAAATTAATTTATTGACGAGAAATAAAAAAAGATGCAACAAAACGAATTTAATGGTTGAATTGTAAATATTCTGTAGTGTAATCCAATAAAGCGTCGTATTTGATTTATTATGAATTTGGAAATTCTAAGATAACTGCTGCAAGCACTGTTGCAGGGCACCCACTACGCCATAAATAATCATAAATTTTGTGTAGTAGGCCGGCATTCACTATGCTATCCTTCGTCATTCTACGAAGCGTGTTAGCCGCTACACACTTGCGAGGAGTTTTGTGCAATTTTTTTATGCAGTGGCTAACGAGAATAACGAATTATGCCTGAAGTGGGTAAACGCCACTGTTATTAGGTGAACAAGAACAAGCTTTTATAATGAGTTGGAGCGTTGGACGACTCACTCGGTACGCAAATGACATTGTGTGAGGCCTGTTTGTTCCCTTGCGGTTCTAAAACGCCTTATTACTCATACTAAGTCGATTCCGTTCCCGACATCAAGCCTGCCTAAGGCAAGTTTGCAACAAAGTTTCAAGCACCGGCGTGACTCTTTGGTAGAATACTGGCTGGCACGCAGGGGAGCCGAGTTCTAATTTTATTGTGTCCTTGGTGATTTTATTTACTAAGTATTTTTTTCTTATTTCGTGTGATAGTAGTTATGGACACCGGTGGCGGCAGACGACTACAGTGAACGTGACCCTTGTTGCGATTCTACAACAGCTTTCGCTGTCAAAAAAAAAAATCAGCGCTTATCCACACAAAAACAGCGTCATCCTAGTCGGTCATCATGCAATGAGGTTGAAGTATGTGATTGTGGTGCGTTTCACAGGAGCACCGAAACGGCAGCATCGTTGAGTGATCTTCAACGCTTTATCGCGTTCCGCCATTTACGCAGTGTAAAAGTAACGCAGCGTAAGTAAAAAAAAAAAAATAAGGGCAATGAAGCCTCGTGGGCGCAGTATTACTTTTAGACTGCCACCGATTACAGCGCTGATACTTCTTTCATGCTTACTTTCGCTGCGCATTGGCACTGATTCCTTCATTAAGCGTAAAGGGAACGGTTCGAAAATGCCATCCGCGCACCAGCATGCTTCCTCCAGAGGTCACGCATCAGCGCAGCCCGTAAGAGGGAGGGGGGGGGGGGGGCTTTGGGAGGCATATACTCGGGAACATGCAAACGCATGCATGGCCATACATAAATCCGTCTACCATCGCCTCCCCACCAAGAAATATATTCCTGGCTACACCTCTGCATTAGTCGAACCACCTATCGGGCAAGTTACGCGCACAATGAGGATCACACGCATCACGAAAGTTTGGCGATTTAATAACGTTTTGATGATGCTGAGATGCCAGGAACATAACTGGCTCTCAACCTCATCGGTATGTTGAAATTCTCTTTCACACAGCTGTTGTAATCGCAGTGAATTGTAGAAGTGGATGTGTTCTGCACTGAATACCAGGCATATGAGGCAGGTGAAGGATATGCCTACTGCCACTCAGCAAAACAAAACAAACAAACTAAAATCCCCCAAGTCTGAGGCCTTTTGGGAATCGTAATGCAAAGCATTCTGCGAGGAGCTGAATACACCGTATTGTTTTAAGACATTCACGTCATGACATGTTCAGTACCGAATGTTTGTCATGCATACATGTAAGATTCGGCATATATAGATTATGCAATGAAGTGTATATTCTAATTGATACAGGTTTAATAAAAACACCAGCATTTTTTTCTTCTTCGCAGAGTCACGTCATGTCATACCATTTTACACATATATATCCAGTGAATGAAACGGCCACGATCGAATTCAGACAGTGTCATAAAATCATGCCTTGCATAACAAGGATATCGCAATTTTCGTGTTATGAGCTGTCTTCTATGCTCATTATAGTCATGTTACACCATAGAGGTTGAGGTATACATCAAGCTAACGAAACTGGTGCGAGAGCACCAAGACCATAGCATGTAAATCTAGCCGTAAATGACATACGTTTTATAACTTTCGCGTTATGACCTGATACTTAATATGTTTGTCATAAATTCATGTCACACGTTGTCAATTTCGTTATGCATCCAGCCAACGAAATGACTACGACAGCAGAAAGTTAAGCGTACCTAGATTGATCCACAGTCATACGTGTCTGAATAGGTTCGCTCAAAGTGACAGAAGTTCGGAAAGAGATACTTCGCATTTAAAATGTCTTCTATTAACTCTTGAGATACTTTTAAGAATCAAGGAAAACTGCAGTTGGTATGTATAAGGCAATTTTTGTAAAAAACAAACGCTATCACAATCACCAATAAGCACAGTGGGGCTGTAGTGATGGATGCGCGGCTCCATGGTGATGTCCAGATGATCGATCCCCCTATCCCGTCCCACACACACTTTCTTTAAAATTTGTGTGCACGTCGCGAGCGTCTGCTAGGCGATATACTGACGGAGTCCTCATTTTCGTTCTCTACGTATGATGCTCATTTTTTCCGGAGAGTCCCCAAAGTTCGATGGTGATTGAAGAGAGCCCGCCCCCAAGTTGGTAATTCCCCCCCCCCCCCCATGCCGTAACACTCTGGAATGCACTGCCAGATAACATTGTTTCTTGCAGGGACCGCTCAACATTTCGCGAAAAGCTAACTCTTTTCCAAAATCCAAATACGATGTCCTAACAGCACAATAACTATTGCGTTTATAATTGTTCTACTGAACTTCCAGAATTTATTTATCGTCTATTATATTTTTTATGTTTTGTTATGCGTGTTATTTTCCGCTTGTGTTGTTTATTTGCTCATTCATTGTAATCAGTGTGTACCCTCATATTGTTCCATTGCTTAGGAACTTACAACCTGGATGTACGACCCCCCCTTATGTAATGTTTTCGGGCCCTTAAGGTTGAATAAATGAAATGAAATGAACTAGCTCACCGTACAAAAAGGTCGGCATGCTTGTAGGACTCAACTTTTCGGGCCATTCTTGGAGGCCATTCTTGGAGGCACAGCTCTGCCGCAAAGGCGAAGCAATGAACGCGATAGCAACGAACTGGAAGGTCACGCATAGAATGTAAAGCAGATCGAAACATGCCCTGCGTTTCTTACGCACAAATGGCGCACGAAACATACTCACAAGTATAGCGTCTCAGTTAGAACTTCACTGTGTCTGAAAAGCACGCGCCTTTCGTGAACGGAGACTGCAATGATTGCAGTGACCTTTGTGCGCCCGGTAATTACAACAGAATTGTTCCAGGCAAAGCCCGCGCCCAGCCAAGGCATATGATCCTCCCCTCCTCTCTACTGCGAGATAAGGGCGGGCGAAGTAGCGTTGCTCACTTCTCTAAGTGGGGCAAAGTACGCGTGGGAGATTAGAGCGCGCGCTGCCGCGCGATGTGGCGACGCGCGCTCATTGCGACATCCTGCTGGTAATGCTGAAAACACATTTCCCCCCGAGATGCCCGTCAGCAGCGGTAAGTGGTAGATGTAAATAGCATTCCGTATAAACGTTGAAGGACGTGCTCCTCGGTGGCGCAGAGCCTAACGCATCGCACTCATGATTCTAAAGACCCAAGGTCAATACCACGCGCCGGAGTCTTTTTATGGGTTTTTTAGGGGCAAAGCATCTGAAGCCGTGGGTCGTACGTCCGCGATGTATGTAGTAGTAGTCGTCGTCGTAGTAGTAGATAACCACGGCCAGACTAAAGGAGCGGCATGCGCGCACTCTTTTGAATTGAGGAGGAAACCCACGCGCGTTATTCATAAATGTAAATTTGCCTTGAATTTCATGCTTACTAAAAAATTGAGTAACAGAAGGACACACTTTGAGTAATATTTGACCAGAATAGGTTGCCGCGTTAAGCTTGCTCGTAGAGATTCTTAAAGGGGAAAAAGGAAGAAATGAGTGCGGTGTCGTTACTGCCTCTCTCAGTGAAGGGCACCTCCACAGCACCGCGCATGGGATTGGGGGATACAAAATAAGGAAGAAACTGGCAAGTTTGGACAGATGGGCCCCTCACATTGAAAAAGTACTTGGAGCAGGGCTTGAGATGCACCTTCAGAAAAAGGCGGACATCATCCTGACAGACGTTTTAGTGAAAACTGCACTGGATAAGCGCTTGGGATGTACAGCTAGGAGTTGAGATATACGGAATGATGTGTTGGTATATATATATACTGATAGTAGAAATAAAAAGTTGCGTGTGGGAAGTTTTATGGCACTGTGATCTGCAGCAACGAAACTGAACATTCAGATCTTATTTCAACTGATTTCAGTGTGCTATTATGTTTTATTTTGTTTTTGTTGCTGACAGTTTTTTTCGGAGGGGTGCCATTCATAATTTCTTTCGCTGCAGAACTTATCGATATGGAGTAGCCGAGGTAATATGAACCTCAACTTCTCCACAGCAAAACAGTTAGAATAGAACAGTACAGCACGTTCATCTGTTTAACTCTCCCGTGTTTCACGTTTTTTTCGCTTTGTTAGAATGGTCCCAGGGACCTGCATATTATTATTATTAGAAACTCACGCATTCATCAGTCGTAGTCATCGTCAATTATCATCTAAACTTTACCCCTCTATTAGGACGAAAACTCAGATCCGCGCCTTCAGCGCTGGTTTTCCTATGTAGACGTAGCATGCATAGATAAAAAAGGAGATATGAAATTCACGCTCGGGAATTTCGGGCCCCCGTGTTTAGAAAAACCTGTGGTGATGAAATGGTTAAAGAAAAAGCGATTTCAGTCATTCTTCATGGCATGCATTAGGAAAGGTAGCCCTACCAATTGCAAGAAACACACACACACAAAAAAAATAGAAATTGGCGCCAGAAGCACGTACAGACAATACGTGCTCAGCGTTTGGTGACAGCGATTCTCATTCGGCTGTTATATAGGCCTCAAACGTGACTACGTGGTCTTTGCACTTAAAGGTTCCTGCGTAACATTTGAAAATCGAACAACCACTTTCCCGACAAGAAAAGGGAGCTGATGAATACAGAACTGGAAATGTTGTTTCCACTGAAACGTTTCAATAGGACCATTTGAAAAAATGACTTAAACGTCTCACAAAAGATTGCACGTTAGTTAGGAATTGGCAAAGAGTTTCTAATGTGTTAGTTGAAGACATGGCGTGCAACCACCAAAGGGCACCCAATGATCCGATTCCATAAAACCTTATTACGACACCACTGACAGTACTCGTTCTGAAACTACACGAGTAAGTATTGACAAGGGGTCTCGACGCATGGTGGGACCATGAATATTATTCAGAGTTTTCACGTTAAGTCAACATTTTGGTTCTATGAGTTGCTGAAGCAATTCTAGTAACTCTTCGTTATATATAAACGCTTATGGCGTCGCTTTGGTGACGAAGGCAAAGTTTTGTTCATTTTAAATCTACCTATAAACTTCAGATGTATTTCAAAATATGCGTGTGCTGATTAGTCGTGATACGGCGAAGAAAAACTCGATTCAATAGTTTTACCAGAGAAGTACAAGGAAGATGATATAGGGAGTGGGCCTGCATTGTATTTATGGAGCCCACAAAAACGAAGGAGTTTTTCTGTGAAATTCACTTAATCGTTCGATAGCGCAAACAACTCCTGCTAGTACTCTGCTCGCATCTCTGATGTTTAATTTTCTAGCAGCGGGAACAGGGAGGCAACACTACGAGATGATGCATGTTGCTCTGCAGCAGTCATTTGAACAATTTATTAATGTCTGCTAAGGAGGTCCTTAATAAAGAGCGAAGGCAGGACTCGGGTGTGTGGCTCCCCTTGCGCCTTCTATCGGAAGTGTTTGAGACACCTTCTTTTCCGAGTTTATTATTCGGCCCTCATGTCTTGTTTACAACATAATATCAAAGTTTAAGGTCATCGAACGGCACGTCATAAATCATATAGTGAGATTTCAGTGCATGTGAAAGCATAGCAAGAGGTAGAATTATTCGCCATGTTTTTGTTAGGTCTGAGAGTTTTCGCAGATGTCGCTCTGAGCCGAGTGCTGCGCCCACGGTTTGTTGGATGTTGCGGTTCCTAACGTACACTGCCGACGGCAGCTGAAGTATGAGAACGCAAACAGAACCACCGAGGGGTATTCGCGTGCTGTTTAGACGACCCGCCATTGCCTTTTTCTTAGAGCCGAACGAATCGCTTTGACACTGAGCGCATTGCCATAGCCACACAATTCTTCATTCTGTGTTAGTATTACGCCTTTTGGTGTATTAAATTCAGAGCTATCAGCCGCTTGACATTGTCAATGTGTACTATTGGCGTCAAATGAAACCAAAACAGTGGAGAGCCTTCACCATGGTACAGTGCACACCGTCCAGTTATCAACATTGACCGGCACGCACACACTGTTCAGCCTCTCTGCGTACCTGCCCATGGGGATAGGTGGCGCACTATACCGTGGCGAACGTTTTCCGCTGTTCGGGTTTTATTTGCCGCATGTAGTACGCGCACTAGCTCCTGCTGCTCAGTGTGCTTCTTCATAATATGAAGCAATCAGCTCATTTTTGCAGCCTCGTGACTGGCCGCTCAATCACTGAAGCCACCATGATATGACTCTAAGGACCTCTGTTATTTACATACCTAGCAAAAGGAATAATTTCCTCTGTCTCTCTAGTGGTCGTTTGTTCGCTGAAGCCACCATGCTCTGTTAAGGGGCAGAACTATTTAACTAGATATTCAGTGATTAACCTTTGTTTATATTAGGATTATTATTAGGATATATTCCCAGACTCACGTGTACCAACTTTTAAAACATACGAAAAAACTTCCTCAGATCGGAATGCGGCACATTAATTGAGATATCAGTCAAGGTGGTCAGCCAAATGAAAAGCTTTGAGAATATAACCCTAGGGTTTTCAGTATTCAGTTGAACCTATCTTGCGAGAGCAATAAAAGTATAACTTTTATGCGGACACTCTTGGCTGGTTTTGCCGTCACCGCCAGGCTTCTTTTATATCGATATTACTAGCATCGTTCCGCTCATCGTATCTTGTACGCACGATTAAAAGCAGGCAAAAACTGGGTACGAGTGTGACTGAAGCAGAGCCGAAACTAGCAGGCCATCGCAGGCCGTCGTATGAAACATAGCAGGCCGTCGTATGAAAGGTGCATGCGATAACATCACGCGAGGCCTTTAATCAATGGCTACCCAAGCATAGGGCAAGCGCCCTGGCTGTCTTTCGCCAGGCGAAGAAACATCGGCGGGCCGAAGGAAAGAGGGGGAGGAGCTACTTCGCTCGAGCAGCAACTGCGCGAGGATGCGGTCAAGAGCGCTACATCTCGATGGCTCGTAAACTTGCTGTGCTCTCAACACTTCGTGTTTATAGAGGACTGACAGCACAAAAACCACTTCGGTCCCTGGAGCGGCCGTATTTACTTAACCTGGCGTTTGGTTGTATCACGCGAGATCAGATCTAAAAGAGTTAGCCGCTAGGCTTACTTCGTATAATATTTCAATTTGCTGCTATTGCATTGATTGCTTCGGTCTTGCGATGAAACAGCTTTTTTTGTTGTGTGTTTGTAGGTCAAAATGACTTTTTGCATTGGGAATTAAACACAGGTGTTCAGATGAAGAGCCTAGAGCTTCGAATTACTAGCGCTAGAACACAGTGCGTGTAGTATAGTATGCCAGCAGTAAATAAAAAAATCACAGCATATGCAAGGAGTGATTTATGATGAGTGGGGCGAAGCTTCGAAGGGTTTTATCGGCAAACCATGAATCATCCGCTGGCCGCATCTATCCGCAGACCATCTGTCTGTCTGTCTGTCTGTCTGTCTGTCTGTCTGTCTGTCTGTCTGTCTGTCTGTCGGTCTGTCTGTCTGTCTGTCTGTCTGTCTGTCTGTCTGTCTGTCCGTCCGTCCGTCCGTCCGTCCGTCTGTCTGTCTGTCTGTCTGTCTGTCCGTCCGTCCGTCCGTCCGTCCGTCTGTCTGTCTGTCTGTCTGTCTGTCTGTCTGTCTGTCTGTCCGTCCGTCCGTCTGTCTGTCTGTCTGTCTGTCTGTCTGTCTGTCTGTCTGTCTGTCTGTCTGTCTGTCTGTCTGTCTGACTGTGTATCTGTCTGCCCGCATGTCCGTCAGTCTGTCTGTCCGCATGTCCGTCTGTATTTCCATCCATTCATCCGTCCATCTAGTGAACACTTCAAGTACCGCCATCTCACATCGTTTCATCATATATTCACGATATACAAGTATCGTCATCCAGCGGACACTCCAAAGACTAAAACGAGAGGTAGCTACTACATACAGGAGGTGCACTACCCACGCCTTAAGGAGCTTCGCCCCTAAAAATTCATCAAGCACGAAAAGTTCACCGTCTGCCAGATATGAGGTGAAATTTAAGCTGTTTCAGTGAACAATGGGGGCTTGCGAGCAGTGAATTTCAGAACCGAATCAAATGCTGATCGAATAGCGATCACACTGAACCGAATACGAATGCTAATCGAATGATATTCGAAAGATCCTCGAATAGTTAGGTAACCATTTTCAAAGTAGCCATAAAGTCATTATTTACCAATTGTAAAGACACCATAAAAACTCCGTGACACTTTATTTAAAACAAATATTTGCAAGCTTTATCAAAAGGCCTATACGATTGCTTTTAACCGACAAAAAATAAGCGAATTATGTCAACTGACGCAGGCCTGTATGCAGCAGCTACTAGAGCCTCAGAAAAATTTTGTATAGTGCAGGCTGAAATACAAAAGTGATTACAGTAGCATTCAACGTAGCACTTTGTCTATAGAGTTCAAATAAAACTCATATATAAGTATTTACCTATGTTCATCAGTCAGCATCATCATAAATGTTATGATGATGATAGTAGATTGATTACTCTGTCATTTCGGCGAAACTTGTATTTTAAGCAAAAACAACTTCATTTTGATCGATTTATGCGTCGATAGTTGAACTGCATGCATCTTGGTATAATTCCACGATCAAAACAAGAAACGTTACCCTTCCTTGTTCCAACGATTAAGTCCTTTGAGGTTGTTTTTCGTTGGTGCTTGTTATTCAAGAAATATTTGAAAATAATTCGATTTTCCTAATAGGCCCTTTTTGATTCAAGCACTAAATCGAATAGAAAGCTATTGGATTCGTTATTCGCCATTTTCGAATATTCGCACACCTCTAATAAACAACAATAAAAGAGGGAAAGAGCGAGATAGTAAAAAGGTAATAGAAGCAGGGTATATGACAGTATTTTGTGCTTTAATGTTGCTTGGTCCATATCTTCGGTGTTCATGTCCGTGGTAGCTCAAAAACACTACTATGGCACTTGAGTGATTCCACTTAGTCCTATGTTCCACTTTCAAGAGACACGCCTTCCGGTGAAACCGACAACTTAAAATGCATGGCCTTGCCATTGTCTAGATGACTTCGGGAAATGCTCCTGGGAACCTGTAGACGCATTTAAGAAATAAAGAAGTCGTTTCAGCACTTATATAAAATCTAGCGTACCCTTTTCTCGGGGCACGTCGTGGGGTCACTTATCGACTGTTCGATGGCCACGCGATGTTCTGCATCGACTGCTTGCTTTTTCTCCTTTCCATTTGCTATATGTGCACGCTGCACTAACTGTGCCCTCACACGGCATGGACAGCACGCAGTATACGATTTGGGAAGCTTTGTCGTTTCCACGCTGGATGGCATTGCCTACGGACTTAAATGCGCCTCGAGACACTACCTTGGTCATATGAAGAGAGGCTGTTGGTCTGTAAAGAAGGCTCCTGTGAAAATGCGTTTCAAACATTATTGCACTGCACGGCAGAGAAAATTCACGATCTCGTGTCAGGAAGAGTGTTTGCGCTCATAGCTCACAGGCGCGTATAGTGAGATTTTTTTTTGGGAGGGTGGAGCTTACTGAAAGCCTTGACTGTTTGACCTTTTCAATATTTAGTTTTTGTGAGGCCCCACCCCCCTCAAAACTTCGGGGAGAAGGGTGGAGAGCCGGGCCCCAAGACGTCCCCTTCCCTCCCTGGCTACGGGCCTAAGCACCAGCGGCAGCTGTTCCTTGTGAACTGGGCTTGTCAGTTGTTTCTCCGGATCACTTATCCTTCGTTTGTGATTGAATAGAAGCCAAAAATTCCTCGCCATCAGCTACGTTGCAAATGACTGTGGCAGCACAAACTTTGTCGTCCGAAGATCACGCCTATTCGACAGTTGCGAGAAATGTTCGCACAGGGAATGCCACTTGAGCCGACATATCGACAATGGGGCTTGCGTTCGTTTTTCCATTGTCCGATAAGTACCAAAATACAGGATGCTAGAGAGTTCGCCTCCTTTACTGCAATAAAATGTGACACGCATGCAATGAGTCTATCCGTGTTTCAAGGAATATTCATTGACATTCGGCAAGCGGTGCAGGTCCACCCTCTAGATGCGTTTGGAGGCTGAAAAATCACCGGATGTCCGAAAGTACTTCTACCTGGCATGCAATCCAGGTGCAATAGATATGAAAAGCAGGAAAGTGCGTACGCGGCAGAAGCTCAATCGCACGGTAGCACGCGCATGAGAATGTACATACATACATACATACATACATACATACATACATACATACATACATACATACATACATACATACATACATACATACATACATACATACATACATATGCCCCGCCGTGGTGGTCTAGTGGCTAAGGTACTCGGCTGCTGACCCGCAGGTCGCGGGTTCGAATCCCGGCTGCGGCGGCTGCATTTCCGATGGAGGCGGAAATGTTGTAGGCCCGTGTGCTCAGATTTGGGTGCACGTTAAAGAACCCCAGGTGGTCAAAATTTCCGGAGCCCTCCACTACGGCGTCTCTCATAATCATATGGTGGTTTTGGGACGTTAAACCCCACATATCAATCATTGCATACATACATACGTACGTACATACTATACAGATAATCAGCAAGCAAGCAATCGAACAAGCGCACGCGCACGCACAGAGAGGAAGAGAGAGAGGGACAGCTATAGATGTGGTTTGGATGGGCATGTACATTAGATTTATCCTGTATACCATTAGATGTGATCATTTATTTTGTGTGCTATAGCTAAAGTGATATATTGCATTATCGTTGAAATATGTACATTGCGCACTGATGTAGCATGTTTAACAACAGCAACAGCAGCAAAATTCTAATACTCTTTACGCTGTTGCATTTCGGTTGATTTGTCTGACGCTACAGGTTCGAAATAAAGAACATTCGGGTGTTACATTACAAAATTACGATATCATTATGAGAGAAGCCGTAATAGAGGGCTGTGGAAATGTTGAACATGTGGTGTTCTTTAACGTGCACCTAAATGTAGCCACGCAGCCCTATAGCATTTTGCCTCCGTCAGATGCGGCCGTCGCGGCCGGGGTTCAATCCCGTGAACTTCGGTCAAGAGTCGAGATCGATAACCCCTATATCACCGTGCCGGGTGATACCGTAGGCTTGTGCGCTGTAGTAGTTATTACAGAAAGCTACACCATAAATTCACAGCACCTGTCACGCCGTGGTGGTCTAGTAGCTAAGGTACTCGGCTGCTGACCCGTAGGTCATGGGATCGAATAGTGCTTGCGGCGGCTGCAAGGTGAAACTGCTGTAGACCCATGTGCTTAGTTTAAGGCGCACGCTGAAGAACCCCAAGTGGCCCGAATTTCCGGAGCCCTCGACTATGGCGTCTCTCATAATCATATCGTTGTTTTGGGACGTTAAATCCCACATATCAGTCAAATTCGTCAAAATCACAGCCTTATTCAGTTGGAGAACGCGCGCAAATGGCGTAGTCATTGAATCCCAGAATCTTGGAACCTTATCACACTTCCGTCATTCGAGGGAAACAATTCTCTGTTACGGTGAGCTTATATCCCCCCCCCCCTTATAACACGCTTATTACGAAGTGATGAGTGTATATATATATATATATATATATATATATATATATATATATATATATATATATATATATATATATATGAGATATAACAGACAGTAATGCCAAGGAATGTACAGGGGAAGTTATTAGAACCAATGGAATGTAAATAAGAAGAAAGAAGAAAGAAAAGTGGATGAAAAAATTACCAGCTGTGAGCTGCTAATTTTTTAACACGATGATGGTGGCTTTGTGATGAACACGTTTCGCTATCAGCCACAAAAGCGATAACCGCTGCGATGGCTTACCATTGTCATGAACAAGTGCGAAGGAAGCGTATCGTTCGTACGCGGAAAGTTTGTGATATTTGCGGCGCGCTTATGCGCGCCACTGGGTTTGTCACGTGGTATTTTTTAAATTTCACGGGCAATTGAAGTTAGCAAAAATACTAATAATATAACAAATATAAAGTTCAAAACTGTCTAATCAGACGTTTTGCAAACCGATCTACAACTTTCTTATTGAAATTTTTGATTCACCTTTGTTTCTCCAGTAGTTGATTAAAAAAGTCTAAATAAACAATTGATCAGAACACAAGAAATAATCTGATTCACTCCAGACAACTGTCAGAAACATTCATTTGGTCGCGTCGTAATTGCGGGTGTCGGTATACTCTGGTTAAATGCAACTGGGACATGGGGCAGCATATATATATATATATATATATATATATATATATATATATATATATATATATATTGTAGTGGGGAATTCGCAAAGCACTGCCTAGTGGGACCATCTCTCTCTGAATGCGAAGCGCGAGTGGGTGCACGAGCTGTAGATGCTGGACTGCTCGAGCATTTCTGTCCGTACCGGCTGCCTGCCTACTACCTGGCGTTGCTATTGAACTCCCTTGCAAAGTGGTGGAAGTGTGCTGGGTACGCAAACCTGGAACTTCGAAGCCGGAAGCTGCCCACTGCATCAGCAATGCCTGATCAGACGACCAAGCAAGGTACCACCCTACAAAGCACGGCCCAATCTCAACTGGTCATCGTACATACCACCCTGCGCCAACGGGATCCCCCCTTCTTCAGCGGCACCGAGGACCAAGATGTGGAAGATTGGTTGCAGCTGTTCGAAAAAGTGAGTGCCGCCAACAAGTGGGACGACCCCTCGAAATTGGAGTATGTCCCATTTTATCTTAAAGACGTCGCCAGCCTGTGGTTCAGAAACCACCGTACTGAATTTACCACTTGGGCCGCTTTTAAGACTACCCTTGAAACTGTGTTCGATCGCTCCGCAGTGCGCAAGCGGCGTGCTGAACAGCGCCTACGCGGACGAGCACAAAGGCAGGCCGAAAGCTTCACAAGCTATATTGAAGATGTCATCAATTTATGCCGGCGCTTTAACCCTGAGATGACCGAACAAGACAAGATTAGGCATATCTTGAAAGGAATAGACGATGATGCCTTTCAAATGTTGCTGGCAAAGGGCCCGAGTACCGTGTCCGAACTTGTGACCCTGTGCCAGAGCTTGGAAGAGATTCGGAAACAACGTGCGTCAGTTCGGAGGTCAACGACAGCAGACGACTCTCTCGCTGCCCTGGCCGTCGGTGGTGACAGCACCCTGCTGGAGCAGATAAAAGACTATGTACGCGAAGAAGTCGCCCGACAGCTTTCGTGCCTTTCGTATCTTTCGTATCTGCCGACCACCGAAGCACCAACGAACCGCCTAACGCCGACAATCAGACTCCGAGGCGTTGCCATTACCTACGTCTGCCTCTCCACCAACACCTGTTGCCGCGCCACTGACTTATGCGGCCGTCGCGGCAATGCCTCCACCTCGTATGCCACTGTATACGCCACAACCTGTGCGACCATCCACCGCGCCGTTTCCACCTACACAGCAGCACGGCGGAAATCCTTGGCGCACTGCTGACAACCGGCCCATATGTTACTTTTGCGGAATTCCAGGTCACGTTGCACGTCTATGTCGTCGGCGCTTCGCAGTTGATGCACCAAGATACGCTGACTACTCGTTTCGGCCTCCATACCACGCGCCTCCCATGCCCCCTGAAGTTCACGAACGCGATGCGCAAGCTGCGTCCAGCACCTGAACCTCCGCTTCTCGACGTTCAACTTCCCTCTCGCCTTCCCCTTCAACAAGTCGTCGTTCTGTATCGCCTATGCGTCGACGACCCACCTCCATTGAGACGCAAAACTAACTGCCGCAGCTCCGGAGGCACGAGCTGCGTCATCGTCTAATCGTTGAAGTCCTCGCCTGTCTCCCGCCAATCTTATCGATGTAATTGTCGAAGGTGTACGAACACTTGCACTCATCGATACCAGTGCCGCGATATCTGTGATTAGTCAAAGACTCTTCCGCTCTCTTCGTAAAGTGACGATGCTTTCTCCCGTAGTTTCTCTTAGCACAGCGAGCGCACAACAAATTGAGCCCATCGCGCCATGTACGGCAAAAGTGGTTATTCGAGACGTGTTGTACATCATTGAATTTCACGTGTTGGCTTCATGTTCCCACGATGTCATCCTAGGATAGGATTTCTTATCACGTCATCACGCCGTCGTGGACTGCACTAGGGCCGAAGTGGAGCTGTTACCGTTTCGTGATGCGCCTTCTGTTGATGCGGCCGTATCTAGTGTGGCTAACCTTGTCGTCGCGACGGACATAGACATTCCTCCTTTCAGCGCCCAGTTTGTCCCTGCCTGCTGCACTTCACTTTCTGACGCTACCGTCCTATTCGCGCCATCTGACATCTTCGGTAGCCGCCACCACACATCGCTGCCATTTGCCGTTCTTGCGCTTTGTCAAGACACTACCGGAATATTTATTTCCAATCCGAACTCATGCCCCCTCAGTTTGCGCCGCAATGAGACGCTCGGCCACATTCAGCTTATCGATGAAGGTACTATCGTGCCTGCCGATTTCTTCGACACCAAGCCGAATATGGAGCTGAACGCGTTGGTTCCTCACTTTGCCTCGAACAGCGTGTCGTCCGATGCATTTCACAGTTCTATTGACAGCCATCTCGCCCCGGCTCAACGAGAGCAGCTTGTCACCCTGTTGCACGAATTCAGGCGTTCGTTTGACTTTCCCCAAGCGGTGCTAGGAAGAGCGAACACCGTTGTGCACACGATTGACACAGGAAAGAGTACTCCTTTGCGCCAGCGCCCCTATCGCGTGTCCCCGGCGGAGCGTTGCGTAATCGCAGAACAAGTAGACGACATGCTACAGCGTGGAGTCATCTAGCCTTCTTTTAGTCCTTGGTCTTCACCAGTTGTACTCGTCAAAAAAAAAGGATGGTTCGATCCGGTTCTGTGTAGATTACAGGCGCCTAAACACACATTACGAGGAAAGATGTCTACCCTCTTCCCCGCATAGACGACGCTCTCGATTGTCTCCAAGGTGCAGAATTCTTTTCCTCGCTTGACCTTCGCTCAGGTTATTGGCAGGTCCCAATGGCTGAGTCTGATCGTCCAAAAACGGCGTTCGTCACACCGGATGGTCTCTATGAATTTACCGTAATGCCATTCAGACTCTGCGATGCGCCCGCCACATTCGAGCGAATGATGGACAGCATTTTACGTGGCCTCAAATGGAACATTTGCTTGTGCTATCTTGATGACGTTGTGGTCTTTTCATCCGATTTCACTTCGCATCTCACTCGTCTGCGTAAAATTCTACAGTGCCTTACAAACGCCAGGCTTCAGCTTAACCTGAAGAAATGGCACTTCGGGGCTAAACAACTCACCATACTTGGTCATGTCGTCTCGAAAGCCGGCATCCTTCCCGACCCTGACAAGCTTCGTGCTGTTGCCGAATTTCCTAAGCCGACTACAGTTAAAGAATTACGGAGCTTTGTGGGCCTGTGCTCCTATTTTCGTCGGTTTGTCCGGAACTTTGCTTCCATCATCGCACCGCTCACCAAACTTCTTGCTCGTCCTGCAGATCTTTCGAATTGGACTGCAGCCTGTGACGAATCCTTCGCAACACTGCGCCAACTCCTTACCTCACCACCCGTACTGCGTCATTACGACCCTACTTCGCCGACCGGAGTACACACGGATGCAAGTGGCGTCGGCCTTGGTGCAGTGCTCGCGCAACGCAAACCAGGTTTTACGGAGTATGTGGTCGCCTATGCCAGCCGCGCCCTCACTAAGGCAGAAGCCAACTATTCTGTTACGGAAAAACAGTGCCTGGCGATTGTGTGGGCGTTAAACAAGTTTCGCCCCTATTTGTACGGCCAAACGTTTGATGTGAAAACTGACCATCACGCACTCTGTTGGTTGGCTTCACTGAAAGATCCTTCTGGTCGCCTCGGACGTTGGGCACTACGCCTCCAGGAATTCGACATACGCGTCGTCTACCGATCGAGGCGAAAGCACTCTGACGCAGATGCGCTTTCACGATCACCCGTGAAATCTGATAATACGGAAACATCAGCCCTTGACCTTCCCCTCTATGCCGTCAGCGTCACAGACATGTCATCCGAAGAGCGGAAAGACCCCTGGATTGTCTCGCTCTTGAATATGCTTTCTGACGCATCAACTTCCGGTTACCCGCGTGCTCTTCGCCGCCAAGCAACGCATTTTGCCATACGGGATAGCCTGTTATACCGTCGCAACTACCAAGTGGTGGGTCGTAAATGGCTGCTAGTCATACCCAGCCATATGCGGTCTGATATCTGCGAATATTTTCGTGCTGAGCCGCAACACGCACACGCCGGTGCGCTAAAGACATATGAGCGGATCCGCCAACGTTACTACTGGCGGGGTATGTACACGTTTGTACGCAAACACATTCGCTCACGTTCCCTGTGTCAGCAGCGCAAGACATTTCCTCATTCACCCGGTCAACTGCAGCCTTTACCATGTCCTGCACGCCCATTTGACCGTGTTGGGATTGACCTATATGGCCCACTACCGTGCTCTGTTGGTGGTAATCGATGGGTGATTGTGGCTGCCGACCATCTGACAAGGTACGCCGAAACGGCAGCGCTACCTTCGGCTAGTGCTCGTGACGGTGCAACCTTCATCTTGCACCGGTTTGTTCTTCGTCATGGTGCACCACGCGAGCTCCTGAGTGACAGAGGTCGCGTATTTTTGTCCGAACTTCTGCAGCAGCTCCTACAGTCATGCCGTACGGTATACCGCACATCAACAGCCTACCACCCTCAGACGAACGGCCTAACGGAACGTTTCAATAGAACCCTCGGAGACATGCTCGCTATGTATATTGATTCCGACCACTGCAATTGGGACGTTGTCCTTCCTTTCGTGACGTATGCCTACAATACGGCGATTCAATCAACAACGGGCTTTTCTCAATTTTTTCTTTTATATGGTCGTGACCCATGCAGCACACTCGACACAATTCTGCCATACAATCCTGATGCCTCCGAGTTCAGCCCAGTTTCTGAAATGGCAGAACATGCCGAAGAGTGTCGTCAGCTTGCACGGTCCTTCACAGCCGATAATCAAGCCCTCCAAAAAGATCGCCACGACCGTGATCTTGTTCAGGACACATTCCCCGTCGGTTCTCTCGTGTGGCTCCGACTGCCTTTCCACTCTCCTGGACTGACTCCCAAGTTTGCACCGAAGTATACGGGCCCTTACCGCGTCATACAGCACCCTTCTTCTGTCAACTATGTGATTGAACCGCTCAAGCCATCCACGGACAAGCGCCGCCTTGGTCGTGAGACGGTCCACGTCAGTCGCCTCAAGCCCTGCTACGACCCTCCTGTTCTCTCGTCACCTTGAGTCGCCAGGATGGCTCGTCTTCGTCGCCGGGGTATTGTAGTGGGGAATTCGCAAGGCACTGCCTAGTGAGACCATCTCTCTCTGAGTGCGAAGCGCGAGTGGGTGCACGAGCTGTAGACGCTGGACTGTTCGAGCATTTCTGTCCGTACCGGCTGCCTGCCTGCTACCTGGCGTCGCTATTAAACTCCCTTGCAATATATATATATATACCTCAATTCTTGATTACTTAGAAATGGCTTTTGACGCTATCCCGCCTACAGATGATGTAAATGACCTCTGGGAATACTTTAAGAAGGTATTGAACGATTGTTTGTCACGTTTTGTTCCCCAAAGAGAAAAGAGAACTGCAAAAGCTAACCCATGGATTACCAGAAGTATCATTCACCTAAAACGGCGACTATGTCGCGCCCGTCAGAAAATACCAAGAAACTCGTCTGTTATTGCTCACATTAGTGCTCAGGTACGAAGAGAAGTCAAGCAATCTAAAAGTAATTTTCTAACTAATATATTGTCTGAATACATATCCAACTCTCCCCAGAAATTTTGGTGATACCTGTCTAGTTCGCAGTCTGAAATAACTGGGCTTTCTATAGACGGGACCTCCTATAGCGAACCGATTCAGATTGCCGAAGCACTCAATCATTACTTCAGTACTGTTTTCTCTCCAAGTATTGATCATTCAAAAAAAGGCTGTACGTTCGATGATACTAGTTCCAATCTTCTTACCGTATCTAAATAGGGCGTAATGGCATTACTGCTTGAATTGGATCATAAAAAATCACCTGGTCCGGATATTATTCCCAACGAATTTTTGAGGCGCTACTCTGATTGGGTTTCTAGTTTCTTAGTTAAAATTTTTAATTTATCTTTGTGTACTGCCGCTGCTCCGATTGATTGGTTATTAGCAAGAGTTGCGCCCATTTTCAAAGCTGGTGACCGCCTTATTATTTGTAATTACCGTCCAATTTCTATCACATGCCCGGCGTGCAAAGTAATATAACATATAATTTCAAAATATATATTTCAATATATAGAAAACAATATTCTGTTTTATGATAAGCAACACGGTTTTAGAAAAGGCCTTTCAACCGTCACTCAGCTTTTTGAATCTGTTCATGCTTTCGCTACAGCGATAAACTCAAAAGAACAAGTCGATGTCATAGCAATTGATTTCTCTAAGGCCTTTGATAGAGTATGTCACCATAAACTTATTAAAAAAATGTTAATACTTGGTATTGATTCCGCAATTGTAAGATAGGTTGAAGCGTATTTGCGCAATAGGTTGCAGTTTGTTGAAATAAGTGACGCACGTTCTTCTCTTTTGCGCGTATCCTCAGGTGTGCCACAAGGCTCCGTGTTGGGACCTTTACTCTTTTTAATTTATGTGAATGATATTGCAACGGTTGTGCCTCCTTTTGTTGATGTAAGGTTATATGCAGATGATTGTCTCTTGTTTTGTCATGTGAAAAGTGTTTCTGATCAAATGCTCCTCAATGATGCTCCTCGATGTATTGACAACTGGTGTGAAAAATGGGACATGAAAATTAATTTTGATAAAACTGTTTGCATGACAATTTCAAAGAAAAAATCCCCCTTAACTATAAATACACAATAAACGATAGAGAAATTAAGAGTTCTAATGAGTTTAAATACTCAGGTGTCACTATATCCAGCAGTTTAAAGTGGGACAATCATATTGACAACATTACAGGACTGGCGAAGCGAAAGCTGGGTTTTCTGAGAAGGAAACTCCGTAATGCAATGCCCTCTGTTAAATTGTTGGCGTATAAGACTATTGTTAGACCAACGCTGGAGTACGCAGCTATCATCTGGGATCCGCATACTAAAACTGAAATTAACAAACTTGAACGAGTACAAAGATTGGCCGCGAGGTTTATTTATTCAAATTACATGAGAACACAGTCTGTATTACTTTTGCTTGCTAGGGCTGACCTTCAATCGTTAGCTACACGTAGAAAAATAGCTCGCTTAAATTTATTTATGACCTGTATCATAAGAACCACAAGCTGGATCCCAGTGTATACCTGCGCCCCCCAGGACGAGTGTCGGCTCGTACCAATCACTCATTTTCTGTCCAAGCTTATGTACCGCAGGTGGATGTATTTAAGTTTTCGTTTCTGGTGCGATCTATTGTTGACTGGAATGCGCTTCCTCCCGAGGTACTTACAGGATGTAGATCCTCACAGGATTTTCAACGACGGCTGGACTTGTTTTTTGCCTAACATTGTTTGTGTATTGTTCACCTGTTCACCTCCCACCCCTGCTACAGCCCGCAAGGACTAGCAGTATTGTAAATAAATAAATAAATGAATATATATGCCCCAGCTCGGCCTGCTCCGGTTCGCTGTCTAGTGGCTAATGTCTAATGGCTAAGGTACTCGGCGTCTGACCCGCAGGTCGCGTGATCTAATCCCAGCTGCGGCGGCTGCGTTTCTGATGGAGGCGGAAATGCTGTAGGCACGTGTGTTCAGGTTTAGGAGCAGGTTAAAAAACCCCAGGTGGTCGAAATTTCCGGAGTCCTCCACTACGGCGTCGCTCATAATCATATAGTGGTTTTGGGACATTAAACCCCACATATGAATCAATCAAGCTCGGCCTGCTCCAGTTCGCTGTAAATTCATTAATGTAAGTGTACACTTTTTCTGAGATATCATTTCCGAGATTGAATAAGGTCAATCCAAAATAAGTAGTAAGTAGTAATAAGTAGTAAGTAGTAATAAGGTCAATCCAAAATAAGTGGTACCGCATAGGGGCTAATCTCCTCCCCCCACGCCTTTCATGAATGAAACTGCCACCATTTAAATAACCTTTATTCATTCATTCATGCTCTTGATTAGACGTTCCGTTTATCTCATATATGCTATATGTTGATAAAAACTGCAAACAGCACCTTCTGAGGTTCCCATCATCATCGATTGGTTTCATAATGCTCTGTCTAGAAAATAAATAAAATGGCGCCTCGGTTTTTTCCCTTTTTGTTTATTCTTCTGCGCTACACCCAGATCCCGACAGTAACTTGTACTTAAACTTCTGGCGGTACATGTTGTTAAGAATGGCATATGTAATTTGTCAGGGTGCTGCATAAAAAACAACCAGGCTAATCTTTTCATGACCTGGCATATTTCGACTCTGAATGATTGAATGGGTAGAAGGAAAAAAAAAACACGGAGAAGATCCGTTTGAGACTGCACCCATCCTTCACTCACATCGTGCCGAGTATTGAGTTGCCTCCTGTGCTTTATTTCATGGAAGCTTTGTAACTCGACACGCCCTATTGCTATTTTCGCTTTGCCGTCTTTATTCTCGCAATTCCGCAGTGTTGGCAAGCAGCCCACTTCGTCGTACATCATCGTCCGCTCGCCCGGAAGGGCGGAAACGCTTTACGATGATAGACACTGTCATGCAGTACGTATAGGATGCTCAGCGAAATGTTACTTCTCACGCGTCAGATTTTATTTTTTGCTGACGAATGAGCCATGCGCTGTCGCCATTCTTTATTTACAAAGGTACGCCCCTGCAATCATTCAGAAGCCTTACTTTAAGCTCTGGCCTTTTGCAGTGTCAGAATATTTGCCACTCCCTAGCACTCAATTTCTCGTTTGTTGTTTTTTCAAAATTTCACAGTTCTTTTGAAAAATAAACGGAGCACAGGTGTGTCCCTCTACAGAATTCGCGAAACAGAAGCTTCAGCTTTCAATGAGCAGGTAGTGGTCTCATTGCGATAAGCACCCTGTTTGTGTCAATGGTGTTCTTTTTATGCCCAATATTTTTTTTTGAAGGAACAGAAAGAGATGTATATGTAGTGTACTAATTTCCCAATTTTATCAGTATTGTCATAATGTGTGGTAGTACCGTCATATCACAACTGTACGTGAACAATTACTCTTCTATGCTTGATTCATTTTATTTTTACTTGGTAGTGGCGTGTGTAACTTAATTATGCTTCGATCTAATGAGCCATATGTAACCAGTCAGTTTGTTCGCTAGGCAAGGGCTCTCAGGTGATGCAGTATTTGTATTTCGCGCGTACCACATTCATGCCCACGGTCATCGAGTACATAATCTATTGAATGCTCTCTACTGCATATTGGATAGTTGCTGCTGGACAGCTTCTGGTGATCGGGGCCTCCGTCGTGCACCAGGCCTGTAGCGTTCCATTAATTACAGTTCTTACACTAGAGTTAACTAAAATTCATGTTCGGACAAAGGCGGTAGTCTTGTGCAACTCATCTGCGGGGTTTGAGAATTTCATGCTTTTTCGCTTCGGCACAATTATGGCTCGTGTCTGCGCAATATTTCGTAATCGAAAAATTATTGATCACATTTCAACAGTAGCAAATATTTCCATTGTCCAGGGCCGTCTGCTGTCCATACACAAAACTTGGGAAGCGCTTGAAATTTTCATGCGATACTCATGCTGCTTCTATCGCAGGTTATCCTCTTTTACAGCCCGAGGGGTACGCACACCGAATTGCAATATCACGGCTCTTAACCGCGCATTACTCACGCTATAGGCCTAACTTTCGCTACTATGACCACCGAATGCCTTGCGGTGCCTCAGGCATACAGTCCGCTAACACGAATGCTCCATGGCGCTCGAAGACTGGCTGTTGTGGATTTGAAGAACACCACTTTACTTTCACGGATACCAGCCATACTTTGGTTACGATAACGTGCTATTCACAGATGGCTATACAGGTTACTGCAAACAGCAATTGCCGCGTGCTGGTCATCTCATCAAAATAACCGCTTATCAGGTTCCACATTTGTTACATCGCATCTTCGGCGGAATCGCAACTTGCGCCTCTTAGAAAACGCCGTTGACTATTCAACACCACCCACACACCTAACCAATGAGTTCTTTTTTTCTGCTTTTTGTACCATAAGGCAGGCAATTTAACGTATACAATGATTCCTACATGACGTCCTTTGCGAAACTATTTTTCTATGTGACAGATGTGCCCCGCCGCGGTGGTGTAGTGACTAAGCTACTCGGCTGCTGACCCGCAGGTCACGGGATCACATCCCGGCTGCGGTGGCTGCATTTCCGATGGAAATGGAAATGTTGTAGGCCCGTGTGCTCAGATTTGGGCGCACGATAAAGCACTCCAGGTGGTCGAAATTTCCTACTACGGCGTCTCTCATAATCATATGGTGGTTTTGGGACGTTAAACCTCTCATATATATCAATTACGTGACAGATGCTTCGCACAGTGCAGTACAATGTTCCTTGCGATATAGCCACGGCATTAGAATTTGATTTTAAAAGCGCCTGCGAAACAGAAACCTGAATTAAAAGAACTTGAATTCAAGGTAGCTATGAAGACCGCAATTTATTGATTGATATGGGGGGGGGGGTTAATGTCAAAAAACCACCTTATGATTATAAGAGACGCCGTAGGGAAGGGATTGCCTCAAACGAAAGGGTAATTAATGTAATTAATAGGGTAACTTTTTTCTGTCCACCATGCTTATAATCCAAAAAATAACTTGTCATGATCATGCCATATTGCCGGTGTAATCATATATATATAAATATATTCAGCTTTTTTGAAACATATAGTTGTTAGACAATTTCACGCAACGTCAATGTACCGTGACAGTCACAGCGCTGTCCTCGCGCAATATTTGTGTTCTTGCATTGTTCAAGCTGTGCTGTTCTACAAACGCTGGTCAAAGGGAATGCTTGCAGAGCATGTCGGCACTGAGGTGTCATGTCCAGGGAAAGAAAATTGTTTGACTGCATGTGTGCGTACCAATAAGTAAGAGACGGTCTTTTTCCCTCTCTCTCTCTCTCTCTCAAACACGCCCCCCCCCACACACACACTCTGCACTGTGGCGCATGTCTGCTGTGGTAGATTGGTCAGAGACGCTCACATAGCTAGTAGTAGAAAAATGAATTTTCAGACTTTGTAAATTTTGAATATTGACAGGATTCCTTTAATATGGTAAAGTGTTTCAGTGAAATGGCTGCATCATGATGATACAAAAGAGGTTTAACCATGGCGGGACACAGCACGCAGCTTTTAATTTTATTGTGTTTATTTTACAGTGAAAGTTGTTATGAGTTCACAACTAGGGTCACACGCAGTTGTCCACCACCACCATCACCGCTACCGCTGCCGCCGCCGCCACCGGCGTCCATAACCACAATTCGCGAAATTTGAAAGAAAAAAACCTAGCACCAAGGAGACAGTGGGGCTCGAAACCAAGGTCTGCTGGGTGCTTGTCCAGTATTGTACGACTGAGCTACGCTGGTGTTTGTGACTTGTTGGCAAACCTAGCACCAAAGACACAGTGGGGCTCGAACTCGTGTCCGCTGGGTGCCAGCCCAGTATTCTACCACCGAGCCACGCTGGTGCTTGTGACTTGTTGACAAACTTTCCTTCAGCAGGCTTGATGTCGGGAAAGCAATGGCGTTAATACGTCTTATAAAGCGTTTTAAAACAGCGAAAGAATAACCAATCGTCGCACAATGCGAATAGCGCAACGAGTGGGCCGTCCAATGCTCCAAAACATTACAAAAGTATGTTCTTCTTCCCCTACTAAATGTGGAGCACACCCACTTCAGCCATAATTTCTCATCGTCCTCACTCACTGCATGAACTATTGGCACGAAATTCCTTGCAAGTGTTTACTGGATACCATGCTTCTCAGAAGAATGAGAAATATAGCATAACGAATGTCAGCCTACTACACGAAAGTTCATTATTAATGCCCTAGTGTGTATCAACCAAGTGTGCTTGCTGTAGTTACCCAATGAGTGTTTTGAAAAGGCTCTAAAAGGCCGCTCTTCTAGCTTTCGCTGTGACTGTGCTGAGCCTTCTGCGCAGGCCTGGCGTTTCTTGAAGTTCCGTTTTCGAAGTTCCTTTTTCTATTAGTTCTTCGAGAAAAAAAATCCTTACGTTCTAACACGGATCTGCAGCCAAAAAACCCGATGAAGTGCCAATTGAAGAAATTATCTAACTTTCCATTTTATGGTTGGCATGTCCATCATTTGCTACATATCAACTTCTAAACTAGAAACCTTACTACTGCACTTCTTATTACTCTTTGCTTGAGTTACTGCCTCATATCGCGAAATAAAACAACAGTGTCCAATTGTCAGGTACACTATATATGCACATATACAGAAATCTACTGCTTAATTTTCAGTAGCGCAGAGTAGAAACTGCAATTTTCTGTCATTTGCGATATTATTTACAATTAGACCGCCACTACAGAACTTGTGTCTTAAGCTCAACCCTGCTCTGAAACCACCCCCCTTATTACGTTCCACCCCCCACCACAATCAACCACACGTACCGTAAAGGTGGCCGAATATCCATGATCAGATCATTCACCCATCATGATGTAACGTGTGCGTTTTATGACAGCTTGTGGATCACGGCTGAAGTTTTTCATATTCGACAAGTTTCCCCATGCTTGAGCCGGTGACAATGCACGCGCAGTGCCTCAAGTCAAAACAAAGCTTGTGCTTGCTGCATCTGCTGTGGTAGAAGCCGGGGTCACTAAATAGGTGGCCGTAACATCTACGCAGTGCTGAAAGCATGCGCGTAGTCTGCGTTCAAAGTTGAAATGCCACTTGTGAACAACGCTTGTATGTACCGATGAATAAACTAGGGTCGCTAATATTCGGCAGGCGAATATTCTGCCACTGTTACAAAGAAGGTTCAGCTTAAATTGAGGACGACACCATGAGCTGGGCACGTAGCACACAGGCAGGATAACGGCTGGTCATTAAAGGTAATTAACTTGGTTACCAGGGAAGGCAAATGCACGAAGGGGAGACAGAAAGTTAGGTGGGTCGAGGAGTTTAAATAGTTCGCAGGTATAACGTGGCAACGGAAAGCACAAGACCGGGTTGATTGGCGGATGATGGAAGAGACCTTTGTCTTGCAGTGGGAGTAGTCAGGCTGATAATGGTGATGATGTTAATATAAGCAATCATAGATGGCGACTACGAGGTTCTGAAGACATATGAAGAAAGCAAAACCACTACTTGCATCTTTGACCCTAGTCGCTGTCGGACGAGGTCATAGATCACCTGCATGGTTCACAAATTCCGAGTAAAAAGGCAAGAACAGAAAAGAAAGAAAAGAATGCTAGCCGCAGTGCCTAAAGCCTTAGCATGTCTTGGTCACCATCAACTCGATTGCGAAAAGTTTTTTGTGGAAAGGCGAGCATGCTTCTGAAGCCCCGGGGTCGTTTAGGTTGTGCACGAACGCCATAGAGAAGGGTCGAATAATTCAGCGGCGTGTATATATATATATATATATATATATATATATATATATATATATATATATATATATATATATATATATATATATAGGGCCAGATGCATTACATAGAGGTAGTGGTAAGACCACTTTTACAAATAAAAGAACAAAAAAGGAGAACAATTGCATTTAAACAAATAAAGGTCTAACGAAATGCACATAAAAACAAGAAAGCAAATGCGAACTCACAGTGAGTTTACAAAGGGCCTGAGTATGCAATGTTAGCTATGGAATTATGGAACTGTTTATGTGAATAATGTTCACAACGTCCACGGGAAGGCCATAGCAATCGCGAGAGGTTCTTGATGGAAATTAATGATAAAAGTGCGCAGTGTTGCATGTAGCGAGTTCGACTTGATGACGATGGTCTGTGCGATGGGATAAATGAGATGACACGGAGATGACGCGATTGCGTAGTGCATGATAATGCATTTTATGAAACAAGGCATTGCGCGGCACGTTTCTGCGTGACGACAATTACAGGAGGGAAAGGTCTAATTTCATAGAATTCATAGTGGCAGTGCGACTGTATTTAGAGTGGCTGGAATATGCGGAGTTATTCTGTACCATTTCTAGAGCTAGAATTAGGTTTGTTTGGGTGAGATGCGAGACCAGTGTAGCATACTTTGATTTCGATGAAATTGTTGTTTTATAAAGGAGTAACTTCAAGGAAGGAGAAACATGAGAAATATTTCGAAGAAAGTAACCTAACATGCGATTAGCTTTGTTAATTAAGTGCTCGATATAAGTTAACTAGTTCAGAGTTGCTGTAATTTACAGGCGAGGTATTTATATTAGGGTATTGATTCTAAATTATTGTTATCAATGTAATAAGGTGGTGAGCAGAGAGATTTTCTAGAAACGCGAATGAGTTTACATTTATTAATAATTAGCTGCATTAGGCATTCATTACACGGATTAGGAACTGTACCATGATCAGATTGAAGTGGGGAAGAATAGCTCGGATTCGTTATCTCTCTAAAGTTACACGGTCTTCCACAAATATAGGAATGTTAGAGTTTACAACGGAAATAAGATCACTAATATGGATTAAAAATATTAAAAGCCTAAGGACTGAGCCTTGAGAAACGCCTCAATACACATCTGCGAATGCAGAGTCAGAGCCTATAAAGAAAACAAATTGTGAGTGGTTTAGAAAAAAAAAACACTCATTCCTTGTCAACATATTTTATAAGAAATTAGGATTGTATTGTTTAAGCAGTAGTATTTATGACATACTGTGTCAAATGGCTCACAAAAATCTAAAAATATACAGTAGATGTTTGACGATCAGTGTAGAATTTTTTCACGTGAAATATGTTTGATAAACCATGTTGTGTTAAACAGAAGAAAGAGTTTCATTCAACTAGAAAACTGACAAGATTGGTGAATATACAGTACTCAAACATTTTACAACATATTTGGTTAAAAAAATAAAGGCGCGATATTTAAGAGGAGATGTTTTTCAGGCAGACATGTGAATAGGAATAACCTGCCCAATTTTCCACACTTTTGAAAAATGCAATGATCGAGTAATCGCTAAAAAAGTCTACATAGGATTGCCGCTGCATAGACACAAGTGTTTTTCAAAAACTTCTCGTCGTTCCCAAGAAAGACTCCGGCGTGCGGAATTCAACGTGGGACCTCCACGTCGTGAATGCGAGGCGTTAATCACTGAGCTACCGAGGGATACCTCCTTCAACGTTCACATGGCAAGCTATCTATATCCACCACTTACCACTGCTGGCGGGCATCTCGGAGGCGAGCTATCGTGTTTTCAGCATTATCAGCAAGATGGCACTATGCGCGCGTGGTGGCTCTCAACTATCACGCGTACTTTGGCCCACGGAGAGGAGAGGAGTGGTCGATCCTTCGCGTGCCCTTATCTCCCAGTGGGGAGGATCATACGTCTTGACAGGCGTTAGGTTTGCACTGTAACAATTCTGTTGTAGTTACGAGGTACACAAAGGTCACTGCAGTCGTTGCACAGCCTCCGTTCGCGAAAAGTGGCGCGCTTTCCCGACACAACGAAGTAACAACTGAGACGCTTATTAACGTTCATCTGTACCTGTGAGTACGTTCCGTGCGTAATTTGTGCGTGAGAAACGCGGGACATGTTTCAATCTTCTTGCCATTCTGCTCGTAACCTTCCAATTTGTTGCTATCGCCTTTGCGGCAAAGCTGTGACAATTTTTTTCCATAGAAACATGCCAACTTACTAAAAAAAATGAAGCTTACCTTTGAACACCACACACACACACGTATATATATATATATATATATATATATATATATATATATATATATATATATATATATATATATATATATATATATATATATATATATATATATATATATATATATATATACATATATACATATATAGACCGGCTGTTCAAATTAGTAGCCACTGTTAATTTTTTCCTAATTGACAAATAATTATTTAGTCATAATCGTAGTAGGGACTCAAACAGTTCTCGCATAATTATCAAAATGGTAATGAGGCAAATGTGCGCATGTTGAAATAACATCTGCCTAAGCTACTTTCACAACGTATTAGTTGCGTGCTCATTTCATCCTGTTAATAAAGAAAGCCCGCGACACGCGAAAAATAACACGCAACTAGATCTCTGCGCGCATAAGAAAGAAGCGTCCTCAAGCAAGGTTAGTTTGAGATAGCTAGTAACAATGAAGGAAATGTATAAAAAAGTACTGATCGTGATATCTGCCACTTCCTGTCCGAAGAAACGCACCGCCTTGATCTGACACAGTCCACCTGTAATCGCTCTATTCAGAACAGTGATCCCGCCACGCTATCAATAAGGACTATTGACCGTGAGACACGAATAGTGATACCGACGTACAATCAAGCAGAAGGGATACCTGCAAAACTGCGTCACATGTTGTTGGCTCCCGACCGTTTTGCCAATGTGCAAAACGCTGTCTCTGGCAGCGGAAAAGGGGCAAAGCGGTTGCTTCCGGTAAGCTTATTTGAGGGCGCTGCTTTCCTCTGTGGGTCCGCACTAGAGAAGTCCGCACTAGAGATCTGTCGAACTTTTAAGCAGGAAATTACCAAGGAAAAGATCTGTGATAATATTCGGGCTAGTTCTCTACTGTTTGAGGCCAGGACGGGAGTATTGCGAACCAAGACATATCGGGCCAAATACGAAGGGGTAGACACGGTATGCAGTGCGTGTGGAGAGGAAGAAGAAGCTGCCGAACACTTGATAATGTTCTGTAAAGGACTTCACCCTGTAGTTCAGTATGATGGCGCAGAGTTTTTCAATGCACTGGGGTTTAGGGACAGGGAGGGCAAAATAGACTTTTAAGCGGGTAGAATTAACTAGACAAAGGTCATCTGATTGGTGGCGAAAGTCAAGGCATGAGTGAAAATTAAAGCCTTCACTGCAAAATACGAATCCTCAATCTCACTATTTAAAGCAAAAAAAATAAATCTAGTTTTTGGTTCATTAAGTATTACGGCTTGGTGGCGCCAGCCACCGCCCAATTTAAAGGGTACAGACATATCCATCCATCCATCCATCGGTGTGAGCGCGGTCACGCGTTGTTTTTCATATTTCGCGAGCTTTATTTATTTATAAAAAATGAGCATGAAATATGTACCTTGTTCGAAGTAACCCTGACATATGTCAGTTCAGAATCTGCCTCATTGATGTCTGCAGATTTAGGCGAACACCTTTGAGTTACAAATATAACTATGAATCATAGGTTAATTTTTATAAACGAAAAAATTATTGGCGACTACTTCATTCCTTTGTTGTAAAATCGTGCAGCGTGACAATTAGGACTCAAATATATATATATATATATATATATATATATATATATATATTGTGGCAAAGCCTTCGAACAGTGGGTCATCCTCTCGAGTGCCTTCAAGTGGGTCGCCCTTTTCATAAGAAGAAGAGCAGCTCGTGCAGAGAGTCGGTCCCCGCATTGACTGTCGCTGTCGTGAATCATCAACGAGTGTCCGCCAATAAACGTCTTAACAATTTGGTGGAGAGTGCTGTCCCCTTCAAACATCTTTGGTTCGCATTCGACGCCCTTCGAGCTTCGATCCCGTACCGTGCCTTCTACCATGCACCAGGACGCCGCTCAGCAAACGCTCCCTCCTACACCGACGCCATGTCCAGGTGTCCCCCGCATCCGCGACCCTCCTGTCTTCACCGGCGCGAATGGCACCGACGTCGAGGACTGGCTTGCCATGTACGAGCGTGTGAGCGTCCCCAATCATTGGGATGAGGCAGCTAAACTCGGTAACCTGTTCTTCTACCTTGCGGGTGTAGCCGGAATGTGGTACAATAACCACGCATCTGATTTCCCGAATTGGTCCGCTTTTAAGACCGCTGTCGTTGACGTGTTCGGCCGCCCTGCCGTTCGTAAACTGCAAGCCGAACAGCGTTTACGTGAACGAGCACAGCAGACTGGCGAGTCCTTCAGAAGTTACATCGAGGACATCCTTGACTTGTGCAAGAAAGTCGACCTGAACATGTCAGAGGCTGACAAAATCACGAATGTTCTAAAAGGTATCACCGACGATGCCTTCACCATGCTCCTGGCCAAGAACCCTCATACTGTGGCAGAAATCATTACATTATGCCAAAGTTACGACGAGCTGCGGCGGCAGCGCTTGATGACCCGTCGATCGCCACCACGTGATGCTGGTCTCTCGGCTTTGTCAGCGGTTCCTGACCACACAATCTTGCTCGCCATCTCATCGTGTTTTCATCAGAAAAGGCTTGCTGGTTCCTTTCGCGACCTTGCAACTCACTCACGGCAGCACCACTATTTTTGTAGTGAACTCATCCCCGTACAGCGTTACGTTGGTGCGAGCGGAATGTCTCGGCAGCGTGGAAACCATCGAAGACGAACAAGTTATGGAACAAGATATGGATCAACCCGATGACATGCACTGCTCAAGTTCCAGAACAAGATATGGATCAACCCGATGACATGCACTGCTCAAGTTACAGTACGCTTAGTGCTGTTTCGACATCTGCTTCATCATCCGATGATGTATTCGGTCTCCACATTCCCGACAACCTTAGGCTAGGCCAGCGTTCCCAGCTTCTGGGCCTGTTGGAAGAATTCCGGTCTTCTTTTGATGTCGTTCAACCTCCTCTCGGCCGCACATCCACCATTACGCATCGCATCGACACAGGCACACAGCCACCACTGAGACAGCGTCAATATCGCGTATCTCCCACAGAACACCATGTAATCAACGAGCATGTCGACGACATGCTTCGCCGTGATGTTATTCGACCCTCTAGCAGCCCCTGGGCGTCTCCTGTCGTTCTCGTCACGAAGAAGGACGGTTCTGTGCGGTTCTGTGTGGACTACCGACGCCTCAACAAGATCACTCGTAAGGACGTGTACCCACTACCGCGGGTAGATGACGCTATTGACAGCCTGCAAGGAGCAGAATTCTTTTCATCCCTCGATTTGCGCTCAGGGTACTGGCAAGTACCTATGGCTGAGGACGCTCGACCGAAGACCGCTTTTGTCCCCCCGACGGCTTGTACGAATTCAACGTCATGCCGTTTGAGCTGTGCAATGCGCCCACCACCTTTGAGCGCATGATGGATACTGTTCTGCGTGACCTGAAGTGGCACACGTGCCTGTGCTACCTCGATGACGTCGTCGTTTTCGCTCCGGACTTCTCGACGCATCTTCAGCGCCTACGGCATGTTTTAACGCGTCCGAGTGACGCCAGTCTGCAACTGAACCTAAAGAAGTGCAGATTTGCAGCTCGGCAGCTGACAATACTCGGCTACGTCGTGTCCAAGGACGGAATTCTCCCTGATCCAGCTAAGCTTCGGGCCGTGGCCGAGTTCCCCAAGCCGACATCCGTCAAGGAACTGCGCAGTTTCGTAGGGCTGTGTTCCTACTATCGGCACTTCATTCGAAACTTCGCGACTATCATATCGCCGCTGACGAAGCTCCTTGGAAGTAACGGGCCTCTCCATTCGTGGTCATCACAGTGCGAAGACGCTTTCACAACGTTCCGTCGTTTGTTGACGTCACCTCCCATACTCCACCACTACGACCCTACGGCCCCTACAGAGGTACACACGGATGCCAGTGGTATCGGCCTTGGCGCTGTCCTTGCGCAGCGCAAACCAGGGTTCCCGGAATATGTCGTGGCGTATGCAAGCCGTACGCTTACTAAGGCCGAGACTAATTACACCGTCACCGAGAAGGAATGTTTGGCAATCGTCTGGGCCCTTACGAAGTTCCGACCTTATTTGTATGGTCGCCCATTTGATGTCGTCACCGACCATCACGCACTATGCTGGTTGTCGTTATTGAAAGATCCCTCAGGCCGTCTCGCCCGGTGGGCACTTCGCCTGAAAGACTATGATATCCGCGTGCTGTACCGCAATGGAAGGCAACATGCTCACGCCGACGCCCTGTCACGCTCTTCCTTGCCTGATGACAATGCCCACAACTCTGCGTCTCACCTTGCCATTTCTTTCATTAGCATTCATACCATTGCTACTGAACAGCGCAAGGATCAATGGATCGCCTCACTGGTCGACTTGCTGGCTGATCCATCCACTCCATCCACTCGCGCGTTGCGTCGTCAAGCCCACCATTTCGCCATTCGCGACGACCTCCTCCACAGGCGCAATTACAATGGTGACGGCCGCCAGTGGCTACTAGTCATACCTCGCAGTATGCGCTGTGACATATGCGAGTTCTTTCATTCCGATCCGCAATGTGCGCACTCCGGGGTATCGAAGACTTACCACCGCATTCGCCAACGGTACTTTTAGTGCGGCATTTACCGCTTCGTACAGAAATTCGTTCACTCCTGCATAGATTGTCAGCGCCGAAAAGCTTCAACGCAGCTATCACCGGTAGGTCTGCAACCTCTACCTTGCCCTGCCGGGCCCTTTGGGCGCGTTGGCATCGATTTGTATGGGCCACTTCCACAGACGTCGGCTGGTAACCGCTGGGCCATTGTCGCTGTGGACCACCTCACGCGATACGCCGAAACGGCCGCTCTCCCCGCGGCTACAGCGAGCGATGTGGCCTCCTTTCTGCTCCAACGATTCATTTTGCGACACGGTCCACCCCCGGAACTGCTCAGTGACCGAGGCCGCGTCTTCCTGTCTGAAGTCGCCGAAGCCATTCTTAAAAAGTGCAACGTTGTTCACCGCAAAACTGCTACTTACCACCCGCAGACGAATGGCCTCACTGAACGCTTCAACCGTACGCTCGGCGACATGCTCTCCAAGTACGTCGCCGCCGATCACACAAATTGGGATTCCATTCTACCCTTCGTCACCTACGCATATAACACCGCCCCTCAGAGCACTACTGGCTTTTCACCTTTCTTTTTATTATATGGAAGGCACCCGTCGCACACCATCGACACGATTCTTCCGTACAGGCCAGATCCGTCTGAGTGGGCGCCTATTTCTGCTACAGCCAAGCTTGATGAAGAGTGTCGAGAGCTTGCAAAGACCTTTACTGCGCATGATCAAGAGCGGCAAAAAAGCATTCGCGCTGACGCCAGCACTACTGCGCCCACGTTCCTCCCTGGAGTGCTCGTTTGGCTTTCGATCCCTACCACTGCAACTGGTCTATCTTCAAAACTATTGCCCAAATACGAAGGCCCCTACCGTGTCGTCAAACGCACTTCCCCTTGTCAACTACTTGATTGAACTAATCGAACCATCTTCGGACATGCGCCGTCGAGGACGCGACATTGTTAACGTGGAGCGCCTCAAGGCCTACCATGACCCGCTCATTGTAACCACCTGTTAGGTCACCAGGCGGCTCTCTTTTCGTACCCGGGGTAGTTGTGGCAAAGCCTTCGAACAATGGGTCGTCCTCTCGAGTGCCTTCTAGTGGGTCGCCCTTTTCATAAGAAGAAGAGCAGCTCGTGCAGAGAGTCGGTCCCCGCATTGACTGTCGCTGTCGTGAATCATCAACGAGTGTCCGCCAATAAACGTCTTAACAATATATATATATATATATATATATATATATATATATATATATATATATATATATATATATATATATATATATATATATATATATATATATATATATATATATATATATATATATATATATATATATATATATATATATATATATATATATATATATATATATATATAAGGAAGAGAAGTGTATACCTAAAGGCTCGTTTTTCCGTGTTTCGACACAATATTATAGAAATCTTACTGACAATAATGCCAACAAAAGTATAGGGGAAGTTATTAGACCAAAAATTGTAATGTAAATGTGAAGAAAGAAAAGTGGGTGAAAAGATAACTTGCCATGGGCATGAACCGAACCTGCTCCCTTCTTTTTCCGTCTTTTCTTGTCCCTCGTTATTGGTGCTGTTTCTATGTGAATTTTTATGCGCTGCATTCGCCTGAGTGATGGCTGTGTCTGAGAATTAACATTTTTTCTTGTGTCCTATCTTTACAGCTGTGCAAAATGAACGCGACCGTATAAGCAACCGGAGGCCCAGCTATGAGGATTCGACTAATTCGTCAGGACTCTCAGTCAAAAATCTACTCAATGCTGAAATGTACTCAAGAAATGTGAGTAACTGTGCTTTTTTTACCTTATCGTCCTCTGCCATAACGTTAATGACAGCCGGTGCACTTCACGCGCAGCCTTCTAATGTATACTGTGAAATGTGCAACTTTACCATTGCCACCTGTACCACACCTTGCAATCTTAAAGTTTCGTTTTAGAGTGGTTCCTTGGAGGCTCTTTCAATGCAACTGCACTCATTCTGCAGAAGAACAAGCATTCGAACAGCGAGAATCATTAATCGACTAGAATTTGAAAATTCGAGCACAATAGGTGATGAATAATTCATTGAAATAAATACATATGACGTTTACCAAATTATTTGTATTTTGGCTCTTGTTTGTGTTTTTTTCTCGTAGTGAATGTTTTAACCGAACAAAAAACCTTGACTGCCATATGAAACTATCAAGTTGTTACGATAATCTCATGTTCTGACGCCCGATGGAAATGTAAGCTTGTACCACGCCTTAAGCCAATATTTCATGTTGCATTGGGACGAACATATACAAGACGCCTGTGTTTTAAAGCATGAAAGTTACTTTCACTAAATTTCTAAGCACAGCAAGTTATTTTCACTGTAATCACAAGCAGATACGTGGCTCTGTGGTGGAACAACCACTTAACAACCCGGGTTATATCCTGTCTGTGACTCGGAAGTCTTATTATTTATTTTATTTGCATCTTACTCGATTTATCGTACACGCAAAGGCACTCGATTTTTCGGTCACGCAAACACGACGATTTTTCGCTTACAACCAACGACACCGACGCCGATGCCGGAATTGGTGTGAAACGAGCTCTTGAAGGCTATCGCGTGAAAAGGTGAGTTGGAAAAGTTCATAAAAAATGCCCACACTAGTCAGCGAGTGAAAGGTATCGAGCAGCCACGTGCGCAGATGATACCCTCGGATAACATGTTGCGTCTACTGGACACGCTATCGACTGGGATAAAGCCTGCATCATTGCCCCGGAGAGAAAGTTGTTTCCGTGATTGCACAAGGAATCTCCGGCCATTCAAACTAATGCGCATACGCTGAACAGAAATATTGAGATACTCCCCCCCCCCCCCCCCCTGTGTACGCGCGATGTCTGCAACACGCGCTGAAACGTGCATAAGAAGAGCGCACTATGCCATTTGCGGTCACTGTGAACAAGGCTCCCGTGTAGGGAGCCGAAACGTCTTTTTATTTTTGTGCATTTTACCTTGGTCAGCGTTTTTGTTGTTTTCTATCGCGCAGATAATCTATGGAAGTTCAGAGCAGAAAGTGGATGGCAAGCACAGATTGAATCCAAAAGCTTATTTGAAACTTCCTATAAACCAAATAATGTTTTGCAAGGTCCCGCGATCTTGGCCGACCTACTTACTTGTAATTATTCGCTTCTTACTTTTATTGATATGAAATATAAGGAGATGTTAGCGCGCAAGTACGGCGCCGGCTTTACTCCTTAGCCCTTGAGTGAAAGTTGAAAGTTGAACACATATCTTAACGGAGAACACAGAGCAGTGCATGGAAATTATAACACTGAGTACACATTTGCAGAAACACACTCATACGCACATATCAAACTACACCAACAAACACAACGATAAGAAAATGTTCCAAAGTCAACGAATGCAGTCTGTGATAATGTCCCTCGTTAACATTGGATCCAACCGGCACAAAATAGCACATCACACCTCTGGTCCTTATGGAGATGTATTCAATTATCTATGTGACTTAACAGTCGGCACTCCTTGTACTTCAGCACACACATGTGATAGATGTCGTATAATGCTGTGCATGATAACTACAACGTGTTAAACAGGTGAAAGTTCGTAATTTATTTGTACTGGCCAGCAATTCCGGTGTCTTGTAAAAAAGCATTTTAAAGCTTTTAAAGCATACGTCTGTGAAGAACCAGTTGGCCACGGACCCAGAAATGTATTGATGCTAAACGATCAGGGGTCTAATGCTAACAGTTCTGATTTAAGACGGCGTCTCGGCATGCCAAGATGTGGACAGTCTATAAGGAGGTGACATATGTCTTCATTTATAAATTCACATTCGCATTCGGGAGTTTCAGCTCTGCCTATTCTGTGCAAAAAATGTTTTGTGTATGCAGTGCCTAGCCTCAACCGGTAAATAAGTGTTTCCATAACTCTATCTAAATGCTAGCGTAATTTCGATTTCATTGAATGCCAATAATCTATGTGATATAAGTCATAGCTCACTGTACCTTCTTCTTCTTCTTCTTCTTCTTCTTCTTCTTCTTCTTCTTCTTCTTCTTCTTCTTCTTCTTCTTCTTCTTCTTCTTCTTCTTCTTCTTCTTCTTCTTCTTCTTCTTCTTCTTCTTCTTCTTCTTCTTCTTCTTCTTCTTCTTCTTCTTTCAACGCGCGTGATGCTTCAAGCAAAGGACCGGTATACAAAATAATTTGTCAGATGTATCACATACCAAGAAAAATCTATTCTGAGGTGTAACTTCTCAGCAGACGTCGACGTCGTTCTCGAGGTGCCTTTCTCCTTTCACCATGGGTAATGTCTCGTGATCGCCCCGCCGCGGTGTTGTTGTGGCTAAGGTACTTGACTGAATCCTGGCTGCGGCAGCTGCATTTTCGATAGAGGCGAAAATGCTGTAGGCCCATGAGCTCAGATTTGGGTGCACATCAAGAACCCCGGGTAGTCAAAACTTCTGGAGCCCCCCACTACGGCGTCTCTCATAATCACATGGTAGTTTTGGGACGTTAAACCCCTCATATCAATAAATCAATGTCGCGTGATGTTGTTGCATGGTGGAACTTAATGCCGTGGTGCAATGCTACTTAAAGCTCCGCATATTCGGCAATTTTATTTTCAAGAAAGATGGTGTCTTCAAAGCACTGCAGACCAACCACTACTGATATGGGCAACCAGTAGTGTGTCGTTTGTCTATAGCGAAATGAAAGCGAAAAAACTGAAGCAACAGGAACGCACATTTCATCATCGCAATGGTTGAAATGCTCTAGAACGAAATGGCGGTACACCCTTGAAGTGTGTGTGGTGAACGTTTCACGCTCATTGTAGAACACTGAAGTTACAGAGCTCAATGAGATCCCCAAGGTGTTTCAGTAGTGCACGAAACGCAACTGTGTCGATGACTCCCAATGCTCGTGCGTGTCAGTAGTTGTTAAAAGTGCGCATTTGCCATAAAACATGCTGCTGGCATAAAGCGAAGAATTTTTCTGTCAGGAGAGGGGGAGACTAGGGTTGCAAAAGGAGCGTGATGCTGTGCTTGTTTTTATCGCAAGCAGGCATCCTCGCGGGCACTAACGCAGCTGGCAAGTGTACACATACCCTTTTTTCCGCATCACTGGCACTGTTTCAGGAGTGTAGTCCCAGCCACGGTCACTTTCTCTGGCTTATCGGTACTATGTGTACGGGCCTTGTGACCGCACTGTGTCGCTCCTTCTCCCAATGCCATTGCGACATCACCCGAAAGCTTTCATCTTATCAGGGCGTCACGCTTCCGTATTTGCAATGACACTCCGCTTTGGGTTGCGAGGCCTAAAAATGGCTGAGTCTCTTGATTCTTCTTACGCTGTATTTTTTCTCTCCACCAGTGCATGATTCCTTTAGCAGGGGTACGCGCACGCATGTCTCAAGCACACACACACACACACGCACACACACAAAAAAAGAGAAAAAGACAGCAAGTAAGCGTCATAATGGGCCTGATTTTTCATGACAGCGTTTGTCCTTAGCCCTCTTCATCGTGGTGCATGCGTTTTTCTGAGAGCCGATTTCAAGTATCTTTTCCCGTTATTTCAACTGTCTCCTTCACCCCCGACCTTACTTTGGCAATAATTGATTGATATGTTGGGTTTAACGTCCCAAAACTACCATATGATTATGAGAGACACCGTAGTGGAGGGCTCCGGAAATTTCAATCACCTGGGGTTCCTTAACGTGCACTCAAATCTGAGCACACGGGCCTACAACATTTCCACCTCCATCAGAAGTGCAGCCGCCGCAGCAGGGATTCGAACCCGCAACCTGCGGGACATTTATTTGGCAATGAATGTGCCCATGCTGATTTGTGGTGAAACAAACAAACAAACAAACAAACAAGGAAACAGACAAATGTATGCACAAAAGTGTGGTCTCTTTAACTTTCTCTTTCATGGCAGTTGGTATGTGTTGGCATGTAATGTGACCTAATCTTTGCTGTTTAGCCAAGCTATGCATAAAACGTTATGCCGCAGCACATGAATATGCAAAGAATAATAAAAAATGCATATAATGTCCCGTCTGTCTAACCTTCTTTAGCTCGGCTATTGCGCGTATATTTTTATCAAGTAAGAATCTCACACGGGCCCAAGTTTCCGCTAAAATGGGCAGGAAGGGGCAGCAAAACTCAAGTGACATTATTGTACGGTTATCAAAAAAAATTATATCTACATTTTAGGTCACGACACATGCAATCATTTAGAGTACAGCCTGTAATGATAGCTAACGTGGTTAGGTTCCTGAATAATTAAGTGCAAAAAGCTGAGGTTAAAAAAATAAAAACGAAATCAGTACAAGTTGTCTTTTCGAGAGAATAAAAAAATGCGGACGTTCCATATTTTCTCTTTGAATTTTTTGTAACCACCGCAAGATTTCATGATAAGCATTCAAGACAAGGTAAAGCTGCTAATGACGTGCTCATTACATAGTCGGCGCACAATTTTCTGCAACTTATTAGTTTTTAAGATGTCTAGTAAGCACTGAACAATAATTTGAATTAATTTCGGGCTAATGTAGGCGTGTTGTTGAAAAAAAAAGTGCTGAAACATTTTTGTTTTCTGTTGTACTACCTTCATAGGAATGCGTTGACCTTAGCCTGTATTGGGTTAAACATAACTTATCCATGAGTTGAACAAAAAACAAGTTCCTTCTGTTTAACTCTTTCATGCGTTAAGCAGAAGAGAAAGAGGGATGGAGATTCAAGTAAAGATATACGTTTCGCCAAAGAGAAAAAGTGTTAATGCGTGTTTCGTACGTGGTACCTGCTTTGAATGACGTGTTTTAGTGTCTCGCAGGAGCCACATGGCGAAATGTTCGTCGTGTGGCTCCTGCGAGACAGTGTAGCATGTCATTTTAGAGCACCCTGCTTTTGTTGTGCCGCATGCACTACGCAAAAAGGACTACGGACTGTTTAGGACTTCGGTACCCGACTCTTGACGGTTGCCTGTTCCCATGACGATGTGCTTCTAGGCGTCACCAGGCCCATAGAGCCCTTTTAACTTTCTATAGGAAAACGAACTTGGCGTCGCGTTCATAGGAGTGTTTCAAGTGACTATCTATTTGTTTGCTTGTGTGTGATTTTTCCCTCTTGTTTTACTTTCTTGCTCTTTCTCCTTTTTTTCTTCCCTCCTTTCCTCGATGTCTCCCCTTCCTAAAAAAAACAGGCCGGTGTTGTGCCTGTATAGCTGGCAGTTGTCAGCCTTTTCCTTCCCTATTCCCTCTGTGTCTTCGTGGTTTCTATGTACATAAACCAAATAAATAAATAAAAGTTAGAACTGCTTCGATGGCTTTCCTTGTTTGTATTGCTTAAGACGAAAGCAATTCCGTACAAGACGAGAGTGCAATGTTCAGCTTGAAAGGGAAAGATTTCATTCACCCACCACTATCGGTCGGCAATAGTTGTGGAACGCACTCAGACTCACTCGAGAAATATATCTTGCGCTTTGGACTCACTTGGACTACCAGAATTTACCTGAGCCAGACTCGCTTGCAGGCACACTTAAGAAAATTTCATTCAACCAGACTCGCTCGGACTCAATCAAACTCACTCAGACACAGACTCATGGTTCGATATGAGTGTGACGTTAAAGAACCCCAGGTGGTCAAAATTTCCGGAGCCCTCCACTACGGCGTCTCTCATAATCATATGGTGGTTTTGGGACGTTAAACCCCACAAAACATCATATGAGTGTGGGTGAGTCCGCGTGATTCGACTCATGAGTGTGTTAAGCTAGAATTAGCATTTTCGATCAAGGTGTTAGTGCTCATTAACACCAATATCTAAGGTAAACGGTTCTCCTTTTGGCGCTTTTTGATAGAGTGCCGTGGAATACAAGGTACGAATGGCTTTAAAAGAGTAAGGGCACTTTAAATAGATGACAACACAATATATATTCATCAAGAACTTCCCTGAACAAGTAGGTGGGCGAGGTTAAGGTACCCTCTAATTTATTTACACCTTTGTATTTACTTTATCTTACCTTTATCATTTTCCTTATATGATAACAACGTTTTGATTTGCAAATTTATTGTACAACTGAAACCCCACTATGTAATGCCTGAGTGAGCCTTTAGGGTATATATGAATATCCTCTGATAAATAAATATTGAAAAGGTGTACTTTATAATAAATCTCGACATGACTCTGAGCATGAGTCCAGGTGAGGCTGAGTGATGCTGAAGGTAATTGCTTGATTGATATGTAAAGTTCAACATCCCAAAACCACTACATAATTACGAGAAACGCCGTAGTGGAGGGCTCCGCATATTTTGACCACCTGGGGTTCTTTAACGTGAACCCAAACCTTAGCACACGAGCCTACAGCATTTTAGCCTCCATCGGAAATGCAGCTGCCACAGCCAGAATGCAATCCCGCGACCTGCGGATCAGCAGCCGAGTACCTTAGCCCCTAGACCACCGCCTATGAAGTGATGCAGAAGATGAGTATGCAAGAAACCATACGACGGGTAACTCACTCAAGAAATACATATTGAGCTTTGGGCTCATGCGGACTAACACTAATCAAAATATTACTCCCCCGGAACCACTCAGATCACGACTCGATCTGAGTGTGAGTGAGTCCGAGTGTGTCGACAAATGATTGAGTTCGCCAACCTATGCCCTCTACTTTGCAGTCTTTGGTGTTGCTATGTGTTTCGCGTTGCAGCTTGATTCGACCTCATGCAGCAATTTTCACGTAACGTTACTAGCTCAGGTGTTATAGGCGTAAAAATCACTCTGAAAAGTGCTGGTGCAAGGATGATTCACAGGAGCACGCCGTTTGCGCTTTTATCTACGAAAAATAAGTTTATATTTCTTTAGTATTGTTTCGTGCTTTGCCATACTGAACTGACTTCCGCATCATTTTTCTCAAAGAGCTTATACGACGGAAACCGCTTATGTAAGCCCTCATACTTCGATTCATTATGTCGTCGACATTGATAGCGTATCTCCGACACAAAAACTATCAACTATTGTAGTGGTATCCACAGCGTATGGAACGGACACCGCAATCAATAGCCGGGATACGTCAACGAATACTGACGCAAGCCAGCCACTTTTGGATATATCAGCTGTTGAGTCACCGAGCAGCAAGTGAAGCCAATAACGGAGATAAGAATCAAAGCTGGGGAATAATCGTGGCGTGACAAGAAAATTCGTTCGCAATAGCACGGTCGGGACAGCATTGTCCAAGTTATCAGTTTTACGAGCTGGTCTAACACGGGCGTTCTCTAAATCAGTGTAGTTATCAGGCACTGATAGATAGTGCATATCGGTAAGGGCCCGGTGCTTGTGCTTCACGTGAGAAAACACATGTGTCTTTTGGAGGACGTTTCTTCTTTTCGTTTTTGTTCGGTTGTGTAACTTGTTTCTGCTTTCAACTATGAAAATGCGAGCTAACCACATTGCTTGAAAAAACTGTCTTGAAAGAAAGAACGTAGTAAAATTAAACTTTAATAATAATAGTAATTATAATAATAATAATAATAATAATGATAATAATAATAATAACTTGAAGTTTCCGTCCCCAAACCACATCATTTTGAGAGACGCCGTAGTAGAGGGCTTTAGAAGTTTCAACTGATCTGGAGTACTTTACCGTGCACTGACATCACACCGTACGGGGGCCTCTACCATTTCGCTTCGTATTGAAAATAAACAGAGAGGTAGTTAAGCAATGAGCGTTCACTTTCTAAATGTCAGACCCTGTTAGATCATGTGTATGTGCATTGTCCTTCGTATAGTACAAAAATCATTTACGGCCAAGCTCGTAGAAGGTGCGATCGGGTGGTGCCAAGCATTGCCCGAATCCACGCTAAAGCTTAGCTCTCTGTTATGATAAGCTGTACGCGAATGTTTGGAGCATGACGCACCGACGTGCATCTTACTGGGGACGATCGCGCACGCGTGGCGAAATCAATATTTAGCGTTCAGACGCGCTAGCTTCCACGCGGGTGATTTTAAGACGTTCTATACGCCGGTATATGGTCTAGTGGCTACGGTATCCTCCTTTACAGGTCAATACCGTAACTACAAGTTTGCACGAAAAGCTGTGTATGGCTAGCGTAAACGAAAAAGTCACAGATTCGCCGCAAATGCGGAACAATGAACGTGATAGCAACAAATTGGAAGGTCGTGCGCAGAATTGCAAGCAGATCGAAACGTGACCAGCGTTTCTCACGCACAAATGACGCAAGAAACGTACTCACAGGTACAGATTAACGCGAATAAGCGTCTCAGTTGTTACTTCGCAGTCTGAAAAGCGCGCCCTTTTCGCAAACAGAGACTATGCCACGATTTCTGTGACCTTTGTGAACCCGGTAACTAGAACAGAATCATTCCGGGGAAAGCCCAAGAACAGCAAAGACGTACAATTATCCCAACTGCGAGATGAGCGCTCGCGTCAGCGTCCACCTTGCTCCCTCTCCGCGGGGCAAAGTACGCGTGGGAAATGAGCGCTCGTGGCGCCGTGTCATGACGATGTGGTGACGTACGCTCATTGCGCCATCTTGATGGTAATGCTGAAAACACGATAGTACCCCCTGAGATGCCTGTTACCAGCGGTAAGCGGTAGATATAAATAGCTTGCCGTTTGAACGGCGAAGAAGGTGCTCCCTCGTGGCTCAGTGGTTAACGCCTCGCACTCATGATTTGGATGTCCCATGCTCGATTCGGCGCGCCGGAGTCTTTTTCTGAATTATTTTTCTTTGTTGCCTTTTCATATTTAGATACGTATACTTATACGGTGAGCGAACACACGGGCAGCGTTTGCAACTTAGAATTTTCAGATGTGGAGGCCACGAATTGTACGAACGCCCGAACAGCAAATAACTTTCCAAGAACCCTGAAAACAGCTCCGACAACTAATCCATGAGAGAGCGCAAAAAATAGCTCCGCACCGAGGAACGGACAGCTCTTTGAGCCGAGTGCTAGAGACAACGGTGAGCTGAAGAAACGGCGTTGCAGGCAGATTAGCGTCAACGTGGCAACGGCGAGACAGCGTTCTCCGGGGTGAACGCCTGCTTTCGGCGGGAGTTTTGCCAGCGTCACTTTGGCTTCGGCTGTGACCACTGCAGCCACCTGTGACCACACGTTTCAGCTTCACTGGTTAATTATTGGCATGGTGTACTTAGGAGGCGTTTTTAATTATAATTTTCCCTCATACTTCTCATCGGAGAGTGGCATTTTTAGGCTGTTGTCTCGAAGGTAAGTCATGTTTTCATTAAATTTGAATTCTCATCCGGTTTTATGTGTGAGAGCCATGATGTCGAAGGACGCCGTCGTGACGCACTGTGGATCATCTTTCACTACCACGTTGATTGACGCTACCCTTTTTGTGTTTTATTATTACCGAAATTCGGCTGCCATGACTTCAGGAAGTGGTGAGTCATATATATATATATATATATATATATATATATATATATATATATATATATATATATATATATATATATATATATATATATATATATGTAAAATAGGGGAAAGAAGTGTATACCTAAGGGCTCGTTTTTCTGTGTTTTAACACAATATTAATAAGATCCAACAGACAGTAATGCCAAGGAATGTACAGGGGAAGCCATTAGAACCAATGGAATGTAAATAAGAAGAAAGAAAAGTGGATGAAAAAATAACCAGCTCACGGCTGGGTATTTTTTCATCCACTTTTCTTTCTTCTTATATATATATATATATATATATATATATATATATATATATGTGTGTGTGTGTGTGTGTGTGTGTGTGTGTGTGTGTGTGTGTGTGTGTGTGTGTGTGTGTGTGTGTGTGTGTGTGTATGTGTGTGATGCCATGATGAATGGGCGACGTGGCCGGGCTCATACGCCAAAGCACTTATATTTCAAAGCACTTATTCTTTCTCAGCCTCTACCTTCAGTCACTACCTACTTACGTTACATGATTTACCCTCCCCCCGAAATAATGCGCGTGTTGTATAATACAGTGCCTAATGAATTAGCAGCACTAGAACGCAAAAAAAAAAACAACATCGAAATGGGTCGTAGTTGCACATTACATTGAAATTCCCTAAGATCGCACATAGTCTTCACAAGAGAGGGCAGGAATCCGGGGTTATGAAATACAGCTCCGGTGGGCGAGGCTGGCTGTTATGCTCTGGACAACATAAACATGTTTTGAGCATGGAAACAGATGGAAATACAGCCGGTATTCTTGCAAAGAACGATCGAGGTTGGAACGCTATGCAGGATTGAATGTTTCGTAGGCGTCACATTTTTCGTCGTGGGTCATACAAACGCCGTGCATGCAATTTGCGCGCCCGTTGATCGTGGCTGATTAGGCGCTGCTTGTGTTTCTGCAGAGCACAAGCGGTTGTTTCGGGAATTTTGGGGAGTTTTCTATGGTGATGCCGCAGATGTTCAGACCGAAGGCGCAATCTTGAACGCTGGTGTGGAAAAGTTCCTTGGCTTTTCTTTCTGCGAAGATAGCTCAGATGCGGAATCAATCTTTTCTTTAGTGTATGGTGATGACGACACTCTTTAGGCCGCAAGTATCTTTGCGATGTAGTTTTAGTTGTTCGTTGCCGATGTTGGTGTGGCCGTTTTAGCTTTTGGGGTTCCTCTTGCTGCTTTTGTTGGCATTGCTGATGTTGCACTGTCTGACTAGGTGGACTTCCTTTGGAACCATGAGCCCGCTTTTCTTTGTAGGTTGACGTGACCAGCAAATAGCTGATACTTGTTAGGCTATCGCGATTTGTGTCAGGCAATGAAGATAGTGCGCTAGAATTGGCAGAAAAATCTGCTGAGGCTCTTGCAACGCCATTCTTGATGTATGTTTCTGGCACAGGGCAGTGCTTTAGAGTTGATCCTTCCGAGCCTCCTGTGTGGGTTGGGCTCTCAGGTGGCTGGAAATTCGACGGCGACACTGCGAAAGGATCGGTTTTGTCATATTTGAATTGTGAATGACTGTCTTTTGTGAAACGAACGATGCGAGCTCTTCTGGCACATGGAACTGAACTCTAGGTCCCGTGCTTGACTGAGTATGCCCCGAGCTTCTCTACTCTATAGCGACCATAGTGAACATGTGAGATGCGAGGTGGGATTTGTGAGCGACCAAAGATCCACGCGATGGAAAAGCAGGAGGTTGGTCAATGCGTGAAGGCTGCTTTTGACTGTGACGACCGAGTGCAGTTGTCTGTGGATGGTTTGAAGCTTTCGTTCGTGTCGTCTTTTCTTGGTGTGGTGATGGCGCTGAGAAAATTGCCGGTGGTCATCGTCGTTGAATGAGGAGACGCTGTCGGTAGTCCCAGCGGTATTTACGAGTGCATTGCAAGCATCATTTGTGTCAAGGAAAGCAGTAGATACATTTTCGTTTTTATCAACGAGATTTGCATTCAATGGTGACTCCATACTGTTTCGACTTTGGGTTCGTCCAGTTCCCGAGGATGACATCGCCGCAAACATGGCTTGACGTGGTTCCAATTCCGTATGTTTGTTTCTTCGTGGGAGAATTGAGCTACGCGTTCCTGAAGTACAACGGCTTTCGGAATGGCAGTGGCTTGACAAGGTATTTTCCCGATGCGCCAGGTTATCTACCATGAATACGGCGTCCTTATAAGGCAAGTGGTGAGTATTAGGAGTGCTTGAAGAACCGCGTGATGAAAACCCAGGTGGTAGACCACGTATGCGAGATGAACAGTGAAGGACATCAGGTGGTTGAGCAACGTCTCGTGTCATATGCTGGAGCGATGACTTCGAAAATGCTGACTTTCGTGCAGAAGGGAGGCCCACTCGATGGTTTTGTTTTCCCCAAAATACGCATTGTCGTCTGTCACTGAACCCGTGTGCCACTTCGTCTTGTGCCAGTGGTCGAATCTTGTGTGTTCGAATGGTTGAAGACTGCCTGTAAAATTCACGACTGAGTGTTATTGTCTGCAGATGTTGGGTTATAATCGAGTCTTCGTCGTAGTCGTCGTTGTATTCTTTAAACCAAATGATCATTTCTTGTTTTATCTTTTCCCATGACTCGTCATTTCGAAATATGTGGGTGAGGTAGAATTTGAAGGCATTACCAAAGACGTAGTCGGTAAAGTTGATGATCATCTCCCGTTCCGACCGTGATGCAGCGGTTGCGTGGAGCTCGAACAGGTCGAACCAATCCTGTACAGGTCCATCGTCCGCTGCTCCGGTGTACTTGGGGATGGGAAGGTCAGTCGATGATTCTGGCGTGGTGCTAGTCGCTGTGTGCGGCCAGGAGATGATTCCGTAGTCGATGTATGGTCAGGGCGTCTTGTGGAGAACTGCGTCGATGAAGAGACACTGATGAAGTGGCTGGGAGGTCTCCATCCTGTCGACTTGTGTGACGCTATGATGAATGGGCGACGTGGCCTGGCTCATACGCCATGTTTATTCCAAAGCACTTCTTCCTCAGCCTCTACCTTCAGTCACTACCTACTTACGTTATAAATAAATAAATATATATATATATATATATATATATATATATATATATATATATATATATATATATATATATATATATATATATATATATATATATATATATATATATGTATATATAAATATATATATATAAATATATATATATATATATATATATATATATATATATATATAAATATATATATATATATATATATATATATATATATATATATACATATATATATATATATATATACGCCGGTAATAGACGCCGGTAAATAGTATGAATAAAAAGAAGACACACGTCGAACAACGGAAAGGTTTCTTTACGTTTCGGCCGTGGGACCGGCCTTCGTCAGAATAACAGATGTAACAGTGGTGCAACAGCATATAAGCGCATACGTTTCGCTTGCAATATTCACGTGAGTGCAAGCATCATAAAAACAAGTACAACAATCAGACATAACATATATATGGGGGCCCCCGTATCACATCTTTCTCAATCAAATAACAAGTCACGACACGTGCACAAGGATTACAGCTGGTACAAGCAATAACATCTACAGCGGTCACTGGTGCAAGACGCTGAGTTTCCCCGTACTCTCATTTAAACCGCCTGCGATTGTATTGAACTTAAAGATGAGAAATGATTCGCGCACTTCCCTGTCATAATGCGTTCGGAAGCCAGACTCCAGAATCGTGGCTCTAATGTTGTCAAATGAGTGGCCCATTGCGTTAGCATGCTTTGATATTGGAAGGTGAGGAAGTGAAGAGATATGAGCCTTGTGATTGTTAAACCGATATCGGAAGGGTGTTTCGGTTTCGCCTAAGTACTGCATTCCACAGATCAAGCATTCCAGGAGGTAAACTACATTACACGTGTCGCAGTTATAGTCACCATTTATTTTCACGCTGAAGTTAGATGCGGTGCTGTTTGCGATAAGTAAAGTGGTCATATGCTGGCAGACTTTGCAACGAGGTTTGTTGCAAGGACGGCGGCCAGTAGGTTTACTGCGTACGCTTTTTGACGACATGAGTAGGTCACGCAGATTTTGCGCTCTTCTGTACGTCACACGCGGTGGTTCTGGGAAAATTGATTTAAGTCGTTCGCTTTGTAGAAGTATGTTATGGTGCTTTCTTAAAATGGCATTTACGTGTTGCGCAGGCGCGGAAAATGTTAGAACAAGGTTTGTGCAGGAGAAGACCGGCTGTTTATTCTTCGTGCTTAAAAGCGTTTTGCGGTCCTGGTTACTTGTCCTTTTTATGGCGCCATCTATAATCTTGGAAGGGTATTTCTGTTTTGATAAAGCATTCCGACGCTGCGCACAATTGGAATTAAAATCCGTTTCTTGGGAGCATATTCTTTTAAAACGAAGGGCCTGGCTATAGGGTATGCTGGTTTTAGAGTGCTTGACATGGTTGCTATTAAAATGAAGGTAATGTTGAGTATCAGTTGGCTTTCTGTAAACTTTAGTGGCAAGCTTGCCGTCACACAATGTCACTGTTACGCCAATGTCACTGTTACGTGACGTAACAGTGACATTGTCGGCATTGTCGGCAGGCTGTCGGCATGCTTTTATATATATTAGGGAAAGAAGTGTATACCTAGCGGCTCGTTTTTCCGTGCTTTGACACAATAATAATGAGATCTAACAGACAGTAATGCCAAGGAATGTATAGGGGAAGTTATAAAAACAATAGAATGTAAATAAGAAGAAAGAAAAGTGGGTGAAGGAATAACCAGCCGTGAGCAGGAACTCACGGCTCGTTATTCCTTCACCCACTTTTCTTTCTTCTTATTCACATTCTATTTTTTCTAATAACTTTCCCTATACATTCCATGGCATTACTGTCTGTTAGATCTCATATATATATATATATATATATATATATATATATATATATATATATATAAATATATATATATATATATATATATATATATATAATTGGTAGAGCAAAGAAAAAAAAACCAAACAGCGCCCTTGTTGCAGGCCGGCTGTTCTTTATCTGACCTTCTCTTTCTCTTTTTTTTTTCAAGCAAGTCTTACACTAGCCCACGCTGCGACATTGAAAGACCATTTGCGAAGTTACCTCTGGAGGGCGTCATTGGCTGCATCTTTGCAGCCGCAGGTTTCGGCCACATTTCGGCTTCGCTGCGTACTTGATGATCACTTGGACGGTCAACATCGACTGTGTCATAGTGGTCGCAGATCTGGGATGCACTGTGGTCTGTCTCTGGCTGATTGTGCCGACAATATTGCTGCCGCACGTCCGATTTGCGAAACCATGAATGCAAACTAGGTCAGACGTGTATGTGACCTGCGGCCCGAGTTTCTAAAGACCGTTTGCTGCTTACTTCCTTGATCTTGTTGATGGCCGGCTGATTAGCGATGGGTATCATGGAAGAAACCACTGCGGTCGGATACACGCAACCCACAGTTGGCTCACTGGCAGACCGAATGTATACATTCGGTCTGCCAGCTGATGCCCACAGCCCAGCCAGTGGCATGTGAGCCCACGTATGACAAAGAGCACTATAGTGCTCTTTGTCATACGTGGGCTCACATGCCACTGGCTGGGCTGTGGGCATCAGCTTCTTCTGGCTGGGATGTACTGGTGTGGTCAGCGAAGCTTGGGTTCCTGCTTCACGAAATAGACTGACCTTCGACAATTGAGGCATCGTCTGTCACTTTCGTTTCATTAAATGATATGTCTCTTTATGGTAGGTATGCGTCTGAACCTTTGGCCACTCACTGCGTTGCAAGCGGAGCACTGGGCTTTGATACGACACGGAGCTTTTTCTGAGAATTGTCTGATAAATCAGCCTTCTGGATTGGCCACTCATGAAGTGAGGGCCTCTCCTCTGATTGTTTCTGCTGGAAAGGGGTCGTCCTAACGTGCGCATGCAATGGAGAGGCTTGTTGTCGCCTCTTCATTGACTGCGACTGAGACATGGTCTAGGCGTGTATCAGAGATGATGTGGTGTTAGTTACAGATACATCCGAAGCCTTAAGAGGTGAACCTGACCCGCGTGGTGTGTTGGTACCACGGCAGGTTGTGAAGCAGGCTGTCGGCATGCCTACAGCTGCTGCCTCGAGATGGATCTCCTGCTGAGCGCCATCCTCCGGAGCGGTCATGTTGGACTGTGTGGTCGTATTGAGGGGATAGTTGCTCCGTCCAAAAGCAACTATGAGTTTGTCGCTCCAGTCCACCCAGGACTGCTGCCACATGCTCTCGTATTTATGCCATGCCGCTGTACCACTTCGGTGGTGGTCTATCGCCATGCACCGCTTCTTTTGGCCTGTCCAGGCTTCGCGATCTCCGAGAGCGTTGACTGTCGCCACCCATTCCTCGGCGCCGTCCTGGAAGCCGTGAGACTCCGGTAAATCGAAAACAAGACGTCGTGGTGACACGGCGAGTGAACTCTGGAAAATAGCGGCGCCACGCAGCCGAGTTGGTGTGAAAGCGCTGCGAGAGTATACCGGAGCTTTCTGCAGCTCTCGGGTGAGGTTTATGCATGGTATTATGAGGCAGCTTCAGCCTATGCTTCATCGCTCACGTGCAGTCCTTGCAAAGCCTCAGGTAACAGCGCAAAAGTCGACACTGTCAAGGCGTTGACTGCAGCGCACAGTCACGGGATGGTGCGGGTAAACTTGGTGAGGCTTTCAGGTGAACCGCATGTGGAGCTAGGGGAAACGTCCGAAGATATAGAGTACTCCTTAATTAGCATTCTCACTGCAGTGGTACTACTGGCCGAGGGAGCTTGGACAGCTCCCCTGACTGGCTGAGGTGCCGTTGGAGTACGGATTGAGGTGTGGTCGCGGAGGGAAGAGTGAACGGTATTGCCGGGCAATGGTATGTCACGCACTGGCTTTGTTGGACCGTAGTGAGCCTGCTCATGAGCCATCGAGAAGGCCTAGATGGCGTCCTCCAATGGTGATATAAATGCTCCCGGCCTGTAGGACGGTCGCTGGCTACATTACCACAGAAAGCAAGCCCACGGCTGCCTTCCGCGGTTCGCTAGAAGCCAAGCCCATGGCTGCGATGACCCATGGGGACGCATTTGCGGTTTGTAGTCATAGACTGCCCTATTGTAGAGAAATGAGACAAAGAGACAACGTCCTTGCTGCAGGCCGGCTTTGCATCTGACACACACACACACACACACACACACACACACACACACACACACACACACACACACACACACACACACACACACACACACACACACACACACACACACACACACACACACACACACACACACACACACACACACACACAAACACACACACACAAACACACACACACATATATATATATATAATCTAACAAACAATAATACCAAGGAATGTATAGGGGAAGTTATTGAAACCAACGTAATGTAAATAAGAAGAAAGAAAAGTGGGTGAAGAAATAACTTGCCATAAGCAAGAATCAAACCTACGACATTCGAAGGTCGTAGGTTCGATTCCTGCTCACGGTAAGTTATTTTTTCATCCACTTTTCTTTCTTGTTATTCACATATTATTGGTTCCAATACATTCCCCTATACTAGATCTTATTAATATTGTTTCAAAACACGGAACAATGACCTCTTAGGTATACACTTCTTTACCTTATATATATATATATATATATATATATATATATATATATATATATATATATATATATATATATATATATATATATATATATATATATATATATATATATATATATATATAGACATATATATATATATATATATATATATATATATATATATATATATATATATATATATATATATATATATATATATATATATATATATAGACATATATATATATATATATATATATATATATATGTATATATATGTTGTTTGGGAATATAAACTCTATGCATATTACTAATTGAAGGTTCGTCGTTACTTTTAATATTGTTAGTTCGGCTGTGCAGCCACGTAAGAACACCGAACTAAATTCACTAGAACGTTCATGTTTCTAAAATGAAGCCAGCGACACAATTGTGGGTCTGTATCACGACTGGGCATGAAAGAGAGAAGGCTGGATGGATTGACAAACAAACGTATGCATAAGACATTAAATTCCTTCGCTTGTATAACGCTACAGTAAGTTCACGTATACAGAAATGCCTGGTAAGCTGGAAGACGAAAGAGAAGAAAGAAGACTCGAACAATGTGACATACTATTGTAGAACAGCGATAAGCACAGAAAAAAAGTAGTGATTGTGAGTTATGAGGAATACTAGGATATGGAGACTTCCTAATATGTAAACAGTAGAGTGTTAGCAATGCCAGGCGGGAATTCTATTAGGTCAATGATCTCTGGTTATTTCGCAAATATTAATAATGATAATAATAATAATAATAATAATAATAATAATAATAATAATAATAATAATAATAATAATAATAATAATAATAATAATAATAATAATAATAATAATAATAAAGATGCAACCGACTCAGAAGGAAACGATAGATTTTGCTTTTAAGCAGCCTTGGGAAAGTGCTTTAGAAACAACGTTAGTTTTTTATTTGAAGTTATTCAACACTTAGACCTGATTCATTATAGAGGGCAGGGATTATTAACACAACGAAACAGATACTTCAATTCCATCTAAAAGACCGAACAGTGATTGCGGTAGAGGCGTATTAGGTAACTCAAAGTAAGATTCGTAAGGCTATCGGCCGTATACGTTACAGTACTCATTCGTTTAGTATTAAAGCAAAATGTTTAGATGTGTCATCATACGCGAAAAATTACCGGCTTCAGTCGTCAGCGTTGTCAGCACGAAATGATGCAAATAGCTTCACATATTGACGTCACCCCATGACTTCGTCATTACTTCACACGTTGCCAAATTTTGTGACGTAATTGGGCTGGTGGCACGACGTTGCAGTGACGTCATAGCAAGACCTCATTGCTTAGCCAAAGGACGGCCGAACCCAGAGCCAGTGAAAAACAAGGCGAAGTACAGAGAGTTTACAATGCTTCCGATGCTAGAGGCATTGCAAAACTATGTTAGTTGAAGAAAGCTTTCGAAGGGGTACGCGGGAGGTTGCGTATATCGACTTTAGAAGAAAAAAAGAAGGCTTTATTCTTCGATTCTACTGAGTTGGATGCATATAATACCCCACGATTTGTTTTTATTTGTAAAACACAGTGTCCTATGCGCACAAAGAAACATGAACAGATGGCCGTGAACACGCTATCAGAGCGCAGTTATAAGAAACTGTGCTGACAGAAAAGCTATGCGTTGCTTCTAGTTTCAATATGCGTGTCTGACACATTGAGGGGGCCCTATCAGCAACGTTACCAGGGCGCTGGAACAGAGCCCTCCCGAAATTATCCTCCTTGACCCAGCAGGGTAGCTTCGAAAGCTGAAGTGTTGTGCTGCTGAGCTTGTGGCCGCGGGTTCTTTCGCATCCTCCGCGGCTGAAATATGGGGTGGGGGCGACATGCAATAACAGCCGTTTAGTTAGTTAACTGCATCTCAAAGGACCCCAGCTGGTCAAAATTATTCCGTGATACCCCACTATGGCGCACCTTATAATTATATGGTAATTTTTTCGCGTAAAACACCACAAAATGTCACACACTTGTCTTCTCGAACGGCACACCTTTTCAGCTGTGATAGATTACTTGTACGATAGGGCGCGCGGAGCATGCTCAGCCTTATCAGGGAGACTTAAGCTCTTGTACCGCCTCACCTCCCCCCTCTCCTTCCATGGCAGGCTATGCGGCACTCGGAAAGCATCCCTGGGCTACTGGGCGGTAAATGGGCTTCCTCCTTTACAGCTAACTTGTGCTTTATAAGAAACATATAGGCGACGTCCATGATGACAGAAACATTTGGCAGAGAATGTATTTGTAATTGACATCACAATAATATGCGAGGAGTTGCGTCCGAAACGCGAAGAGCAGTACGCAGAGGATCGTCGTACTTGGTCGAAACTGCAACGAGCTAGAAGCGATGAATTCATCCTAAGCAACGCTGAAAGCACAGGGCCGTGCCACTCGAATGCGACATGAACGCCAGGTGGCCTTGTGCGAAACGTGAGCTGTGGGAGTAGAATATGATAGAGAGATGTACCCCCATAATTGAGGTATAATAGTAATCATAGACTTCAGTAAATGAGAACATGACGTTAATGGTGTCCGTATGATGCACTACTGAATGCTAAAGTTTTTGTCGACAACGGCGTTATCTGGTCGTGCCCGAATTTTTTTCGTTTAAAAATGGGTGACGGATTTTATTCTTCTGTGACTTATACAATATTGCGGGCACATCTAGAATGCCTAATTGCATTTGTACTAATTCGTAAAAGTTTTTTGCGTGGACTGCGAATTGTGGCACAGCTTACTCCTCTTTTTTCAGATATCCACTCCTGTAAGTGAGTTCAGCATCACGAACAAGAAAGTCGCCACCATTGGCGATGTATGTGAATCTATGAAGCAGCAACTTCTCATTCTTGTTGACTGGGCAAAGTCCGTACCCTCATTCACGGAACTTTCAATAGAAGACCAGGCAAGTACGCTGGCAATGACGGATGAATTATTCAATTTTGAGAGTCATAGTGTAAAGTTTGACTTCTCTTGAACTTGTAGTTAACATGAGTGCTCAGCAAATTCATCATTTTATCTGTGTACGATTCGGTACACGATGTTCTCTGTGGCAATATGGAATAAACACTGAAATATCATTTACCTTTGATATTTACCGATGATGGTGTAATGAGAGATATGCAATACTTGAGTAATTAAAGCTTGTTACGCAAGAAATTGCTTCAAAGGTTGCAAATTTTCGGTACAAAATGAAATGCTCAAAAATAAAGTATGCAAAAGTGCTCACACTGTTAACAAGATCGCTTGTGGGACGTGTTATTGGGGCAAAAATGGCAATAAAAATTTAAAAAAATGTTGGTACATAGCAGAGCGCTAAGTAGGTCAAGGGCTCTGTGTTGTCACAACCTTGTCTTCAGGACATTTTTTTCACTAGTAACTCTTATAATCTTTCCACCAACAGCAACTAGCTTAAATCTCGTTTCATAATTGCTTATAATTTTTGTTCTTACATATTCACATGGCCGCCTTAACTGGTGATCACACTTATGGGAGCATAGATAGTGCTAGCACTCAACCGACGAGTGTTTAATACGTTCCACTTCTTGGTTTGTATACACAAGAATGTTCATATGAGCGAATATCCAAGACCCACGAAGTTAAGTGCTGTGAAGATAAGAAAAGAAGGTTTGTAAGATATAGAAGCTAGCGTCTCGGGAGGCATTTTCTCGAAGGCGAAGAAGATGATGTGAAAATGCTGATTTTAGCTTGCGAATCATGCCATATCGTGTTTCAGCAGGGTTGTTTATTTTTGATTTAGGTATTTGTTTTACTTTAATAGTTGTGCAGGTGCCTAGACATTATATAATGCGTACCTGTATTGCCGGCATGTTTATGCAGCATTACATATTGAGTCTTTAGATGCTGCGAAAAAAAAGGCACCCCTCCTTGATCACTGCAATCTCTCACTTAACGAGGTCTAAGCTAAGGGCATGTGTTGACATAATACTTCAAGACAACTTTTTGAAGTAGAATTTCTAGTTCGTGGCTTGCTCAAAGTGGCGTATCTTTATTTAGGCTACAACGTTGTTCCTTACATTAAAACATGACATGCATTTTGACCTTTTTTTTCAAACTACCACCTCCGTGAAGTGCCACACGATTTCGCCTTTATAGTATCTTCTGTACAGCTAGGTAGAAAGAGCTTCCTTGATATGAGGGCATCGCACAGCTGCCAATTTTACTGAACCGCTGTGATAGTTGTCTGATAGTGGCAGTGTAGTGCACTGTATGATGTTGCTTGTACTTGAGAGAGTTTCATGCGTTATCTCCAGACCGGCATGAAATACTTCAAGTATGTTCATTGAAAAAGGAACAAAAACTCTCAGCAGTTCTGGATTTGGTAGGCGCACGATCCCTCAGAGATATTATCAGCGTGGTTGCGCCATTGTGTCCGAAGCGTGGGCCGAAAACTTTCTGCAATAAATGCGACTTGTGCATGGTATGAATAAATTTATTGTGGCCCTGAGGATCAGTCTGATGCCCTTGTGGTGGTGATGATGATGATGATGAAAACATTTTATTATGAAAATTCAAAGAAAACGGGGAGAATACCCATTCCAGGACTGCTATGGTAACCTCTGGTTACGCGCAATGAATGTACCTACAACACAATACCTCGGAGCACTTTGAAGACGTTGAGATAACTGGGAGCACGAGTTGCTCCTCAATGCTTGTGTGTGCCCGTGCATACATGTGGCCGCATATTATGGTCACGTATTCGTTTCCCCACTTCGTCTTTCTACCTGCCCTCTCTTCATGCAGTTGATATGAACCACTCACTAGCGAAAGGCAGACGCTCTTCTTTCTTTGTTCTCAGAACTGACTGCGATGGCACCGTGCCGTCCCAGGTGGCGCTGCTGCGCGCGCACGCTGGCGAGCACCTCCTGCTGGGCCTGGCACGGCGGTCGATGCACTTAAAGAACGTGTTGCTGCTGGGCAACGACTTCATCATCCCGCGCGCATCCACCGAGGTTGAGATCAGCCGTATCGGGGCGCGCATCATGGACGAGCTGGTGACGACGCTTAGGGAAGTGCACATCGACGACACCGAGTTTGCCTGTCTCCGAGCCATCGTCTTCTTCGATCCACGTGAGCTGACGACACCTTCGGTACACCGCTTGCTGTTGCTCGCTGACTCGTCGCGACCGGCTGGGCCCAACAAAACGGACACCAGTGATTGAGTTTAGCTGTCTTTTAACGCAATTATTTTAAAGTCGTTTGACGTGAGCCTAATGGGCTATTTGACACTTTAAAGAACAGCAAATACTAGTCATCATGTTCGGCCAAAGTTCAATCTACGCACCACGTAGTCCCTCATCCTGCACAAAAGAAAATATGAAAAAAGTTATAGCGTTAAATTGCAGGAATGCATTAACATGAGTTAATTTCATCGAATAAAGACAATATTAGTACTCGCAGCCCATGAATCGATAATCTTTATTTAAAATAAATTACTGGGAGCATGCGTTGTGGGACTTATCCCAGCGTTGATTAAATATTTGACCAACATCTACCGAGCAACTGTTATCAGAATACTTCACAGGGGCTTGTTACCATTGCCCGACCGATGAATAAGACACTGGTGTTCGTGGCCAGGGGTTTCTTCAAAGCAAATGCTTTCGGGGTGGTGCGGGGTCATTGAATATGTGCGTTCGTGAATGTGTTTGTGCATGTGTGCATATATATGCACATGTAGAATGTTAAAAATTGAGGGAAGTAAATGGGTTAAAGCCCCGACTCCCATGACTACACCAATTTTCATAGAATTTGGAATACTCGTGAAGGAGCAGATTCACTGTACCTAAACAATTGTTAATATCCTCATTGATGATAGTGTTGTTTGCGAATACAATACTTCGAATGACGGCCATGGGTAATTGACTGCGGGATTTATGCTGTGAGCTTTCAGCAGGGGTTCACTTTCTTCGTGCAGTTCTGAAAAAAAAATCAAATAGCTGAGTCTTAATAATTGCAAATTGCAGTTAGGCGTGCAAAAAACTTTTGCTCTTCAATTAATGAAGTAGAATATTATAGATGAAATATTGATACTTACCATAAATGATGAACAGAAAACAAATACTTCAAGGCATAGAAACAGATAAAAAAACTTGAGTGCATCTTGTTCAATGCCCCATATAAAATGCCTAACTTTCATTAAATCACAATCTCATGTCTTCAAAAGACGTTGGCATACATATATTGATTCGGTTGTACTTTTCCCGGAGTAAATGAATGGACGATTGGGCATATATACAAAGTGATGCTGGTAGCTGCACTGTCCCAAAGTTACAGCCAACAAAATCCATGAAATAGAAATAGCGACAGGAATGAAAAGTCCTTCGAAAGTATTCGCTGTTCGCTCAAGGGGACAGTTTACATTGATTAGACAAAATCGAAACACAAAGCACGCAAGGCTATCTTGTAAGACTATAACTATTTCACTATAACATTTACCGTACTTTTCTACAGCATCCTTCAGCCAGCTCATGCATAGCTCAAAATATCCGTGTATGTCATTTTCACTGAAATCGCCAAGTACCTCAAGAACTTCATCATCCATTGTGCTCTGCCCTCCACTACGGCGTCTCTCATAATCATATGGTGGTTTTGGGACGTTAAACCCCACATATCAATCAATCAATCCATTGTGCTCTCTGTGTACATAAAAAGCAAAGAAAAAAATAAGCACTAGCTAAGCTTAAAGAGTTATGTTTTATTTATTAGTGTGCCCAATGGCTCCCATTTGCTTCTTTGCCTCAACAGACAATATATTTTGGCGAAAATTGGAGCTGTGAAAATTTCGGACTTCCACCCGTCTCGGACGGCATTTTTGAGAGCGATAATGTCGCTGTGCTCAAAGGGACAATAAACAGAAGGAATAGCTTAGTTTAGAGTGACAAACTACACTCTGAGAGCTCAAATGCCACATGTTTCACCATAATTACTTCGTTATCAGCAGAAAAAATAAAGGTTGAAGTTTTTTTTTCAATTGCATGCCGAAATATTAGCACATGATGTCAAAAATTTTGAAAAGTATTTTTCTTATCTTCGCGACATTGACTCGATGAAATTTTCTGAAACTTCGCATCCTAAGTCTATGGCACCAACAGATGACAGTGTATTTTACTTTTATCGGTTATAACCTACTTATGACCCAGAACATGCCTTCAAAATTTATATCGTCACGATGGTTAGAGCGGGAATTTCAAGGTGGCGCCTCTATTTGCATTTTCTTTTCTCGCGTTTTCTTGCTTACCAAGTGTTGTGTCGCGGTAAGAGTGGCGTTCTCGGGAATCTCATATTGTACTTTACTAATAAAAAAATGTTTAGCGTAAAGTCAAGTAGTACTTTTTCTTTTTCCAAGTTTTGTGGACATCGCAACCAGTGAAAATTAAAAGCAACTGCACGAGTTAAAAGAAAACTAATTGATTTGAACTTTTTCAATGTGATTTACAAGTTCTCCATTGAAGATGACACATTAAAAGAAATACGTTGAAGTTTGGTTCCGTAATGAATGTTCATTATTACGTAGCTCATAGTAAAAATAACTGGCTGAAGATTGCTCAAGATCACAGTGAACAAAACTTTCGTAGTGCACACGTATACTTTTTAAGCTGTAAACATGTTCGCTGAAACAGCGTTATACATGATTCTAGACATCTATTAAAAGCCACACTCACTTAATCAATGTACTGATTGGCCATTAGTATAACATCATTATAATCCGGGGCCAGGGTTCAGAACTCATTAAATCGCTTTTCAACCGGAGCAGTTTATGAGGCGTCTGTGCTATTACGAAAACTTTCATGAGCACACACGCTTCAGTACATAGGCCCCAAGACCAGGGGGAGGAAGAGGATGAAGAAAAAGCAGAAAGGTAAACCAGACGATGTGCGGTTTCATGTCCTACGCTGGGGGAAGGGAAAAGCCCAATAAACAATATATTCAAACTAAATCACCCTTCACCTAATCATGTATGTTGTGGTACGCCTACAGGGCCAGTATTAACGCATAGGAAAGTATGGGATAGGTTGGCTTCATCTAAGTTTCTTTAGCGAATCGTGTAACTTGTCCTTCTCTATGGTGTTATAGGTTTACTGATGGCGTGACGTGGTATCCTGGAGTTCTCTGTTAGAAAGAATAAATTAATATGTGTTATGACATTGGAACCATGCGCACACCGGATACACAGCGTTGTTCACACGATTTCTGAGTTTGCTGAGTTTGATTTTGAGAAGAAAGTTTGAATCAATGGTGTTGAAAAAAGTTATGTAGTACTGATAATAGCAATCAAGTTTAGTGTTTAGACACATGAAGAGATCTGTCTGTCGTACTTGCGCTTACGTTGAGCGATGTAAACAGCTTGACGTATTTGGAGATAATCCCTTGGACTTGCTATGTCCTCTGCTACTGTCATCGATGCCTTTCCCTGCGTAGGAAAAAAATAAAGAAAGATAACTGCTGTGTCCGTCTTGAGGCAACCCTGTTCTAGTCAGTTGTTATTTTACTTCAGTAAAATTTTTGGTTGAATTATAACATTCATATTTTACGGTAATCCTATTGACGACAATTATTTTTTTGCTGTATTCATTTCTTATAACAAAAAGCAGTTCTCGCAACGGCAACATTTTTCTTATGTGGTACCATATTTTGAGCTTCTCATATTGTATCTGTTGGTTTTGTCGTGCTTTGTTTTATCATTCTTTTACGGCTGTTTCCTGTATATTCTGTTCAGCATTGTGAAAAAATTGATCCCTTTGCTTCAGGGGGCAGTGCCTACTTACGTAGACAACTGATTTTACCTGTATTACAGACACAAAAGGCCTGAGTGAACCGCACAAAATCAAGGGTCTGCGGTATCAAGTACAAACGAATCTGGAGGATTACATCAATGACCACCAGTACGACTCGAGGGGCCGTTTCGGTGAAATTATGTTGATGTTGCCGACATTGCAAAGCATAACCTGGCAGATGATCGAGCAGATCCAGTTCGCCAAGCTCTTCGGTATGGCCAAGGTCGACAACCTGCTGCAAGAGATGCTGCTAGGAGGCATGGTCGGACCACAGGCATTCTACAATCAAAGTGAGCGCGAATTCGACTTGCATACTGTGATAGGCAGTGCTCATGCATATTATGGAGCCCTTTTGATATCTTCAACTGCGATAATCATGAGAATAAAAAAAGCCACAGCTTTGCCGCAACGGTGCAGCAATCAAGGCGAAAGCAAAGTATTAGAAGGTCACGCGCAGAAAGGCAAGCAGATCTAAATGTGCCTGGCGCGTCTCACGCGCAAATGACGCACAAAACGTACTCTTAGGTAAAGGTGAACGCAAACAAGTGTCTCAGCTGTTACTAGGCTGTGCCTGAAAAGCACGCCCTTGTCGCAAGCAGCGACTGTGCAACGATTGCAGTGAGCTTTGTGTGCCCCGTAACTACAACAGAATCGTTCCGGTGAAAGGCCAAGGCCAGCCAAGACGTACGATCCTCCCCACGAATCCTCCCCACCGCAAGATAAGGGGAAATATTACCGCCTCGCATTCACACTTAAGAGGTCCTATGTGCGAGACCTCGTGCCAGAGTCTTTTTCTGGATTATTTTTCTTTCTTGCGCTTTCATATATATATATATATATATATATATATATATATATAGATGCGTATTCATATACGGTGAGTAACGGCAATGTCGACGTCGACGCCGACGGCAAAGTGCAGACACGAGTGTGCATGTAATTGCTATCGCAATGAAGCACTTGTCTACTTTAAACGGGCCACACGGCAAAGATGCTTGACTAGTGAAAAGTGAACTGGCTGACTATGGACGGGTAGAACTCTGCCTTCGAGAAGTTAGAACTCACTTGTTATGATACGGTTGTACGAAGTCAAACATGGCACATGCTCGCGATCAAAGAAGAGTTTGACAGGAAACATAGAAACCCACTCCACGCTTCGTCACCTCTAGTCAAGCAATAATATTTACAGAAGGTATAGCGTCGGGCAGATCTTAAGTAAGCTCTGCATTGCAGGTATACCTAAATATAAAATTTGACTTATTGTTTGTGACACAAAAGTGACCATCGTTTCGATTAACAGGAACATTCAGTGCACTCAATAAACACAATGTTTTTGTTAAAAATTTGCCGCTGCCCTGCGAGAACACAATTGACGCAATATGAAATGCCCAGCGACCTAGACAGAACGAATCACCCTCTTTTCTTTAGAACTATATACAGCACAAACGTTCAATGTATTCATGCTTCTTAAAAGAGCGATTGATTTGGTATATTGAACTGAAAGCGTTCATTAGCTGCACTAAAGTTGGGTGATATTTAAAAATAATGTTGTTTTAATCGCCGAAACTAAAGTTTCAATCCGTACACTCGAGAGGGTACAAAACAATTAGGGCAAAATCACGTTCAGTTCCTAAAGCTTCGCCTTTAGGAGCTGAACGCGATTGCGACATCCTGTTCATAGTGCGTATTTCAAACACTTAGTGGAATAAAACTTTTCGAATTTGCTATTTACCCCTTATACAAGGCCATAAGGGAATAGGTGCAGGAGCATGTGCGCCTTTTGTAGTGGGTTACCGGCTTTCAACCACGGAGCCATTATGATAATCCCACATTCTGACGCCCCTTGGCAATGAATTTTTTTGTAGCACGCATTATTAGTCGATCAATTCATGTTTCATTGTGAAGCGTATATACAGCACTCATGTGTTTGTGAAGCATGAAAGCTACTTTCACTGCATTTCCAGGCAGAGGAAATTGCTTTCACTGTTTTCACAAGCAGAGGCGTGGCCGTGTGGTAGAACATGCGCTTACCACACAAACGACCCCAGTTCAATATTCACTCTGACCCAAACAACCCTGGTTTGGTGTCACTCTGCTGCGAAGTTTTTAGGGGCGAAGCTCCTTAGGGCGTGGGCTGTGCGTCCCCTGTAGCCTGTAAGTAGCCACCTCTAGTTTAGTTCTTGCAGTGTTCACTAGATGGCGGTACCATCCCCTGTATGTAGCCACCTCTAGTTTAGTTCTTGCAGTGTTCACTAGATGGCGGTACCGTCTCCTGTATATAGCCACCTCTCGTTTAGTTCTTGTAGTGTTTACTAGATGGTGGTACTTGTAGCTGATGATGAAAAGATGCAAGATGTTATAAACAAGAAAGCGGTACTTGTAGTTGATGAAAGACGCGAGATCTTATAAAATAGGAATGATGTCACATATGGCGCGTGTCATTGGTTGAAGGCAATCGTTCGATTTAGTGCGGCGACGTACGCTAGGGGGAGCGTTGTAATAAAATCCGTTCGCTGTTGGCGCGCGCTCAGAGTCGCCGGATGGATAAGGCTGCACAGCGGAGAGAGCGCAAGGCGGCAGCAGCGCGCGCTCGCAGACAGAATCCCGATGTGCGAGCGCGCGAGGCAAGGGACATCGCAAGCCATCCATCGTCTAAGAACAAATAAAAGTTGATTTGTGTATATACACACACAGCGTTTCTCACGTCTTTACATGATGATCGACTGGGTGAATTACATGGAAGATTCACAGTTTACCGATGAATCCCTCTGGAGCTTCGCCCATTCATCATCATTCACCCCGTGAATATGCCGTAATTTGTTTATTATTTATTTATTTTGTTTGCATTCTCAATTTTTCGATCACGCGTAACATGATTTTTCGCTCACAACCAATGACACCGACGCCGACACCGGAAATTCTGCGAAACAATATATTTAATTTGAAGAAACTACGCTGCTGTGAAATGCGAAATGCTCGGCTTGTTCAAACATTGTTACATTACCATACTAAGGCTCCATTGAAAATGACATCCTTATAGTACCCGGTTTTTATTTTATTCGATTCGGTTTCAAATTTCACTATTCGCATGCTCCGGCCTCGCTTACGTGATAGAGCCTCGCCGCAATGGCCTGGTGTCTAAGGTCCCGCAGATAGCGGGACCGAATGCCGCCGATCTTGCAGATCGTGGGATCGAATCCCGGCTGCAGCGGCTGCGTTTTCGATGGAGGTGAAAATGCCATAGGTCCGTGTGCTCCCATTTGAGTACATGTTTAGGAACCTCAGGTAGTTAAAATTCTCGGAGGCTTCCACTACGGCGTCTCTCATAATCATATGGTGGTTTTGGGACGTTGAACCCTACATATCAATATATCTTACGTAATAGATTGTGTTTTCCGCAGCGCAAACGGAGGTGTACCTTGACACTAGCGCTGATATATACACGTTAAGAGAAACTTCTGATGATGCCCCATCACGGTGGTCTACTGGCTAAGGTGCTCGGCTGCTGACCCACAGGTCACGGGATCAAATCTCTGCTGCGGCTGCTACATTTTAGATGGACTCCAGAATGCTGTAGGCCCATGTGTTCAAGTTTGGGTGCACGTTAAGAACCCCAGGTGGTCAAACTTTCTGAAGCCCCCCCCCCCCACAACGGCATCTCTCCTGATTATGGGGTGATTTTGAGGCGATAAATCCCACATATCAATCAACCAATCAATCAATCAATCAATCACACTTTTGATAATGGGGCATGCTATAGTAGCAGTGGGATGAGGGCTGTAACATTAAAATCAATAGACATTTCTAGACTCGCACAACTTACACGGATGGGAAGTGCGTATGTCTCCCACGGTCATATGGGTTGTTTACAGAAGACAAGGATGGGGACGCACATGAACGTGGCCTTTCTTTGTATGCCTGATCTCAAACGAGACTAAACGCGGCCCTTTCCCTTAGCTGAAAACGACCGGGTAACCACAGTGCGTTTGTGTCATCGCTCTTATTCGAATCCAAAGCTAGAAGCACAATGAATGCACAGGAAATGGTCCTCTTACGTGTTTGCTTTCTTTGAGTTGCGCACGAAAGGTACGGTGGCCGAATGAGGTAGAGGAAACAGTCGTAAGAGCATGTGAGCCTTTTCTTCAGGCTTTAAAGAAGTACTGTGCTCACAAGTACTTCAAGCAAAGAAGCAAAGAAGCAAGTAAAGTAAAAGTATTACTGTTCTGTTTTAACTGAATTGCTGTGAAGGGGTTGAAGTATATATTACCTCGGCTACTCCATTTCTGTAGGTTTTTCAGTGAGAGAAGAAAAAAATGTAGTTGACCCCTCTAATATGAGAATCGGTATAAGACAAGAAAGTGGAACATGTATTCATAGAAGTGGTTGAATGTTTATGTACATTGACATAGTATACTTATTGGTTTATAGTGGCTACACTTAGATATTGAAGCACCTATGTTGACGCCTTGTGAAACTTCTTCATCACGACAAAAAACGACTCGTTACCAGGATACATTTTCCGGATACACCACATTCCATGCACCGCAGCATCGTGCAAATAACAAACGAACGACAGGCAGTCTCAAACCATGCTAGTGAAATCGAACGGGATTTCGTTAAATCGTTTTGTTAACTCACAGTCTGATGCCGCGAAGGAACGTGATTTGCTGGTCACCGTCCGGCCTGTCGATGTGGGCTTGGCATGCAGCGTCGTGTTAAGGAGCAGCGTCGTGCTGATAGGTCGCTTCGGTGAAGATATACGATAATTTCGGTCCTATATCGGTGTCTGTGGGGCAGTTAGTTGGGTCGTGATGCGCTCAACTTCACAAACGCAAGAGACAGAGAGCTCATAAGCTCTCTGTCTCTTGGTGCAAGCTATATATAGCTTGCGCCGTGAACGCACCAATGCCTCCCGCTCTTCCTGGCGTGTACCTCACTGCACCTAACTCGCTTATATGTGACATTCGCCTATCGACGCCGGTGTCTTTCAGGCGGCCCTTAATGCAGAAGTTCTCGTCGGTGCCCTGCACTTGTATGAGTAGTCGGCGGTGCATACGGAAACTTCGTGCGCTAGAACAACGCTAAAGCAAATCACGTAACTAAGACATTAAAATAAAATGGGAAAGACAAAGGGTGTAACTGCATCGTCAACGAGTAAAGTCACTCAGGGCCTCTGAGGTGCGCTCTAGAAACGCTGTCGCAGTTAATTGAGGGTAGGAGGAGGTCCGATGCCACCTCCAGTGGCGTTGGTAGGGCACCCTGACGCCAGAGTCCCTTCGAATGCTGGCATCGAGGTGCCGTAGCGTAGTGCCAAGTCTACCTAAACGTTCTCTCTCGGTGCTCATTAGTGTCAAAAAGCGGTACTTTTCTTCGCTCCTAAATGGCAGCACCACCCCGACAAATCATGAGCGCGGCTACAAAGAAGAGTGCCAGATATATGAGGCGTGTCTAAAGAACTCTTCCCATATGAGCCGATGGCGTAGTTGGTTGAGCGCCCAGTATCTGACGACGCGGGCCGAGAGGTTATGGGTTCGACTTCCAGGTTTTCCAAATTTATAAGATTTTTTTTCAGGTCTATTTTTTAGTATTCTGTTCGTGTAAATTTTAACAACGTCATGTTCCTGACTGAAATACGTCAGGGCTGTTTTGGTGGACTCTGGCATAAAATACTTTTGTGTTAAAAAATGATTACCCCGCCCCCTCCCCCAAAAAATAGCAGCAAAAAGCGTTAGGTCTTTGCGTTCCGCGCTACACAGTCTTGGCAAAAGCTGAAAGAGCGGCCTTTCAGTGCTTTTCTTGAAATGTTCGGTGTGTAACTGCTACAAACACACTTGTACGGTACCCACTACCACATATTTGTTATAGGGATGCATTCACCATCCTTCGTCACTCTTTAGAGAAGCATGATACCCGCTACACGCTTGCAAGGAACTTTCAGATTTTTTTTTTCAAGCTGTGGCTGACGATGATGAAAAACTATGCCTGAGGCTTTTGTAATGTGTTGAAGCTTTCGACGGCCCACTTGTAATGGAATTCCCAATATGTGGCACCTGGTCAGTCCTCTGCAGTTATGAAATACTTTATTACTGATATTAACGGGAATCCTTTCCCAACATCAAGCCTGCCTAAGACCAATTTGCCGCAGAGTTTCAAGCACCGGCGTGGCTCAGTGGTAAGAGTGCTGAGTTACATGCAGGAGACGTGGGTGCGAATCTGATTGTGTGCCTGGTATTTTGTTTAGGTTTTTTTTGTTATTTCACGCGAAAGTTGCTACCGACAATGGCGACGACGATGGCGGAGAACTATAGGGCGCACGCGACCCTTGTTGTCATCTCTTAACAACTTTCGCTGAAGAAACATAGAGCACAATGAAAAAAGTTATATAATTGGGAACCCTTAAGCTTCGCCTTTAAAAATTGAATGAGATAGCGATTTTATGCTCCTAATGTGTACTTCAAACACTTAGTGTATGAATATCTTTTCGAACTTGCTATGCACCCACTACGTGGCCTTGAGAGGGCAGTAACGTGTGTGCTTTTTGTAGTCGGTGACTGGCTTTAAATTATCAAGTAATTATTATAATCTCATGTTATAACGACAGATGACAATGAACGCTTGTACCATGCATTATCGCGGCCATATTTAATGCTGTGTTGCGAAGAGTGTATGCATGGCGCGTGTGTGTATTAAAGCATGCAGGTGACTTTCACTGCATTTGTGAGCAGGGGAAATTATTTTAAGTGTATTCAAAAGCAGAGGTGTGTCTTTGTGATAGAACACCCGCCTTCCTTGCAAACAACTCAGGTTCTATCCCCACTCACACCCAAAACTTTTTATTATAAATATTATTTGCATATTTCTCGATTTTTTGGTCACGCAAATGTGATAATATTTTGCTCACAACCGATGACGCCGACACCGGCGCCGAAATTTTTGCGAAACAAGCTCTTTAGCGCTACCGCGATAAGATAGCATGGTCATGTACAGTTTTATTGCAGAGGAAAGAGAAGGAAAAACAACAAGAGTGAAGGTAGGGAGGTTTACCAGGCACATGCCCGGTTGGCCACGTTACACTGATGTACTGGGAAAGGGGAGTAAAAATTGAAAGAGAGAGAGAGAAGAAAAAGAGACAAGAAAGTGGTAAGTAAATGGACTCACGCGTATGCAGCGGTGGCACTATGCAGAAGTCAACGGCATTCACATATACCAGTAGTCAGAAAACGCAAGAGGGCTTTAATTAAACTACGTGGTGCGCCGACGAAAGATGGGAACAGTGCTCGAAAACCATGTGTAGGAGAGTGGCAGATCGCCCAATGGTCGCAACGCCTCTCAGAGTAAAATCAAACACAAAAAGGACATTACGACGGGATGAGCACCTTTTTCCTATGTGTAGACTGACGAGTCAATCAAGCCGCCCTCACGTTCTCTTTAAATGACGCCCAGTTGTGTGGCTGCACGCTTGCGGTTTTCGCAGGCACATCGCCGGACTGCCTGCCAGTAGCGTCGATCTCACCCCTGTCGCTCTCGAACAGCGTCATCCACCAGTCCATATTGCAGAGCAACGCGGGACTCGAGAACCTCGTGAATGGCCACCAGGGTCGTCGCGGCGATGGCAACGAGCTGAGCGCAGGCGGTGGCCGACCACAGCCGGACACCCCGATACCATCGCCGCCCGAACCGGCTCCCTTCAAGCCTATGCATGATCTCGGCATCCACGCGTTCAAGACTGAGGTGCTGGAGACCGAGACCACGTATTGAGTGTGTGCCGCCTGTGCCTTGCATGCGCACGTCACGTGCTGCACGGTCGTATGCTTACGAGTTGCCTACTTCACAGACACACACACACACTGCCGATGGCTACACCTAGACTCTGATAGGAGCTGAGGCTTTCTTATGTACAAAGAAGCAAAAATCAACGCAAGCGTTTAGCTCTGGTAGCTTACGCCTTTCAATGTTCCAAAGGGAATCTACTGCTGCGTTTGTCAAGGACAAGGTGATACAAAATATTTTCCTCTCAACCCTTGAGTCCGCACGCGAGTGAAACTGTAATATAGAAGAAAATTATCGCTACATTTATACATTCGAAATGGCTTTCAAAGTAAAAGTTTGCGAGACTTTCGAATTGTAAGTATTATCTTATCATTTACTGTTTTTATTCTTTGAACAGAAGGCGGTTGGTTAAACACATCAACTGCCCAGTATCTGAGAGCCTTGACGTGGCTCCAAAGTGTTCAGTGCTTAATAGCAAACTGGTCATTTTACATATCTGGTCATATTGTGAAGAAAAAAGATTCACCGAGTGCCTTTCATACATACTTTTATTATATTGAGGGTGCTTTCATAGTATTCTCGTGCATGTGCATGTGATTTCAATAAAGTATATTGTATTTTGCGATGTCTTCATTAAGTGGATTTGTGCGTTCCACTGAAGCAGTGTGAATGCGTGTGAAACTATGCTTTTTTTAAAGAGAAATGAAAGTACAAGTTTCAGCACAAGCATCTTGTTTTCATCATGACTTGTCCAGAGCCTGCAGGAGCTGTTGGAATAGGTTTGCGCTGCTGTGATTATTGGGAACATTAAAAATCTCTGTTATGCTCTTTAAAAAAGAAAAAAAAAACACAATGCATCTTAACATGAGTGTTTCTATGTGTAGACCAATCTTGACCTTTAATTTTCTTGATGAGTCGGCCATGACATAAATTGTTCCATGCTAATTTCTGCATATAAGACAGCACCTAATATATGAGGGTAAAATGACACTTCGGTGATAGAGAAGCAGTCGAGATCAAATGAAAACTGTTGCATTTTCCTTTGACGCCATGAACGCATGGTCGTGGCGTTAGCTCTAGATAAAGGATGGTCTGACGTGCCTTTTTGAGTAAGAGAATCAACATCCTTATTCCCTGGTCCTTTTTCAAGATCAAAGTAAGTTTTGGCAAGCAGAAAAAGAAATAAAAAACATTCAACGTATAGAACATTAGCAAGATTACGTAACGTCATCTGCCCCGCCGCGGTGGTCTAGTGGCTAAGGTACTCGGCTGCTGACCCGCAGGTCGCGGGTTGAAATCCCGGCTGCGGCGGCTGCATTTTCGATGGAGACGGAAATGTTGTAGGCCCGTGTGCTCAGATTTGGGTGCACGTTAAGAACCCCAGGTGGTCAAAATTTCCGGAGCCCTCCACTACGGCGTCTCTCATAATCATATGGTGGTTTTGGGACGTTAAACCACACAAATCAAATCGTAACGTCATGCTGCTCTTCTGTCGCTAACTGCGTTTATTAAGTTGCCTTGTCGAAAACCTTCCGTGATCAGGAAAATAAGCTATCGTTTCTCTATAGTTAGGCACACTGTACCAATGCAAATGCATGTATTGAAGGCGTCTGTTTTATTGATTCCATGGAAGCTTTTTGTTTACAACATACTGTAATCGTCGTGGTTGCGAACCACCAGTTCGCTCAACTGGTATTTCATAACAGAAGGGGGAATTCTAATAGTAACGTACCGGTAGTGGGCTTGCAGACGGCAAACATCTATTCAGCATATGAAATATAAAGACTGGAGCGTGAAAGCTTCTTAGGAGCTTCTCATTTTCTAGCCAAGAAACGTTCCTAATTCATGCCACATTGCGCTTAAAGCACAGTTTGATGATTTTTTTAGAAAAGTATGATTAAATTTAGGAAATGGGAGAATGAAGCCGTAATAACCGGGTTATACAAGTGAAAGAAAAAGCAGAACAAGAATGGGAAAAAGTGTGAAATTTCTTAGATCAGCGATTGGATGTCACGCGAAGCGTTGATGATATGCTAAACGAGCAACATATAGGTAAGTGTGGTAAGAGGCTTCTGCAACGCGCTTTCATACAGACCTACATAATTCTGCAAGTCAAGAAGTGACTGTATATTACGCAAATGCGTGTGTGACGACAGGCTCAGGAGGAGGACAGCGGGGATGACGACGATGATATAGAAGCGATGGAGTGCGGACTGATTCGTTTTACGCCAACGAGGAAACGTCGTCGGTGTTCTGCCACTGAGCACGAAACTTAATTTGGGCGATTTTTGTTAATTTCACCTTCTACGAGGTAAGCTGATATGCGCGTTTCATTTCAAAAGTGGGGGAAGTGGTGAACATCAGTGCTGCTTAAAAAGCAGGGCGCGCAGATTACGCGGAAAGATGACCGATGCCGCTTTAGCTGCTGGATGCTTGTTCTGGCTCTGTCATTGCAAATAACTTGCTTTGACTGCATCTGGCATTCAACCAGCAAATACTACTCCAAGACGCCTTGCTTTATCTGGTGGAGTTACTGGACCTCTACAATGTTAGAACTTCGAAACCGTACGTCAACTACACTTAATTGCTGACATGACCAAGGACGAAGAGAAACAGGTTGCCGCCTCTCACTCTAATGCCTCCGACTGTTTGTTTTGACGACCAAGCTACAGCTATGCATCATTTAAAAACTTCAGCACAATTCGAGACACGCCTTTTCTTGATGCCTTGTGTATACGCAGAAACACCTTCTCATTTAGTCAGGCATTCAAACAATCAGAAGGAGTGAGCAAGAATGGGCGCGCTAAATAATCTGTTAGCCAACACAGGCTGATTGATATTTTTAAAAAACTTCAAGTGCGAGGTGCTCATCAGTTTTTATATTTTATTTAACAAAAGGATGAGCGTGTACCTTGCAATGTGGTAATTGGACATCAGTCACCCTTTAAAGTAGAAGAAATGGTGTATCGGAAGAGGAGGGGCAGGTACCCCATGTTTATAGAGCGCGTGCGATCCGTACCCAGGATTCCCGAGACTGCATTTTCAGCTGACTACTAAAATGTTGGATGTGATCAGGCTTCTCAGGTTTTAGGATAATGTAGGGCCTTCCTATAGAGGTCAAGAAGAGGGGTGTGACAACCACTTTTAAATTACTATTTCTGACAAGGAGTAATCATCTTCATGTTCCACATGACCCAGAGTTTATTCACACAGGTATCCCCATATACTTACCCTAAAAGCATTTTCGGCTAGCTTGGCGAAATTGCCAACCCAGCCGGCACGCACAAAATGCATGTCCTGTGGGATTTCTTGCGCTGCAGGTGACGCCGATGTCCAGTAATGCCGCAGCAACAGCGTTTTGTATTATGGAAAGCGCGCAGCCAGCTGGCGTTTACACACCGCTCCGCTACGCCACAGCAAGTACATTCAGCCGTGGCGGAGAAATGCTGGCATCAGGCTTTGCAGCTCCCTTCCGTATTAACCACATAGCTGAAAGAAACGTTTTCGTGTTCTTATGGTAATATACTCAAATATAGGTATCCTCTTCGACTTTATAGATTTTGTTTTAGTTTGTGTTTTTTTCACGTCTATCAGTGCGAACACGAATGGTAACATGTAGCTCGGGTCGGGCTATATAAATTTAAAATTGTTTACGTACTTTAAATAACGAAGCCGTAATGCCGTGTTAGTGTATGCGTCTTGTTCATTTGCATCGTGTCCTGCCTCGCTGCCCGAAAGAATCTTGCAGTATATTCAAAGAAAGACGGTGAATATAACTCCCAGAACGACCAATGAAAGGTAGTCTTGAAACTGAAGCAAGTATTTGTGATACTGCAGGGCACACAGTATTAGAGCGTTACAATGTGAACATTATTCTGCAGAATAATCATTGACACCCAGAGTAAAGCACTCAATACAGTTCATAACAAGGCTAGGAAGGCTCAGAACTATGTTCATTGAAATAACATTACCTGAAATAAGATAACTAATAAAAAACGGAAAGTAACTACAACATAGTAAAAAATTGACCCCATATCTGCATGTTAATCAGCAAATGTCGTCGAAATACGATAGTTTTGTGTCTGGAGAGATTGAACAAAACGTTTATTTGATGTTCTGCGCAAGAAAATCGGTGAATGGTATTCTGGAGGCGCTGCGTTAGAGTGCCTCAAGCGTGCAGCGGAGGCGAACGAGCGCATCAAGTCACGTCACACGTGAGACGTGAGAGCTATCTGGCAGTTATCTCGGAAAACGAAGCGCGTGGCTCTGAGACGGGCGTGCGCGCCCGTCTCAGAGGTGTTAAAGTGTAGAACGCAAGGCGATGGGTAGGTTCCACCACCGTGTCGTCTTAGCAAAGCGTTGGAAACACTTTCTTTTTCGTGCAAGCGTTGCATGGTCAGCGCCACGTGATAAACGCTACGGTCCTTAGAATAATTTTATGTATGCCTTTTCTAGTAAAAGACGGACATACACAATATATACGTGTTGTTATGGTGCCTCAGACATGCGCGATAATTGCATTTTAATTGACAATCGCACAAGTATGAACGCTGAATCTTGAGCAACATTGGTGGGCGCTGCGGATGGGGTCGGCCGTTCGGTGTATCCTCTTGTGCTGTTTGAAGTGCCCGGTACCGTTAAGGGTGGACAAACAAACAAATGGGCAGACAGACAGACAGACCAAAATTTTTGCGTCGAAGGTCCCCAAGAAAGACTATCGTCTTTAAAAAAACGCTTAAATACTTGGGAAACCTGTGGCTTACTCTGGGACAGCACAAGTGAGGGCGCCTACCAACTCGCCGAGTTAAGGCCTGACCACATATAGTAGTATCAGCGCATCCGCGCATTGCTTTTTGACGTGGCGCCACGCCCTCCACTTATCACGAAAGACGGCGCGCAACGTCGCGTAGCCGCGCGCCCTCTCTAAAAGCATTGTGCTGACGTGCTGCAACCGGCACATGCGGTGAGACCTTTGATGTGACTTGACGTCAATTGAGTTCGCAACCCGAATTCATCGGGGCTGTGTCGCTACATCTCATTGGGTAACTACTCGGCTGCTGACCCGCAGGTCACGGGATTGAATTTTGGCTGCGGCGGCTGCATTTCCGATGGAGGCGGAAATATTGTAGGCCCGTGTGCTCAGATTTCGGTGCACGTTAAAGAACCCCAGGTGGTCAAAATTTCCGGAGCCCTCCACTGCGGCGTCTCTCATAATCATTTGGTGGTTTTGGGACGTTAAACCCTGCATATCAATCAATCAATCAATCAATCAACAAATAAATCAATCATTGGGTAACTAACCTGACGGAACTCGCTACAAACGGCGTGTCAACTGCCGCACAAGCAGGAAGTTGGTAAAGCGTAGCAGAAAGTAAAGCACATGTGGCACCACGTACGCACACCATGTTTTGGAATCTGCCAAAGAAGATTCTACTCGTGCCGAGAAAACCCTGCATGCACACCTCAAACTTTCGCGTCTTCGACGCACTGGTAAATGGAGCAATAGGAACTCTATGAATAGAAATCACTGCGTTCTCGTGATATGTTTTCACAGCGGGTGGTGGTGGTTGGGGGGGGGGGGGGGGGCTGCTAAAGGTTTTTTTTTTCTTTTAACACGTTACATGTGGAGCACAAGTTCGTATGTAAAATAAATACATTTAAGTGCTAAGTATTCTGCGTACAGTGTCTAGAATGTCACTGCATGCCGCAAAAAAGGCTTATCGTTAGGCCGTACCTCCACGACGTATTCATTACCACCAACTTCTTCTGACACGTTTGGAGTGGTCGAGAATCCTTTTAACAGCTCTGAAAGCACAGCAATGCTGCACAAAGTGAGTTGATACGCTTTTATGGCCGACATATTTATATGTAAAATTTTGCAAGCTTTTATGTTCGTGAGCGTAGGTAACGAAATCCATGTCCTATAATCGCCGTTCTAACTGGCTGATTTTAAGTTCACTTTTGTTATGTTAAATACAATTTCTCTAATTCGCTTCAGAAGAACAACGGATAGATTCATGAGCCCGTGGTGAAAAACTGATAAACTAGAAGCGAGAAAAGTGTCACTACAAAGCTACTTCACCTTTCACTTTTATTTTTTCTGCGGGTATGTCGAAGGCTGACTGAAGAAAGTTGACGCCGGCTCCGTACACGTGGCTGGCGTTCGTGTTTTAGTGGGATAAGACATCTATTACAGCGACAGAGGGTGGAATTATTTCCGTCGTTACATAAGGTTTTTATGAAGTCCTATTTCTTTTCTTTAAAATTCTACTGTGTCTCCCGAGTAGGTGGACTGTATATGTGTGGGAAGCTTGTGAAGTGTAACCCAAAAGGATGGTCGGTTGATGTACGCCGCTTTCCTGTGTGCGCCACTTTGCGCAATAAGGGGGTCAGAGCATTGACATGGCAGGCTAGCATATATTTCTTTCTGCAACAAGCATGGTCATGGTTTTCGGTGGTGACATGTTGCGTTTGTTAACCAGTGTTTGTGCACATACCTCCCGGACATACACGGCTCCTGCTAGAGCACCTAACATACGGATATATTAGTCCCTTAGTGGTATCGGCATAAACCTCTAAAATATTGATACGAATACCTGAAACCACAAAAAATAAGAGCACTGGGTGCTGATTGTGTAAGGCCCGTGCGTCCCCTTAACAAAAAATATAGATTTTTACAAATCACGTAAGGCGTGAAGTGATGATACTACAGTTATTCGCACTTCTCTTCTTGTTGCTCTTTTTTTTTGGAAAGCTTTTGTTAATCCAAGGGTGTAAATGTAAGAAAGGCACTAATCTATACACATGTAACGTGCTGTGGTGGAGTTGTATATGCCCCACGTACGTAATTTTCGAATTTCAATTGAACATCTTGCTGAAAGTTGGCGCACGTGTTCTCGGTTATTTTCATCCGTTCAAGCGTTTTCGATCCTCGTCATGTGACAGCGAGGCTGAGGCCCAGTTTTGGCAAAAGTTGTTCACAGTGACAACTATGTATGATTGGTTAAACTTCAAATCTTAGCTCGTGTAGTTATGTGATTCTTTGCTTTCGCTTTCATTGCTACGTGTTAAGAGACGAACTGTGAATTTACTCGTTAGTAAGTGGCATATTGCCGCACTGCCTCCACATGGCCGCAATATTAAGCAGTGTTACACCCAAGAGACGAGCTGAAGGTTAGTTCAATTGGGTATAATCCTTGAATACTTTTGAAGGCAGCTTCGAAAAATGTTTTAAACATGACGAACTAGTTTTTTCTCGAAGCATATATAAGGTGAGTTTTCCCGTAGGCAGAAGAAAAGTGATGTGTGGGAGCAAATTATCGTGAACGACTAACAAATGCGGTGTCGGTAGTATCCAGAGTGCATTGAACATACGTCATGCCGGTGGAACGATACAAGATCACGTAAAGTATGTGCTGATGGAACGGCTGTAATCAGCAACGTGGCAATGGCATTCGCGGTCCTCACAAATTTTATGGAGTTTTCTTTGGTTTCATCAGTGCTGGCGAGACCAACAGCGCGAAGCGGTGTATGGCTTTGGTCAGCAGTGTGGGGAGGGTGATCAAAACACTTTTTATTTGGTCCCACCAGCGCTTCAGGGTAGAAAGGCTGTGACCTCTTTCTGCTGGACAAGCTACAAAAAAGATGATTTCCGAACGCGTCTTCGTGGGAGGTAACGTTTTCCGGAAAACAAAAATAGTTTCAAAAGAGGTTTTGTGCTTTCTAGTTCAATATATACGCGTCACCGAGTTTACAGACATTTGGTAGCAGGCTCGCCAACAGTAAAACACAAACAGAAGGAGAAATTGTCTGCTCAAACTGCCTAGCTAACCTCGTCTGCAAATACAACCCAAAACAATCAACGAACGAAGTAATCATTAAGCAAAGTGGAAAAAAAATAGCAGATCACACGTACAGTGGGAATCGATGATATGCGAAGCACGAATCAGGAAGATTGATTATATCGCTGAAAATCAGCACAGCGTTTCGAGGCGAATGTAAATTATACCGTACATGACTTCCATGTCATGATTATCACGTTTGGACGCGTCTTTTACCTTCATCGTCTATTCACGTCACATGATACCAAATTTGGCACATGTGGAGCTCGCAAAACGAAAGTGACCACACTATAAGTGTAGCATGTAGTCCTATTTTACATGACACGCATGTTATAATTATCAAGTTTTTAGACGCGTCATTTACCTTCATCGTCTGTTGATGTCACGTGATACCGAATTCGGTATATGTGGAGCTAGCGAAACAGCCGCCAGCGGGCTATGAGCGTAGGCTGTAGTGATGTTTTACATAATACACATGTCATGGTTATCATGTTTGGACGTGTGGTTTACCTTCGTCGTCTGTTGTCATCACGTGATACTGAATTGGGTATATGTGGAGCTAGCGAAACGGCACAAGTGGGGTATGAGCGTAGCGTGTAGTCACGTTTTACAATACACGCATGTCATGATTTTCATGTTTGGACGTCTCATTTACCTTCGTCGTCCGTTCGTGTCATGTGATATAAAATTTAATATATGTGACGCTAGCGAAACGGCCGTGAGCGGATTATGAGTGTGGCATGTAGTCATGTTGTTGCACGACTCGCATATCATGATTATCATAATTAGACATGTCACTTACCTTCGTCATCCATTCACGTCACGTAATACCAAACTTGGTTTATGTGAAGCTAGCGAAACGGCCGTGAGCACATCATGAGCGTGGTGTCTTGTCATGTTCTTACATGACACGCATGTCCAAATTATCATGTTTGCACCAGTGATATACCTTCGCATCCATTCACATCCTGTAATACCAAGTTTGGTATATGCGAAGCTAGCGAAACGACCGCGAGCGCATCATGAGCGCGGCATGCAGTCATGACTCATGACTTACATGAAATGCATGTCATGATTTCCCTGTTAGGGCCTGTCACTTGTGTTCGCCGTGTAGTCATGTCATATCAGAGCAGTTTTGCAACACGTAATGTGACCTAAAACACTGCTAGATCAACAAGACCATGAAATCTAAATCTTAACATTTATGACATACGTTTAATGATTTTCTATCTATCTATCTATCTATCTATCTATCTATCTATCTATCTATCTATCTATCTATCTATCTATCTATCTATCTATCTATCTATCTATCTATCTATCTATCTATCTATCTATCTATCTATCTATCTATCTATCTATCTATCTATCTATCTATCTATCTATCTGTCTATCTATCTATCTATCTATCTATCTATCTATCTATCTATCTATCTATCAAGTCGCTGAATTTAACTAAGAAATGTTTCGCACTTAAAATAAAGTGTCCATGTCATAAAAAACGAGTACGAAATGCCCTTCTAGACCATGTACCCACTTTTCCTTTTCAAACAGGGTAGAGAGATCAGACTTGAAAGAATACCACTTCTACTCGGCAACGATAGACTGATATGGTGTCAGAAAAACCTCTCATTGCAGAAAAATATCAATTACAATGTCTCCCATGATATTGCAATAGACACTGTAATGGATAACCTGGGAAGAAAGAAAAGATATAGATTTGGCACGTCCTTGGTCGGCAACGTCAAAGACTGTATGTAGTATTGTAGTCAGGCTGACTCTTTTAGCTCTCTTTTCTACATGCTGCAGTAACTACAGACTTATGCAGGGCAGTGCATGCACATTGTCCTGAAGCTGCATTGATTTGGTGTTCACTCTTCGAGCTTTCATAAATGGGCGACTTTGTTTATTGGCTGTCGAGGGCTGTAGATTTAATATCAGATAAAGTGTATTGCAATAAATTATATTACCGCAAGCTTAATGAAAACGCAGTTATTTAAATAACGGCCTACTTTATGCTTTTTTGTCTTTTTATAAATATTGTGCATTCCTTATTGAATTGAGGTGCTTGATAAAAGCCAGAAAATTACTGGCCATTCACTTGGTTACCGGCAATGCCCCTCTATGTTTATTTTGCTATCAGAATATAGAGAAAGAAATATAGACGGACTGTTTATCGTAAACTGAATATGCCAGCCCACTTAATTGAAAGGATTATTTTTGCGTCAGATGAAGTGATTGAAATGGTATTAAGCAAAAAATAACTTAAATAGAAAAAAATAGATCAAGCAGTGATAGTAAAAAAGTCAAACAAAAATATCAGCGACGTTCAAGTTCAAATTAGGCAGACATATCACAGGATCTTCTGATCTTACTTGGTTATGATTTTTTATAAAGTCAAACGTAGACCCTCAATTGTACTTCACCTTTTTAAGACAAAATAAAACAAAAAAAAGGCATACGAGAACGACGGGTCTTGTTGCGCCCTTTACAATATTGCTGACTCTTCAAGCAAGTTTCAATTCTTGTTCTTTGATTTAAGTGGTACGTGCGAAAAATGATCATGATCAGCCTACTGCACATACACTGCAGAAATAAGGCCTCTCCAAGTGATTGCCAGTTTCACCTATCTTGTGCGAGCTGATTCATTTTGAACCTGCGAGCGTACTTGATTTGATCCCCTCACCTAACTTGCTGCCCCCTCGGCTTCGTTTCCGGTCCTTGCTATTCATTCCATTTCTCTTACTAAGCTAACCAGTGGCTGTCTTTTCTAAGCATTACGTGACCCACACCAGCCCTGGCCTTTTTTTGCGCAATATAAAGCGAAATATTGGTTACCCCTCTTTGTTTTATTACCGATTTTCCTGTCTTCAATTCTCATAATGTTACTTCTCCTATTATCTGTTCCGTCACACTCTGCGTGGTCTGTACACTCTAAGCCAAAACGGAGCAACAGGGGTATAGGGGTTGCTCCTTTCAGGGAGCAATTGCATTGCCACTCCCATTACTCTCCTAAAAGGAGTAACTGCAGAGGGAGGAACCGTTGCTCTCCTTTCAGTTCCTCCTTCGGGGGGTGAACAGTTACTCCCTCCAGTTCCTCCCTGCAGACCAACAGTTACTCCCACCAGTTGCTCCCGGCCAACCAACCATTACTCCCACCAGTTGCTCTTCTAAGAGCAACAGTTACTTTTTACCGTTCCTCCCACGTGTTCGCAGTTACTCTCTGAAAACCAACTGCACATGCTTCCAGTTACTCCTTGGGGAAATGAGTATTTATCTCGAGTATGCTTGTCACACGCTTAACACATGGCGAGAGCTCCTTGGAAGAGCACTGCTTGGGTGCTTCTAACACAAAAAGTGGACAATATTGAAAGGAAAATAAATGCTTTATTGTTCTTTTTATGAGGCGACGTGTGACCACACGTAAAAGTAGACTTCGCCACACCACAGCCAGCACTAAACAAACACCATAATACATCAAAGGTTTTCTGCGTCATCCGTGGAAAAACAATCTTGAATTTCTAGCATAGGGCAGTCTGTGTCATCATTGGTGAGAGAAGGGCAACTTCTCCAATTCTGAAGAACTCAAGGTTTCACAGCTGGTGTTTCCATCAGACTAGCGCAGCACAACGTCACCGCAGGAATATGTGAAGCATCTCATTGCTGCAAGAAAAAAAATAGAAGTGCGAGGTTAAACATGCCAGAATCAATTCATAACAATGAGTCACACACACTGCAGCAGCGCTTATATTCTAGGATGTCTACTGCAAAACGAAATGTGAAAAAAAGGAAGGTTCGGCCAAACGTTACTTGGCAAGCCATATAAATGCTGATGTGGTAGACGCTCTTCACATGATGTCTTAGACAGCAATATTCTGGAAGAAAATGTGCAGCACCTCAACAAGGCATATTTGTAGTAGTTAAAGATACCCTTAGGTTCAGTTAACTTGTTTCCTATACACAGCTGAGTGACATTTCTATGAGTCCATTCACCAATGGGCATTCTAAATGAGGTCATGTGTGTGGCAAATGACACATACTGTCCGCTCATGATAAAATACATATTTAGCTCGTGCACATAGTTGCTCTCGATTCTACTGTTCTATCATACGCTGCTGCGTCTTGAATTGTGCAATACCTGTAGGCACAAGCCAAGCATGCAAAGCCTGCTTGAAAGCAACCATTTGCAGAAGCTACATGACAATCTTCAGTATATTTCTTTGTACCTGACGCAAACGGCTGGACAAAACTATAGACAAATAAATGTAGACCGTGCTACCTTGAAAAAATGCTTTAAATTTAGAAAACTAGGGTGCATTTGTTCACTCGGTTGACGAGTCACAGCCACGAGATATGTAAACGAAGCAATATATCTTAAGGCATGCACAGATATTCTGATTCTTTGTTTGACAGTGTCACAGATAGCTTGCCAATACATATATATTTGAGAGCAACAAGATGTGAAGCTTTTATTAGTTCAACGTCTTGTTGGTTCACACCCAAACAGGTTACTGCTTGTTAGACAAATTGGAATAAGCACACCATGGTTTCCAAAAAAAAAGCATTATTAGAAGTTAGCTCCCGGTGTGAATGTCTGCCGATTTATTTTGTACTGCCTTTTACATGTGCCACAAAGACATTTGTTGAGGATGTGCTACCAGTCAAGCCAAGATCGCATACTTGGTCAATGTGATGGAAATACAAACATTAGAAACACTGCCACCTCTAGTAAGAGCATAACACTTCAGTATCTTGGACTAGCAAAGAGGTGCACAAGAAAGTTAAGCCCACTCTTGCGGAACTTTAAACGCGAATATTTCAGAGTGGGGGAGGTCAACATGCTGTGGCACTTTTAAACCCACGAAACATCCGCAGAAAACAGGGTAAAGGCAAGTCAAGAAACGCTGTTATGAAGGCCTGCGCATGGACAGCTTTGTGAATCTAGGCCCAAGTGTTATGCTTTGTGCAAGCCAAAATCCATGTAAATAGGGAAAGCATACTTTTAGTAGTACCAGCGTAAACAAATCTTGGCAGTTGGCTTTTTAGTACAAACAGCGATCCCTGCAATGAAAACATAAACATTTTATCTTAACGGTAACAGTGTGAGCACACACACGGGCCAGCGGAGCCATGTCGAATTGTCAGTGCCAGTGTAACCATGTGTCATAATGAACTATTCTCGGGCCAACACATGCACAGTTTGCCCCTAAAAAGCGATGCTTTCATATACGTAGTACAAAAAGTCTGCACTTACCAAAATTCACTTGCTTTCTGTACTTTAGCATCGTTGGGAGCATCTTTATCTGCAGTATAACCAAATTTGTGTCATATCCCTGAAAAAAAAGTAAAAGACATGCATCAAATATTGTTTCATTTGGTAGCAGTGAAGTCAGGTTAAGAGCAGCCAAGTGGGAATCAGCCTAATTATGTGCATGCGGCAAATCCCAAACGGCGTTATTGAGGTTGTCGAAATTTTCTCCTCGATTGGTATTAACGTCGATATGTGACTTCAACGGCATGCCAAGTTTTCACAGCGCATAAAAATTTCATGATGCAGAATAATGACAGCGCTAACGAGAACATACAGCATTTATGATTGTCTTTTACAATATTCAGTTTTGCTAAGGTTTCGCATCGCTAAAGAAATCTGAAAGATTTGGGTCATTCCTCCTCCAATTGTTCTGTCAATATGTAAACTGCTCGCTTGTTGGTGCGCTTATAAAATAGTACGTTCAGCGCAGAGGTGAAGCAAGTGACGCAGTGATGTGGGCAGATATTTTTTTTTTTAGGCGTGCGGGGAAGGGGGGGGGGGGGGGGTCGGCTTATCTGAATAGGCCGGGCAAGCGAATATGGTCGTCAATTTGGGCTCCCTACGCCCGGCCTAAAAAAATTCTGTGCGCAACCGCCTGGCTATGCCAGTGAAGTGATGCGACAATGATTTGTTCACTTACTGATTTACATACACTTTACATCTCTAAAAAATGCGGCCCAAGGCCCCAACACTCAGCCGTTAACATTACATAAAGCCAATGGTAGAAAAGTGCCAGTATGAATGCAGCTACAACCCCGCCCCAATGTTTTTTCAAGCGAGGTAGTGTTGCGGAAATGAACTTTTAACTGCAAAAGTACACTGGCACTGCAGTGGTGACAGAGGAAGCAAGATGGTATGCAGGCGGTAATAGAAGTAATTTAGTCCGATACGGCTAGCAATGGATACGGTGAATAAGAGCAAATCATTTCTCTATCAATAGCGCAACCACTCAACAATGTATTGTAAGAGCATTAAATGTTGCTGGAAATGCCACTCACCTGCACGCTGATGCATGCACAGTCCTTTGTCCGACGAGCGAACAGGCTTGCAGATAGCTGAAGACGTGTTTACGATGTGTTTGTTCCACCCAGCAGCAAAATCCACAACTACTTCGCGCTCCATAAAGATAAATATACACTAACCTTCATCACGAATAAGTAGAAATGCAAATCTGCGACACACACACACACGATCAAAACATAGCTCACAAGCCCGCACGTCCATGTGCTCGCCAACCACAGACCATATGAAAATGAGTCAGTAGTGCGAACGCGAACCTAGTTGCGCCGAAAAAAAAAAGGTCGAGCAGTGGCAGCACAGGCGTCAGCGCAATAATTTCAGTGTGTTCTCCTAATACAATTATAAAAAAAAACAGAGGTACACTAAAACTCATAAATAAATATAGAAAGTTGAGTGTAATTTTTATTTAGTGCTAGTCAACATAAACACTGAATAAAAATTACTTTGTAACTTACATCGTTTGCTCCACTAGCGCCACACTTGTCGTGCGGGCGCAGATGGCGCAGATTTGTCATTCTGCCCTCAAACTACACGGTGAAGCGTGCTACTAAGTGTATAGCTGATGAGAAGCGCGTCTGGGTCCGCTTTTTTTTTTCTTCTCCGATATATCTGGGCGGGGGGGGGGGGGGGGGGCTCCTTATGCACGTGTTTCTGTGCTTGATCGACTTTGACGCCCTTACTTCGCGTACAAACGGCGTGTCTAGGCTTTTTTTATCGTTGTTTTGCACGTGTTTCGGCGTTCGGTCCGCTTTGACGTGCCAACTCTCCATTCTGCTGCTGCGTGTGTTAGGTATTTGCTGCACTGTATTCTCAGGCCTTCTGTGTTCAGCCAGCGCTGCTATCTTATTATCTACGGATGCTAAAATGAATCACTGTTTTGGTTTGGTGAAGTTTGGCACACAGAACAAACAATAATCTGGCCCATGAATATCAATGTGGGCGGCATGCATATTTGTGTGCGGTGTCCTGCCGGGGAGTAACCCTTGCGTGACGAGAGCATTTACAGCGGTTCCTCCTTCCGTTGCTCCCTTACAAACTTAAGATGAATACAGTTGCTCCCCCATTCTCAATCAAGTCGGCCATCTTGTTCCGCTTGGTCTTTTCGGAGAGTAACATTCGGTCTGAAGGAGTAAAAACAGCCGTTGCTCCCATTTTGGCCATTTTTGGCTTAGAGTGTAGGTTTTCCCAAGTTCTTCGAGTTTTCTGTTGTCACCCAAGTTTCAGTTTCATGTCGGGGGGCTAACAATAAGCTGTGATTGTACACTTTCGCCAATGAGTTGGCGGTAAATTACCAGTGAACACTGCGGACTGTCTACCGTATACGTTCCAGCCCATCCTTATTGTGAATTTTATTTTCATGAGCAGGCTTCCGTATTAGTAACTGATCAAGACAGACATACTCTCACACAGATTCCATGGGCTGATGGCTAACTTTAAGCTGTTCTGTCACCAGGATATTGAGCCTTGTTTTTGTGTTCGCTATAATTTTTTAACCCTGTTAATGACCATTTTTTTCCTTTTTCGCAATTCGTCGTCAACATTGGTGAAGAGCGCAATGTCCTATAAAAATGTTATGTTTCTGATAGTTCTCCGTCAATCCTTATTCCACTGCTTTCCCATCTAGCTGTTGGAATAATTATAAAAACGGGACAACATTGCAGAAATAGTATCTCCTCGAACGAATTTCACATTCGCCCTAGCAGTGCATGAAAAGTAGTTGTGAAGTAAAAAAAGGGGGGTTAGTGACATGTTTTATTTGTAATATTGAGACATTTCTTTGTCTTGAAAAGAAAAAAATTGCGGCCAAGCATTCCTCTGCTAAACATCTTTACTTCCGGCGAATATATTTTGCACAATAAAAACCCCTTTTGCTGTTAAAAAAATAACCTTGACCATTCAATTGTCCACCGAGGTGGTGTAGCGGTTACGACACTCGGCTGCTGACCCGGGGGTTTCGGGTTCGATCTCAGCCGAGGTGATCGCATTTTGATGCAGGCGACATGGTAGAGACCCGTGGGCTATTCTCGTTAAAAACCACCCTACGATCGAAATTTCTTAAGCACTCCACAACGGCGTAACTCATGATCACACAGCAATTTTGGGAGGTCAAACCCCACATATTTATCGACCCTTCAATTTGCAGTATAACAGAGCATGTTTTGACAAATAAATTTCAGCATTTAGTTTAGATTACACATAATGCCTTTGTAATTCAAGTCGTAAGTCTCATTGCATATCATGGCACATAATTGTGTGGGTAGTGAGCCTTTCGAGGAATTCTTGTTAGTTTGGACTAAAGGAGAACAGGCTGAGCCAACTCGCCACTTTAAATGCAGACACTCCCTTCTGGTTAATTTTCAACATTCTGGTTTGTTGTTGTGCAACAATCGCAATGTCACTTGTGATTACCTTACCCGAGCAGGAGTACTATAACCAATTGGCTACCGACGCACAAAAAAGTTTATGAAGCCTTAATAAATTTCCCGTGCGATCACAGCCGGGGTCACCATTCTCATAGTGTCTTTTCCGATAGTGACCTGCCGTGAAGGCGAGAAGCACAGCCACTAGTGCCTACCCGCATTGTTATTAAACGCTCGTGAAACGCTACGACATACTCCAAGGAAGAAATAAAATTGTTTTATTGATCAATGCCGTCATGAAAAGAAGGGCGCCAGTGTTGCTATATTATTGCGCTTGGCTACAAAAAGTCAATCCCACTGTCAATATTTGCCGCTCCATATAAACGGTGGCACTTTGTCTTATATCATCCCGTAAAGAAGAAAGAGAAACGAAAATCAAGGAATAAGATTCCTCTTTCGAACACAACCATTCTTGGACCCAAATAAAAGTCGACTTCGTTTTACCGTTTGTTAGAGAGAGGAAAAATAAAGGATAGAAGACAACAGTGCATGACAACACGGATCCCAACGGGTTGATGGTAACAGTGTTATAATCGGCCTGCCTGGCTGGACGCCGCTTTGTCGCATGCGACATGGTGGCTGAGCCTACCCTGATTTCTTCGGAGTCAGCGCTCCCAGAGATGCACCAAGAGCGGCGACAACAGAGAAATCGTTCTTCTAGTTATCCCAGGTGGTCGACGCCCCTCGTAAAACCCTTTGGACACGCCTCACCAACTGACGGATTACAAAGAGTTGTTGGCCGTCGAGGCGACTTGCTTTGTCATCAAGGTGCCCTGGACAAAAGGCACAGCGTCTGAGAACCATCTGCGGAAGCATTTCCCACGTTCTCCATGGTACCTTGATGCCGCTGTTTCCACAATTTGTGGTCTGCCTGGCGCCGCATACCCATCACTGCAACAGACTACGAAATGGACTTCCACGTAAGACTCAACGTCTTCGTGCTGTGCTGTGTCGTGCGCGGTGTGCAGTGCTTTCTCTCTCGCCATGGGCTGAACTGGGCGTGCGTCTTTCCCCTTTCTTTGGTCAGAAAAGAAGCGGTGTTTCGCCTTCGCCTTTCCGGAGCGGAGGTGCATATGACAATTTTCATTGGACTGTCCTGGCCTTCATTGTTTTTCATGAAGGGAATCCTGAGAAGGCCAGGACATAAAACGCGAGTGCCGATGCGCTCCCGACAAGCTCTCACAAGCTCGCAGAAGCTCCCATCATGCTTCCGTCGAGAGCTTCCATGATGCTGCTCTCATCATGTAATAACACGCTACCTGTATATAAACTAATTAAAAGTTACTTTAACAGCTCCGGGTTCCTCTCCTCGACATCTCCCCGAGATTCTGACTGGCTCCGGTCCTCTCGGCAGAACCCCGACTACATTGACAGTAAAAGCGGGGAAAGATGGCATCAGTGTGTACGCGACCGGCGGTAATTGTGCGTTCGCTGTATCCATAGACAACACACATCGTGTTGCCATGCAAAAGTCCGTAAAACAGGGTTTGTGTGCTCGAGGCGACGTTTCGACGAGTGTATATGTGTCCAATTTCTTAGTGCTTGTGAGTTAATGCTTCTTGCTTTTTCTCCGAATCAATCAAACGAGAAGAAAAGGGCCAATGGGAAAGTGGGGGATGGGGAAAAAACACCGTGATGAATTGGGTCAAAGAAAGAAAGAAAGGAATATTTCGTGGAAAAAAATAACAAACTTCAGGGTGTTCACAGCTCTCATTAGAGCCCAGTTCTTTTCTATATAGAGAACTCGTTAGTGCTTTCGTGAACCAAGACCTCTCCTTCCGAGAAGGTGACGTCGCTAAGTGCCTGGGTCACTTGCTGCGCATGAAGAAAATTATCGTTGAGAGTCGAAGAACGAGCAGCCGTGCGAATTGCGCGCTCTATAAGTTTATGACTACCTGACACCATCAGAACACCTATCTGCGCTGCACCAGAGCATCCAGGGCATCTGGTTTGATCTCTCCGTGGTGCATGCATAGTTCACTTAAGGAAAAAAAATGTGAGCTGTTAGATAAGACAAACAGTTACCATGCTTATCGTCTCGCCTGAGCGGAATTTCACAGCTGCTGTGTACTTATAAATGGTTTCTGCAGAAGAAGCAAAAAACAAAAATAAAAAAAGAACTTATCAAAGTTTTACTGTTTTAGGCGTAATGACCACTATGCCACAATTGATAAATTAAGCTCTACAGCTGGACATTTTATACAAGAGAACTTTTTTGTTGCGCAAACATGCAAGAAAGAGAAACCTGCCTCTGCGACACTCAAAAGACAAAGGCTTCTTTGTAAGACTGGTCAGTATAAGTGGTGCAAGATGGTATGTGGTATGAAAACTAACGCTTTATAAATGATACGAGGTGAAAGCGCATAAGGCCAAGAGTGGCTTGGCGCACACAAGCACTGACTTACCAGAGTAATCTGAAAGAAGCTAACATATATTGCTAACATATAGTTAACACATATAACACATATAGCTATATAAAGCTATAGGTAACATATATACCACACATAGCTAAAACCCGTGACACATTATTTGTGCGCTGTCTGCTCAAAATTTGTACCATGGCGCAAGAAACAGCACTTTTCTAGAAAGAACAATTGAAGCACGTGCGTCACCTAGTCTATAAATTAACGTCGCCTCAAACACACGGGTAAACTCATTTCTACCTCTACTCACTATTGAATAATCACTGTAAACCGGATCGCACATGGTCATAACAGTGCAAGATTTACAGTGTGCAAGATTTATTCTGCTCACTTTTTCTGGTGGCACACGCGCTAGTCAATCTGCGCAAGCTGTTCATCTGGCTCAGAAAAACATCTTTGACGCTTGCATGGTCACCAATGTGTTTGAGACGATGTGAAAATGGTGAATGTACGGAATAACTGCTACTTCAATATTAAGAGGAAGCGAAATGGTTGTTTGTAGCACACTATGGTTCAGAAAGCCTTCAGCAACGCATCCGAGTACACATGAGAGATATATACCGTCTTCGGAAATTTCGACCACCTATGGCTCTTTAACGTGCACCAAAGTTTGAGCCCATGAATTTACACTATTTTTGTGGACTCGCTCGCTGGATTCCATGCCGACCGGTTGTGCCCTCGTGATCTCCGACGACAGCGCAGCTCTGGCCGACTGGATTAGCCCTACGCCATCTCCTGTTGCCGACAAGAGCTCTCGCAAGTGGTGCCCCGTCCTCGGACTTCTGAAACCATGTCCATCTGTCCTGTCTTCTCCTTACTTCCGTCGCTCCCTGTACCTGCGCCTCCCTCTCTCCTTCCTCTCTCTTTATCTCTATACCTTTTAATCCTATCCTTGTATTCCCTTCTCTACCCCCAGCCCTCGTGAGCTACTGTTGAGCTGTCCTCCCCCTGAGGGACACTTACGGGGCTCACTTCTCTCTTCTTTTCATTTATAATGAATTCCCCCCCCCTTCCCCCCTATTTTCGTCTCCATAGAAAATTCAGCCGCCGCACCCTGGATTCGATCCTGCGACTTGCGGGTCAGCAGTCACTAGATCACCATGCCACGGCATTTCATGCAATGGTGCTACATTATTTAGGATCACGAGCACCAAAAATGTGCTGGTGCGATCAACACAAATTATGAACATCCAATCAAACGTATCTGATTACTCGAAAAGACATTTAAAGGGACACTGAACAAATATTGAAAAATCTGACGCAGCATCGAAATTCCACTCGGAAGATGCCACTGTTCCGATAAACGGAGTTTATTTCTCATATTTTTGAACAGTTGGTTGTATTTTTGATAGATTGTGAGCACTCGGTGGCTGCTCGTGAGCGCGAGCAGTGACGTCAAACTGACCGAGGCGCATGCCGGATACACGTGTTCCTGTCCTCCTCTTCCTTTTTTCTAGCTCTGTTTTCACTCCCTTTCTCTTCCACGAAAGCACCGGCGCTTTGCCTCAGTCGGAAGCATTGTTCACTGCTGTTGCTGTTCATACCGGTTCTGGGAAGCGAAGTAGAAGATGAGCGAGTCGAGAGACGTGGGCGATGGCTGGCGTTGTTGGCTTGCCAGTTTCCGATAAGTTTGACGTCACCCAACGTCACATCCTCTAGTTCACGGCGCTGCCGCTAGACACGACAGTTTGTGAAACAACGCATTAAATTCACTATTTCTCCATAATGTCTGCTTGAAATTAAGGTTGTCTCTATTGATTTCAGGATCCAATCTATCGATATGGCTGAAAATATTGGCGGCAAAAATTTTGTTCAGTTTCCCTTTAAGCACTGCAGAGCAATATAGATGTGTCGCTTAGGCAGGCACTGCCTCTTTTTCTGATAAAGTGGTCTTCAAAAATATATCTTGCAAATATTTTCTTGCTCCTCCTCAATGTCTTAGTTGGACAAAATTGTGTCCCCCTGTTGCAGGAAGCGGAGCGTGTGGGTAAACTGGCCATTTCATTATTCCTGATGGTCAGCTCATGTTCCCGCGTGAGACCATTTACGCAGCGCCTCGTCCGCCTTACGCAAATTTCCTACAGACTAACAATATCTCATGCACCCCACACACGGCACATCGTACATATGTGTTATTGTAACCTTTTTGCGCAGCATCGGGTGCGTTTAATGTCCGAAATTCGCGAACGTATACGTGGAAGATTGTATGGCGTGGAGCACACCATGATGATGTGATGGTGGTTTACGACCTTCTTCGGGTTATTCTGTAGGTTTTTTGTAACCCTCTATGTTGTGACGCCCTCTGTTAAATAAATGAGTTGGTCATTGGCGCTCGATCGGTAACGTCTTTCTTCCTTGGCATTGTCATTTTTCTTATCGTGCACTGTTGACATAGTGGCTGACAGGGTTTGTTGGTTGTGCCTGCTTGAGGTTAACAGCATGAAAAAAAAAAACACACTCGGTGGACAGGAAAAAAACAAACAAGGCTGGCAGCAATTGTCCCGTCTTTTTTCTGTCCTCAATGTGTTTTTAGCACTGTTAACCTCAAGCGTGCACTGTTGACAATCTTTTACCAAAATACACCAAGCACTCCCTAAACATGTTCCATTTAACCATGCATCTTTTTTAATTGAAGACCGAGAAGACTGGCTTTTCGGAAGATGATATCTCAATATTAAAAAAACACACACACACATGAACCAAAGAATACAAAGCGAATAAAAGTAAACTTAGAAAAACAATAAAAACTGTGGTCCCATTTTATGTTACTCATACTCAAAGAAAGTGCCTTTAGAAATGCCTCGTGTAGAGTCTCGACAAGATCTGCGTTTTTTTTGTTTTTTTGTTCTATTATTTCATGTTTGTTTATGTAAAACACCCCATTTCTGTCTAGGACATGGTCCGTGCTACATATTTTGGTGTTTTGTTCCCTCTGTTGTGACCTAGGGGCTCCACCGAGATGTGCTGAAATAATGACCTGTTGTTTACTTGCACTGGTAGCAAGATTTGCGCTCAGCGTGTGAGAAGAAAGACAAACGAAGGTTGGAAACCTGAAATGTTTGCTGCAGGCACCAGCGAGGGAATCGGATTCCTTAGATAATTCTGGCATCATGACGTTTTGCGTACGACATTATGTTTCACGTAGCGAAGCATTTAATTCATTGTCTCAGTGAAGTGTGTTTCATTTTAGAGAGTCGTGAGAAACAGTGAAGCTTTGACGACATGAACCAAAGATTTGGGAGCGTCGAAGAGCTTGACCCATTTGACAGCATTGTAGCTGGCAGTGGCAACTGAAAAGGTACAACCAATGACAATAGTTTGCGAACCACGCGAGCTCTTGCCAAACTACCTGTCCATGCCACCTAGCAGTTCGCCATCTACCGTCAACCGCAGTGCTAGGCCGAAGACAGCGCTTTTTTTGTTATTCACTGGGCTTTCAATTTTTTACTCTCACTTAACAAATTGTTGGTTCACAGTTTTCGCGTGAAGCACTTATCTGCAGTATGGCCGCCACATTTCTATTTTCACTGCAGGATCAACGCTGCCACGGCTTGCCTCGAACAGCGTTCCTCTGGCTAGGTATCACTTTGTGATGAAGATTTCGACTGATAACAGATATGCTCATAAACATTTCTCGAGAAAGGAGCACGTAAACGCAGACGCCATAAATCGCGTCGCTTTGAAAAGTGATAGGTGAAAAATATTTGTGCTCAGTCAGAAAAAAGACAGGGCATAGATTTAAAGGAGGAATGCCTCTCGCATCTCTCCCTTAATATCTCCCTTTACGGACCCCTCTAGCGCGGGATCCGTAAAATTTGGTTGTCAACGGTATAATAACAGCAAACAAAATCATAAAATTATTGCTGACAAGGATGGCAAGACACAAACGTTTACTATGTAACTCCAAAAATACTAGTCCCCAAAGGGCAGCAATCGGCTTACAGTTTCGAAAATAAAACGTTGGGAGAGTTGGAGTTTGTTCGGCACTAAAAGAGGGAAAGGGGGGAGAAATACAGAGCGGAGAAGAAAGAAAAGTTGCGGCATATCTACGGAATGAATGATGACGAGTGGGTGAGACACCAGGAGATCATTAAGCCCAGCGCATTTCTCACTCAATCATGCAAAAACGTAACATGTGTGTACAACATACACGAAGTTGTTTATTATTCACAATGCGCACATGGTATTGAGATGTCCATATGAATATCCATATGAATATCCATATGGCTATCCATATGGATAACGATATCCATAGCGTGTCACGCCGATGGACAGGCGACATGGCTTGAGCTTGAGAGCTTCGCCCCTAAGCCACAGGACAACTCACAACTAGCGCCAAAAAATTCTCAAAAAAGAAATTTAGTGTCGGAAATTCTATACATACACTGGCTTCAGCACGGCACTATGCAGGGGAGCTATTCTCGCACTTAACTCCTTCAGCGATAAAGCAGGCGTGATTTCGCAAGTCAGTGGCACTAGCGCCCTGCAGCGGCGACGTTGCTACTGCCTTCATCACAACTGAGTCATTATTTATGAGATTAGCTTGAGATATTGTTTACGTCACCGGGTGTGGACATGCCTAGACATGCCCATTTCCGCCTCCATTGACTGGCTGGAGCACGGCGAGCCTTCTGATGGGCTTTCTTCCGCAACGTCATCTTGAAGCCAGACAAACTTGCAGTGTATCGTTGCAGTGACGCTTCTTCATTGGCTGCCCGCATAGCGCCGCGAACGGCGATACGCTATCTAAAAACACCACATATTTTACAGAGCCAGCGTGACCGCCAATATAGTGAACACGAGGAATGCAAAACGCCACTCCACGGATCCATACTCAACTAAACAAAAAATTCTTTCATGTAGTTTTAGTCGTGAGGCACTGAATGAGGGGTTCTCTCCCCCATGACCGCGAAGCACACGCAAAGGCTAGGCGATGGGCTAGAACAAAGAAGAGCTAAAGGAGATGGTAGTGCACGGTTAGATCGGGCGCATCTGGCTGGCATTGACAAAATAAAGGAGGTGTTGGTCAGTCTAAATGAAGTCGGTGTTTCACTTCAGTGACTTTTCACGCACTGACCAAAGTCCAAGCCAGCCCCGACCCGAGCCCGCACCTCAAGCCCGGCCCTAAGCCCGGAGTTTTCGGCCCGGGCCCATCGTTAAACCTACTTCCGGGCCGGACCCAGGTTTTTTTGGTAGTCCCGAGCTCGTGCAGTGCTCTAGCACAAAGCTCACGTAACACTGTTGATGCGCGCAACCTAACTGCGTTTGACGTGCCGCCCATATGAAGATAGTCATAACACTTACAGAAAAGTGACTAAGCACACAAGAGTTTGCTTATTCAAAACAAAAACAGAAGAAAGCGGTTAAAGAGGCAATAGAAGCTGCCAATCCCAAGCACATTCCAGCCGGGCCCCGTTGTTTCTGCTCTGTTTATTTTAAGTATTCGTGTTTACTGCTCGTCGTAGCAAGGTTATAAGCATGTTTTCTGCTGCTCAGTCGGATTCCATGCATCCGTATTCTTGGTATGCGTTTTGTGCGCACAATATACAGAGGCATGGGTTTCCATGAAGTAACACTTGACGCGTGAGACGTTTCATACTCCCGGCCTCTCGTTGCAAACGACGAATGCATGTAGTACGTACAGAATAGAATTGACCTGTTCGTAGTCGACAGACAGCTATTTTGCTTCTGGTGCAAGCCGGAACACGTGAGCCGCATCAAAGGAAAGCGAGTTAATCTGAGAAACGCAGCGAAGTGCCCTCATCCATTAGCGCGTGAGTGTGAAGGGGGGAGCGGTCTCGCTAGAGCGGCCGATCTGGGTTTCATGTCACTTCTTAGTCTTCCTTTGGTGATCGTTCAACTGTGTATCTAAGATGCTGTCCTGGTAATCTTGCATTCTTTCCTATATGCCGAATCGCACTTCCTCTGTGTGCGCATCCGAGTCTCCGCGGGTGCACATTCCTTATTATGCAGCCACTGAATGGGCCAATTGGCTACAGCCCAGTGCGCGCACTTCGCCGAAGGGATCGACAGCCGTGGTGTCAGTTCGCCTGACGTGGTACTTGGTATGCAATTCTTCGTTCCTCTGAAGGGCGGTCAGTGTATGCTGTCTTGCCACGAAGGGTAGTCATTACGGCTTCCTTTATTCGTTTCTTTTTGGGCGTGCGCACAACAACTCTCATACTTCCTAGAAGATATCGCGAAAGGCATGCGCCAGAGAATGGCGCGTGGGCTTCAGGAATATATTTTCAAACCCCCTACTTGGACAACGTCGCTTATGGGAGAATGCTAAGTAAAGACCAGAAATCAAGAATATATCAATTATTTATCCATCAAAAGTACAGTTTCATAATTTGGTGGGATTACGGAGAGAGAGAAAGAGAATGGTTAATTTAAAAGCAAAGAACTTAGCCGGCGTTGGACTACGGATAAGCCAGCAGAAAGCATTTGGCGACAGTAAAAGTCAAAACCAAACAAGCTCAGTAATGTTCCTTGTTATTCCTGTTCCCAAAGACAAATATGCAAATATGCCTGTGCCCAAGGACAAATATACGTGCTATTTTGCTATGAAAACATATAACCAAAGTAGCTATTGTAGAAACTGTGCACACCAGATACCGACACGTGCTTCGCAGTGTGTATATGAACCACATGAAGGCAACTAGTTAATTACGAGCTCCTCATTACCGACCAGTTGCATAGAGCGTCATAGAGCGTCAAAAACTACAAGTTGCTGAGTGCAACTGCGCCGCCGGGATGGTCTATAGTGACTAAGGTACTCAGCTGCTGACCCGCAGATTCCAGGATCGAATCCCGGCTGCGGCGGCTGCATTTCCGATGGAGGCGGAAATGTAGGCCCATGTGCTCAGATTCGGATGCACGTTAAAGAATCCCAGGTATAGTCAAAATTTCCGGAGCCCTCTACTATGGCTACCCTAATATTCATATGGTGGTTTTGGAACGTTACACCCCACATATCAAATTAAATCAGTGACGAATGCAACTGTCGCCTCCTAGCGGGTGCAGCTCGACCCCGTCAGCCCACAGAACTGTGACGCACTTACGTACGATCCGCGTAAAGAAGTTTTTTCGAACAGGAAACGGGATAGCATTGTCGCCAAAGACAAAACTTTCAACGCGTGCGCTCAGCCGCAAACTCGCGAGCGGCCCTCATATCGTAGTCTGCTAGCACGAACCCGGCAACATATAATAATGGCGGCTATGACATCACCAAAACATGTTACATTGGCTGCAGCGTCGTGATGTAAGGGAAGTACAGGGGTCGCCGTTGCGTCATTTTTGAAGGTGTCATTGCCGCGAGGTGCGGCGTACAGCACTCAATCACACACGAGAACGCAAAAATTCTCATGAAATACCTTCAAACCATATTCACTATTTATATCGTGCAGATTATATGCTCATGTTGCGAGAAATCAATCCCGCTCTCTGTCTAGTCTGCGAAAAATTGTGTCAGTACTCTTTCAAGGGGCAGTGTTCATGCCCAAGAACAGTTCAGCGTGGTTTAACTTTTTCCTATGTTTTATTACTGAAACTTCCTTTTTGAGTTTGCATCGGTGGTTATGTCATTCCTTTGGCTGGCAGCCAGAACACCACAAGTGACGTCCGAGGTGGTATTTCCGTTTGCTACCACCAAAAATGTAGGCAGCGTTCAACGGCCTTCTCGATCTGATGGGCTGAGTCGACGTTTCAACCACAGCGTACTTCACGGCTTACGCACTGGCTACAGTCATATGCACCGCACTGAGGGTTAAAATAAGTCATATGTACTATGCAGAAGCTTAACTTCATCGAATGAACTATGCGGCTTGTTTCCTTTTGACTACAAGTTTACAGAGCTAGCAAAACAAAGTTTCCTAAACAAACGTAGCCACCGCATTTGAAAGGAATAATCACCGACAGCGAACTTTTTTTTTCGCTGAGCGGGAATGAGTGGGGACTGTGCGAACCACATGCCGACAAGGGCTGCGCAGTGGGTGTGCGCGCTGTCTACGTGCCAGCTGCATAAGCAGCAGCACACACGAAGGGCGGACACTTGCCTACGGCCTGGCAGCTAGACAGCAAACGTAGAGTGTCAATTTTTATGAAAGGGAACACGCGGACGCGTGGTTCGCGAGCTATGCGGCTGCTTGTAGCACGTTCAAGTGGGTGCGATAGCAACCACAGCCTCTATGGGCCTCCCAACGTCAGCCAGGGGGCGCTGTGCCACGCGCGTTTCGCCGCCTTTTAGCAAAAGCTGGTCGCTCGGTACCTCGCTCCCGCCTTCTGCCTGCACTATCTCAGCACGTTCACGTGTTTCGCACGCGCTGTTATCTGGTCGCCCTCCACGTGCAGCGTCACCTGTGACTTGCTCCGAAGGTTTAAAAAGATTATAAAATGTTTTCACGATGTGAGTCTTATCTGAACCGAAAGCGATTCATAGACAACTTTTGCGGGACCAAGCAAGGCAAACTCGATGTCTTTGAGCGAGTGCTATGTGAATGTCGATGGTGAACAGCTCCCTTTCTGTGACATTAAAAGTGAGGGAATGACACGAGTTTTGTATGTATTATATTTGTATGTATTATATATTTTATAGATTTATATGTATGTACTATATATATATTTGTATGTAATATATTTGTATTACCGGTAAAACGCGCATTTGCTGTGGCATTCATGTCTTCTCGGAGCTGTCGGCAAACTATATACCACCACGCTTTCGCGTTAATTTCCATATAGCGTCGGATTTCGATTGCTCGAATGCCAAGTTTCCCACACGGCTTTCAATTTATCAGGAGTTCAGTGTGAACAGACTAAACTTACGTCTGTCCGGTTCATGGATTTGTGGGGTTTAACGTCCCAAAACCACCATATGATTATGAGAGACGCCGTAGTGGAGGGCTCCGGAAATTTCGACCACCTGGGGTTCTTTAACGTGCACCCAAATCTGAGTACACGGGCCTACAACATTTCCGCCTCCATCGGAAATGCAGCCGCCGCAGCCGGGATTTGAACCCGCGACCTGCGGGTCAGCAGCCGAGTACCTTAGCCACTAGACCACCGCGGCGGGGCGTCTGTCCGGTTCAGTCCTTGGCACCATTTCAATGCGGTGTGTTCAGTTTCATAGGAGTTTCACTTTTCATCGAGGTTTCATCGAATGTTGACCAGGTCTTATAGTAAATTAAATAACCTTTCATTTTTTTTTGCAGCTCCTTAGAAAGTATAATGATCCGCACAAAAAAGTTTTTTATGTCCACTTAGACTATGCATGTTTCTTGCTGCGCATGTTTCATTGCGTATAATATCCACGCCTGATCACACAGCGTGCCCCGCCACGGTGGTCTAGTGGCTAAGGTACTCGGCCGCTGACCCGCAGGTCGCGGGATCAAATCCCGGCTGTGGCGGCTGCATTTCCGATGGAGGCGGAAATGTTGTAGGCCCGTGTACTCAGATTTGGGTGCACGTTAAAGAACCCCAGGTGGTCAAAATTTCCGGAGCCCTCCACTACGGCGTCTCTAATAATCATATCGTGGTTTTGGGATGTTAAACCCCACAAATCATCATGATCACTCAGCGTGTTCACTGATTCGAGTGTCGATTAGGTTGTTCTGACAGCTCCCTTGGTCGTCATCATATCACACAATACCCACTTGGATCAAGCATGTTTTTAGTTACGACGATGTTTGCCCCTGATGACCGCGTCAAATTTCGCGCAACCATCGAAAATTTCATATCTGCCTTGGTTCTTTTTTCAACTCGTTTTCACAGCGGCAGCTGTATATATATATATCACCCGCGGCTCGGGCGCATGCAAGGAAATAATATTTTACGTGTCAAAACCGTCATGCCATTATAGGAGGCCCGCCGTGGTTTGAGAGGTGTTTTTTTTAACGTGCACCTAAATATAGTTGAAGTGTATACGGTGGGACGACAACTGACTAAGGGTGCACACACACCAAGCGTCACTTCTGTTTACACTGAGCATGATATCACCGTACGCTTGAAATATGCGAAACCAACACGCCCTGCCTGCCATTCTTACACCTAAACCTAAGCGCTGTGTCACTACGTTTCGCTCCCATGTAAATGCAGTTAGCTTATGCGGGAGTAGAACTCATCACTTCCATCTTACCATCTCGACACATAAGCCTGCTAACTTATCGGTGGGTGTTGCTTGCAAGACATATACAGGGGCGATCAAAAGTGTGCAGACAACGGGATCGCCCGGCAGAATGCATTGACGCTCCAGCTAGCGACGAGACATGGCGAGACACCTGCTGCAGGGCGCATGCGCGTCCCGTCTTATCACTTGGCTTCTCATGTTGCTCTGTTGGACGCGGTTACGGCGCTCGTAGCCAAAACGACAACTGGGTGTCACTTTCTTTGCTCCACCGAATCGGTACCGTTCTTTTACGTAGCGGCTGTGACGGGGCTGGTTCAAGCAGCGGCTCACGCGTATGTAGGCGTGATTTGCATAATTCTGCGACAATAAACCCGAGTACTTTAGGTGGGCTTCGATGTCACGCACTATATTCAGCAATATTTATAAATAATGTTAAGGCTAATTAGATATAAAGGTAAATGAGACTCGACTCGGTCAGGAGTAATCAGCATCTCGCGGAGCTTGGATTTTCTGAGCTCATGAGAATTCAATTTTAATTACGTTAATTACTTGTGTCGTATTATTATGTTGTTTAATTAAAGCTTATTATAATCCAATTGATTTGATGATGCTATGACCAACCAAGCTTAATCAGATTTTTTATAGTTACCTTGTTTTCTGCCTGGTTAGCTTAGATATGCATATTTAGCCTAATTATGACACGTGAAATACTAGTATGAAGGGTACTCTAGTTGGAGTTACACTAATATTTATTCATAATTAGAATTAGCAATAATTAGCAATAATTAGACATTATTATTGTAATCAGTGTGAAGTCGTTAAAGAGTAATTAGTATCTTCCTGGCCTTGACTTCTGTGGCCTCATGGAGAAGTCGACATTGAATAATTTGCCGCAATAAAGTTTGCCTTGTATAGGCTAATTTTGCATGGCTAGGTCAAGGATGAGCATGATCAACTTTGCCTAATTAGATTTGGCTATACTTATTTCGACTCATATGGGCTCATTTAGGCTTAACTTCGCTTCAATGAAAACACCAAGCTGGACTGGGCTTAAGTAAACCTACTCATGTCTGACTTATTTAGGTCATAAAGTACTCGACTATATTTGATTAGGTTCGGCTACATTAACTTTGACTTAACTAAGCTCATTTAAGTGCAACCATGATTAGCGCGACACAGGCGAGCTGGCCTGGGAAACTTTAATTTTGTGCGTTTGGCTTCGTCAGGTTGTGCGATCCTCACTATGCTTACTTATTCTAGCCAACTGGTGTGAATAACAACGCTAGCCGGCGCTTTAACCGGCCCCGTCACAGCCGCTACGTAAAAGAACGGCACAAATTCGATGGAGCAAAGAAAGTGACACCCAGTTGTCGTTTCGGGTACGAGCGCCGTAACCGCGTCCAACAGAGCGACATGAGAAGTCAAGTGATAAGACGGGACGCGCATGCACCCTGCATCAGGTGTCGCGTCGTGTTTCGTCGCTAACTGGCGCGTCGATGCATTCCGCCACGCGATCCTGAGGTCTGCATACTTGTGATCGCACCTGTACGTATAAATGCCCAGTGCGAACACGCAGCATAAATCCGCTGGCACTGAGCGGCGATGAGAAGTCTACAGCCATCAGTTGAATAAAACACTTGCTAGGCTCACAGTACGGTAGTTTAAGTGTACTAAGCTAACAAGTTCCACCGCTTTCGCACTACCAATGGTTGTCTCAGAAAGCCAGAGCCCAATCGCGAAATGTACAGCAGTTGTCTTTGCTGAAGTTTCAGTTTAAAAACACGCTTTCTTTTAATATGAGTCAGGCCATTATGTTTCTTTCAGTTAATTAATAGTTTGCGGTACTGTACGCGACAAAAATTTGTCAAGGTAACTAGACCGCGGAGTATCGGCGAACTGCCATAATCCACTCTTGACGCCTTTGCTTCTCGTACTGCTTGCATTGGAAACGGTAAAACTTAACGGGTAGTTTTTAGGTCTTCGTAATGTTTAAACTTTTGTAGCAGCTCACAATGCACCAGTAGTGTGGGCCTGCTTTGCAGAATTATGAAGGAGCGCTGCCCATGGCGTGCAAATGTGAGATAAGTGCTCCGAGAAATACTTTTTCTGGGCGTGCAATGGGGAAACCCTGCAAGCGCAGTCAGTCCGAGCGACCGGAGCTTTGCCCTTTTTCAACTGGGGTGGTGAACGACGCTGCGCGAATTTGAGCCTGTCCTCCCTATTGCCGTCATCAAGTGGCGAGCAAAACAACCGGTCATTGGTAATATGGAACCGGCGGCAAGTTAGCAAACCCCTCCCCCTTCAAGGCAATTACGCCCGACCTTACGTAATCACCTTGAAAGGGGAGGAGGTTGCTTTCTTGCCACTGGTTCCCTATCACCAATGACCAGTTGTTTTGCTCGCCACTATATGACGGGAATAGTGGCTGTGGTTGCTATTTCTCCCGCTTGAACGCGCTACAAGCAGCCGCTGGAGCGCACGCGCTATGCGTTCGCGTGTTCCCTTTCATGAATTTGACGCTGTACGTCTGGTTTTTGCCCGGCGAGATGTTGGAGGATTACAAGAGTGGTGGCTGTGAGCCCAGTTGTGCTAATCACGTGCTTGGTCGCTTGAAGTTTTTAGTGCTAACGAATAACGTTTCTTGTAGATTTGTCTTCAAGAGCTGGCTTCGTTTTTTGGACACCAAAACCCGACATTGTATGTATTGTTATGACAAAGGCATGGTCCTCGTTCGGGAGCGCTTCTTCCCACGAGAACGAGTGCAGTTACGGCGAACTCTCCCCCCTCCCAGCGCCACCTTCCACACAGACGGCAAGGAGCCACCGTGCAGTTTCGAGGAAAGCGTCGCTTCCTCCGCAGAGCCACCGTGCAGTTACGGGAAAAGCTTCACCTTCTCCGCCAAGCAGCGGGACTGCTCTCAGAGAAAAGACGAAAAGGTTATTCAAGGCCGTGCCATCCCGATGTTTGAGGACTTTCACCCCAGCACACTTTGTCGTGCTGACCGGCTTTGTACAAACTATAACCTGCTATAAATGGCTTGCACGTGACGCAACCTCCGGCCGCGCTGCTGAGTCCGAGGCATGGTGGAGCACTACGCGCGCCGTGCGAGCAGCTGTGTTTACGGTAGCCGAGTGCGTGTGTTGTGCCGTTGCTGTCCGTTTTTGAAATGGATACCACCGCTCCTCGCGAGAAATGCCGAATGTTCAAAAAAGCCGTGCCTTCAACGTTACGTATTATGCAGGATTCATTAGGTCGGCCCATGCGCGTTATCAAGGAAAAGAAATAAAACTATGCGACGACGTGGACCCCTACACGCTGCGACCGGGTGTTGATACAACGATCGACATCAGTGCTTTTCCCGAGGTATCACAGGGAGACATTGTTAACTACTTGGTGTTTTCTTCAAGCTTCGCTACTCTAGAAGAAATTAATGCCTGTAAGTCGCTTGAGTTGCAAAACTACTTTACGAGTGGTTAGGTGGAGGCACTGTGACCGAAGTGGCTCCAAGGAGAAAAGGTGCCGTATCTGGGGAGGTAAGCTGGAGTGACGAATTTGGTCCTGCATTTCGTGTAAAAAATTCAGAGGCATTCTTCCCTCGTTGGTCAGTGGTGCGCAAATGAGACATGCAACATTTCAATGCTCGGTGAAGAGACAAGACGAACTGACATCATTTAAAATTTGCGCAATAGCAAAGTTCACGTGTATTTCTAAAAATACCAAGCAGCTTATGCAAATGTTTTGTGGCTGGACATCTCTACATTGTTGCAAGATGCGTTAATCTCCACCATTTAAATTTTGCTTTGTTTTTCAGGTGAAGCACTCGCAATGACTAGGCGAACAGCCACTGAATGTGTGGATCTTGAGTGAAGCCAGAGGTGTTGTGTTCACTGCCCATTGCACATGCATGGCTGATGTGGGAGAAGCCTGTCCCAACATCGGTGCTTGCTTGTTTGCTGTTGACACAGGCGTGAGTATTAGCAACTCTGTTAGGTGCACTCAAAACACATTTGGCTCCCTACATATGTGGAAAAGGTTCATTTCAAAAAGTTGAAACAGATTGATTTTCTATCTGCTTAGGAAAAAAATGGCAGCTTGATGATATGATAGAGAGCGCCCACACAAACAAGAAACCAATAAAAGAGTGACTTAATGTGCCACCAGCCTCACCGGCTGAGATGAAACACCTAAGTGGTGTCTTCATGAGAAGTGGTGTTGTTACTGCAAATTTTTCCGTGCTGCCTAGGCATTCCTCTGTCTTCAAGGAACCAGTACCCAAACAAGAAGCACACCTTCAAAATTTGCATACAGATGATGCTTTGGCAGATGACCTCAACACCCTTGTTGACAAGGCCAACCAGTTTATGAGCACATTTCATGTCAATGATCAAACAGTGACGTTTATGAATCGAAAACAAAAACCCAGAACAGTTCATCTGTCTGATACCTTCACCCAGCTGGCAGAGTGACAGCATCTGAAATGAAAAGTATGTGTCGAACAACTATAGATAATCTTAGTCTGTCATTGCTCAAGGGAATATGTTACCCAGAAAAATCACTAAGGACATTTGTCATTGCCTGGGCTTTGGAGCATGAACGTTATGCCCTGAAAGCCTATGAAAACCATCAGAAGCCAAAGCATGTTGATTTTAACTACACCAGATCTGGCCTTCACCTCAGTGTTTCCTATTACTTGTTACGTGATGCTACCTTCTTTACTGAGGTTGTCATGTTTGACATACATTAATGGAGCTCTGCAGCTTCCTAAACAGCATGAGTATTACTACCAAGTTCAAACTCAGATGACCGTATGCAAAGTAGACTATTGAGACTTCATTGTCTGGGCTCCGAACCTCTTTCACGTGCAAAAAATTAAGATAGATGAACATTTCTGTGAAGACATGTTTGCAACTGCACCAGAATATTTCGTAAGAGCTATTCTTCCCCAGCTTTTCAGCAAGTTTTCACACGGCAGCAGAACACCACAGGACAGTCAACGGTGCAAACAAGCGCTTACTGCTTTTGTTAAGAAGCCGAGACGGGGAAAATGATTGCATGTGACAATTCATCGTGTAAATATAAGTGGTTTCATTTTTGATGTGTAGCAATCACATGGGCACCACCGAAGGCGAAGAAGTGGTATTGTCTGGAATGCATGCAAGATAGAGAGAGCTAATATATATGCTTCATATTCATGTTTTGTTTTGTTGAATAATTTCTTGATTAACCAGTCAATACTGCTAGCAAATAAACAAGCTCCAAAACAAGTGTATTTTATTTACAGAGGCAATTTTGCTGTGTTCACAAACAGCAGCCTTAATGAAAACATACATCAAAATTCTTAATTGTGAGGTAAAAAATCCTTGATCTGCACCAGAAAAATATAGCAGGCAGACATAGATCCACAAATAAACAGACACAATGAGAACTAACAGCAAATGACTCATGAGATTGCAGCACTAAATGATAATGTTCATATTGAATAAACTGGGCAGTGCTACAGAATGCGAAGAAAAAATTGAGAAAAACAAGCTAACCAACTGCGCTTGTTTCTCTTGCTTCTTTCTTCATGTCCCCTTTTACTGTACAGATTTGCCTAGATGAACCTTTAACAACTTTCTACACTTCTTACACAAAATAAGTGTAAATAGATTCATTGCGATTGTTCCACCTCCAGCACATACATCCTGATAGAAGTGAAATTGATGTTCTAATAACAGATGCATCAAAACAAACAGCCATTTTGAACACTGGTTTCAACCCTATTATAATGCACACATATAGGAAATTATGAATCAGAGCAAGTAAACAGAAATTCGATTGGTCGTGCTTCATTTCAGTGATATTTATTCTTTTTAAAATGAAATGAGCTGCCGTAACATGGCAGTACCAAAAGAATATTTTATCCATACGACACTCACAGCTAAAAAATAGCATAAACATCAAAATAAATTTTATAAGAGAAATATTAACTGCATTCTCACATTCTTCATCACTTAAATCTTATCTAATAGTATCTTGACTTGGGCAAGCTGGTATACTCGAAAGAATGCAATATGACAACGACGCAGACAAGAGTCGTTTAACGGCGCTAGTCTGTGTTTTATGCACTCCTGCTTTTGTCTGAATCTCACTCCATTCTTTCTATTTGATTAATTGATTGATTGATATGTGGGGTTTAACGTCCCGAAACCACCATATGATTATGAGAGACGCCGTAGTGGAGAGCGACCACCTGGGGTTCTTTAACGTGCACCCAAATCTGACCACACGGGCCTACAACATTTCCGCCTTTATCGGAAATGCAGCCGTGCATTCTTCCGATTAAACCTCAGTGCAGGCCTATTTTGTCGACAAAGCTCGTTGTTTGGTACTTTCATGTTCTCATATCTAGGTCTGTTTAACTTAAAACGCCATCTGCAGACAGGTCAAGATTACCTAGTTTATAGTGTGTTTGATGTCTAGAATAGCGTGTATGTATTCTTACAGGGGCTAGATTGCCGATTGGTCATAGGTGATTTCCATTTATACTGTTAAAACTACTATTGAATATAACTAACTTATCGTCTTTATACGCTAGTTCGTTTTAGTAAAGTTTGGCAGTTCGAGCAAAGGAATGTGAAAACATTACACATTACTGAGGCTCTGGGGTAGGTGAAGCCACTTCAGGATCAGCTTCCTTAAACTGTGCTACAATTTACGGGCACAGGTTAGGAAAGGTAATGTATAGAGTGACAATTTTATCAAGTGGTGGCGTATCATCACCTTCCCGGCTGGCAGCGTACTCAATGGGAAGAGTGACTTTCATGATTGTAAATTTATTCCTTATCAGTCCGATAACTCGTGCGACATGAATCCTCACGTTGGCAAGTTTCCTAGTGCTCATGATTTCCTCTGCTGACAGTTGTTTCTTGCCTTTGGTATAAGCTGGAACATGCAAGTGCGCACAACAGATACCAACACTCTCTGAAATATTGAAGCTTGTGCCAGCAAGCACGACATCACCAAGGTGCAAATTATCAAGGATGCCGCAATATTCTGTAATATGCTCGTCACGGCAGCGTCCTCCTCAAGCTTCTAAAATAAAGGTGACGACACCTTGAAGAGCAATGCCAATGAGAAATTTAGCGGTGTTACTCTGCTTGTATTGTGGCCATGTCTCACTTCTTGCCTCGTATAATGATGGTTGCTCTATTTTTATTTCAAAACAGTCAATCGCTGCGGCCACATTTGCTCCAAAGGAGTCAAAGAAGGCCGCTGGCATTGTCTTCTGCAGTGAGGCTCTGCCTGGCCACAAAATCTATGGCTTTACCGACATTACGCAACATGCAGTCACCTATCGAAAATTCGCGATGCGGTCGCTTCTGAAACTCCAAATCTAAAGCCAAGATCATTGTAGTGCAAGTTAAGCTTCATATTCACTAGGAAGAGAACGAACTCTTGAAATTTAGTTAAACTGTTGTTTGCACCGTGTGGGACATAGGCCTTGTCAACTTCAAATACACCACACAGAGTGTGAAAGCTTGCCAGCTCTGAGTAATACATGACTTTGGCCTTGCTCCTCTGAACGCTGCCTCTGTTCACTCCAGCTTGTTGATGTGGGCATGCAGGGCATACATGTTGTCATTTAGGGCTGTGCGCTGTTGCTCCAAAGCTGAGATGTCTTTCATGGTCATTTCTGCTTGTACAGAAACTCCTGAAATTTACACAGCACTCCTGAAAATTACACAGGACTAGGCATCATTGCCTAGTTTGTGTCTGAGTTGTGTGCAAAAGTTTCAGCATTTAGGCATCAAAGCTTAAAGGTTCTTCGGCAAGCAAGCATTTCGGCGACTTAACAAAACAAATCTAACAAACATTCAGAGTGAATTATATCTACCTTTGAGGCTCAAAGCAATAGAGAGACTAACCTAGTTAATTTTCCCCAGTCTGGACTTCAGATCTAGCTCGCAGCAGTGGCGGGCTGTCGTCAAGGCGCGTGCTGTTTTCGACACCGCCATCGCAGCCATCCACAGGTTGCGTTGCGGCGACATCAAAAGTACTTGACTGTGCAGTGGTCTCCGAATCTACATTGGCAGTAGTTTGCTCGAACCGGCGCCTAGCAGCACGCTCGTAGTGCGCAATGCTTTCGATTTTCCTCGCGTATCCGAGCAAGAGCGTTGCCGTCCAGTCTATAGGTTTGTTTCTTCGTGGAGCTTGGCCGGTCTTCCTGTAAATGTACACAAGTGTTTATCCAGCGCAGAGTTGAGCGCGCCTCATGTAACATAGCACAGGCTTACCTGTTAGGAAGTGGACAACGCATACTCGGATGTTAGGGAGATCTCGCATTAGATCGACACGCTTGATGCGCGCAAGCCACAAACTGCGCCGCTTTGCACTGAGTACTTTTGTACGTGTGTACTGTCATTCCACAACCTTCGGAAGCCGAAAAAGACATGTGGTCGCGGAAGCCTCCCTTATGATGCTTTTACTTCTATTACTACACCTGACAACTGCGCAAATCGCCATTACGAACTGCTTACGGCGGTACGAACTGCTTACGGCCGGCAGCCGTGGGGTGCTCCTTGGTTCTCCGCTATGCCCGAAAGCTGACCCGACGTTAGCGTAAGTACGTCGGTGCAAGCCATTTATAGTAAACGTTTCTACCTGTTGCTGTTTTCAGAACGATTGCCTCCCTATTCCGCCTCTGGACGAAGGCTTTAGCGAAGTTCGTTCGATTGCTCACCGCTCTCGGCTTTACCGCTACCATCGCAACACAGCGAATTCGTAACAGTCATTGGCAGCTTCGGGATATGCTATTCTACGTTTCGCAAGTTTAATAAGATCTCTGAACTCGAAGACGACCACCGTAATAGCGTTTTGCTACGCTGGGATACGCTACAATACGCTTGGCACGCCAAATCGGACCCCTGGAAGATCGAGCACGACCGATTTGATATCAGCGTTTGGATACGCTGGGATACGCTACTCTGTTTTCATCGTTCGGCAAGCTGGGACAAGCTGCGCTGGATCTCAACATTATCAAGTTGGACCAGATTCCCACAGACCTGAGGACACCCATAGCATTGTTCGACGGCAGCCACGAGTTTTGGACCATCGTCAGCTAATTTGGTTGGGTGAGTGCCCAACGTTTACTGTTCATTTCGCCACACCTCTCTAGCACAAGCAGATGTTAGGAGTATTTTTTTCTTTGGTTGATTATAATTTATTATTCACGTGCTTTAAACCATGAGATTAGTTTTAGTGTACGGTGAATATCAGTAGTAGAGCATCATGATGAACGAGATCGCGATGGAGCAGTACCTTGTGCAGGGCCTTGAAATTTGTCAAGCCATGGGGATTTCCGTTGGGTCCGTCAAAACAAGGGATGCGATTCTCGAGGTGATGCGGGCAGAGAAGTTGATGGTCGAGGAAGCTGAGGAGTTTTGGGAGCTCATTTATAAGCAAAAGAACGTCGCCGAGGAAAGTCGCAAAGAGCGAAACGCCGAGAAATGCCGTTAGGAGCTTGAAGCTCAAAGGTGCGAACAATGGGAGTCCGAGGAGAGTCGCAAAAAGAGGAAGCATGCTCTCAAAAGGAAAGAGCTTGATCGCAAACTTCAAACACTTAAGTGGCAGCAAGCAAAATGTCAGCCCCACAACTTTCAGATAGGCAAGAACATTGCGCAGTTTCTCGATAATTTTGAAGTTGTCTGCTCTAATATTAGTGTTAGTCATGACCTTTGGGTGGAGAGACTCGTTACCTTGTTGCCGTGCAAGATCGCGCATATTTTGCATTGCTTATCCGCCAAGGAAGCAGAAGACTTAGTCATGCTAGATATGCTTTGATAAGAGAGTTTTTTATTTCAAGTCCTGCTGGAAATCGGAGCGATAGTGACAGCGCTGAAAGGTAGACGCCCCCCGAAAAGAGAGAGAGAGGATGAGGCACGTGGTAAAGCGATGGAGACCCATCGCGTAGCGCTTCAGGATGAGGCTCGCCGACAAGTGTTAGAGGGAAATCAGAGGAGAAAAAGGAAAGACGTTGAAGCACGTCAAAGTGAGCAAGAGGCAAACTGCGAAGTCCTAGGAACAAGGGCTATTTTGGAAGGGGAGAGAACCTTACAAAGTGAAGAGAAACCTTCGTGGGAGATGATCAGCTTTAAAGGCATCGGCACTCCCGTTCTGTCACAGGCAGAGACAGGTGGCAGCGGGCACCAGGAAAAGCTAGGTAATCAATCTGGATCATTGCCTCCACAAAGTGAAGGCAGCGTACTTGAGAGTATGAATGTCAGTGCTATGAGCATGGTGATCAGTTCCGTTGGAAAGAGTCGCCGACAAAACATAAGGCGAAGTCGAATAACGCCAAATGAGCAAAAGTGGCTAAATGCCATGCCTCTCGAGATGCCATACTCAATGTCAAGACTGAGATTTGCCAAAGTTCAATAAAAAAGGTTGAAGTTCTGGCCGCTGCTGAGATCTAGATCAAACGCGAAGCGCGTCGCGAAAAAAGCGTCAATGAAATACGACGCCGAAACCTTCGCTTGGTCTTATCTCCAGATCAGAAACCTAACAATGACCTCAAAGATAAGTTGATGCAGCCACATGGAGTTTCGGCAGAGCCTGTAGAAGACAGCGCACTTGAAATTAAGTGTGTCGAAGCAGCTGTTAAAAGAAGGGGTCGGCCATTCTGTTAAAAGAAGGGGTCGGCTGAGCGTAACACGGTAAAGATGACTGGCGCCAAGCGCGCTAAAGCCGCGTTTAACTGCCATGACGTCGTAAGTCGAGACGCCAAGTTTAGGGCTAAGCCTAAGATTGCTAAAAGGCCTCCTAAGAAATGTTCTAAGCTCAGACTGTCATTGAGATCAAGATAAGGCTGGAAGCGCGTAAAAACAACCGAACTTCAGAGAAATTTGGACGCTGAGATCATTGCTTGGACTCATCATTTTCGGTGCCGTGTAGAGGAAACCACGAATGGAAGCCTCGCTTATGCCTGAGCTGTAACACAGGCTGTTGTTTCTCACCGTGGCGAAAGGCTCATGGGTTGAACGGGCGCGGTAAACGATGCAGTGCAGATGCCCCTTTCTTCGAGTTTAGCGGCTGCTGGTCGAACGTCGCTGCTACTTAGTTTCGCGAACAGGTTGAATCGTCGTCGTTTTGTACAGACCGCAACCCTCGAAAGCTGTGGAATGCGCGACTCCCAAGAGTTCGTCTCAGAGGGTGCCATCTTGCCATTACAAGAGTGTATTTTGTGTTTGGGGAAATATTTTTCTAGTTTTGTCTTCTGCCGATGAGCAAGGAATGCGGCTAAATTTTTGTAAGTTTTATTTTCCTTCTCATCGGAGAAAGAGACTTTGATATGTTTGCCTGGTTAATTTTGTTTTTATGATATTTTTAAAGTTTTATTTTAACAGAGGAGGCTGAGTAAAAGCACCTGTTTAAAATACCTTCCGTGTTTGGCATTATATACGTGTTAGTATGCGCGTCAGTGTATAGGTTAACTTTTCACTTTGTTTCGTATAACGCGCCCAAGTTGATTTTTAGTGTTACTTTTCCACTTTTTTAAGCGTGTTTTTTTCTGGTCATGATGTTCATTGGTTGGGCGCATTGAATGAGAGCTTTTCGGAGGACTGACTTTGTTAACTTTGACAATCTGACGCTTGCAGGGGACGCCAATGTGCGTGATTCACAAGTGCTTGGTGTACAAAATTGTAGTTTCGGGGCCGAATTGAGCTATCCTCAGCTGGTTCGTTCGTACCCAATCTGCCTGGGTCCCTATCAAGAATCGCTCGCGGGAAAAAAATCTGTTTGGTTTAGCAGTGTCATGCACTGACACTGAGCTAAAGATGCGTCCGCATTGTGTTTTTCTCTGGAGGTACATTGCTCTTGATCCTATTTATTAGTTCAGCGTGATCTCGAAGAAATATTTTCGTTTCTGCTGGTCTGGTGATTTGATCAGCATTTTGGAGGCACTTGCTTTGGCCAGTTGGTTTGGCTTTCTGCTTGACTTCGTCCTTCCGGTGATATTCTGAGGGGCTGTGAAATTCACCACGGGCGGAGAGAGCAGAACAGCTACAATTCTCAATGGTTAATCAGCATCCCTCCTTCCGAGCCGTGGTAGACAGCTCAAAACTGCGGAGGCCTTGTCTGGCGGCGGGGGTGCTGTTATGCCACAGGCATAGTCTTCGTTCGGAAGCGCTTCTTCCCACGAGAACGAGCGTGGTTCCGGTGAACTCTCCCACCTCCCAGTGCCACCTTTCACGCAGATGGCAGCGAGCCACCGTGTAGTTCCGGAGAAAGCACAGCCTCCTCCACCAAGCCACCGTTAAATTCTGGGGAAAGCTTCGCCATCTCCGCCAAAACTGGTCTCAGAGAAAATGCCAAAACGTGCCGGCCCAATGTTTGGGGATTTTTATCCCAGCCGACTTCGTCGGGCTGGCCAGCTTTGTACAAACTATAACCTGCTATAGCAAACGTTCCAGCTGTTGCTGTTTTCACAATGGTTGCCTCCCTATTCCGCCTCTGGGCGCAGGCTTCAGCGAAGTCCGCTTTACTCCTCGGCTATCGCTACCATTGCAACACAGCGAATTCGTAACAGTGGTGGCGGCGGTGCGATACCATGATAGCCAATTTACTAACAGCATACATGATTTTACCAGCTTGATGATCAGCGAAAGAAAAAAAAAGTTTCCATGACATGTAAAACAGATAAGCAGGCAATATTCAGTGATGGGCTACTAATAGAAAGCCTGTAGTATTCCTTAATAGAGGAAGGCTGACCGATGAAGCATTCGTTTCTCTTTTTATAGCATCATAGAGCAGCGGATGACTTATCCGAAGTTCGTAAGTTCAGCCCCTACCAATGGCAACCTGATTTGTCATCTACTGTGAATCTTTTCATTTAGGTCAAAATTGCTATACTATTGTTAGAACCTACAAATATAATCCCCTATACCTCCATTTGCTTCATTTTCTGTTAGTTTTATGAAGTTATGGTATTCTTGGTAAGGCAACTTTATTTAAGGATCCTGATAAGTGCCCAACATTAGGGCGTCACCGTGGGGTGTTCTCTCTTGGAGACAGTATGACCTAGTCTAACGGCCACATCAGTTTCAGTTTCAGTTTGTTAGTTACATAAGCATCAATTACATATCACTTCTATACTGATGAGGGCCCCAGAGTGTGAATGCTGAAAACGGGACCTTCAGGTGAAAACTACCACAAAATAGAATTGTGAACAATTGGCAGAAGATTCGCAGGTGAATCTCCTGAAAACAAGCAGCAACGTGCTAGAACAGTTAAAATGAAAACGAAATGATGCAATAAAAAGAAAGGCACAATTCAAAATATAATATAAAAAGAAATGCAATGAAAAGTAAAATAGAATACACAGAAGTAGTACGGAATCAAACAATAAAATGTGCACAAAAGAAATAAAAAAATACTAGAAAAATGAAAATTTAAATGAGAAACAAAAATAAGCACTAATAAAAGAAATGAGGACGAGTGGGAAAAATATATACCATAACTAAGGTGAGCGTTTACATGTTAAAAGGAAATATTCTATGAAGTTTTTGACGAAGAAAAATGTGGGTAAAGATTTAGGTTAACCGGAAGTTTATTCCAAAGATGAAGTGTACATAATTTATTTTTTTCTTACTGTAGTTAGTGCGAATGGGTGGTAGCAAGTAATTATAATTCGAAGTAAACCTGGGGAAGCTAATATTCTTGAGAGAGATACATTCAATAAATTCAAAGGAGAGCTGCGAATTAAGTACCTCATAAAACATTAAACCTATCCTATACTCAAATAACGTTTTAACAGATAAAATTTTGTGCTCATTAGGCAGGCTAAGGCATCTTAACGAGAAGAGCTGAAAGTTATGATGTGTATGGCTTGATTTTGTATTTGCTGGATGGAATGAAGATAATAGTGATAGGTTACGTCATAGTTAACATGCGAATAAATAAATGCAAAGTACAGTAAAAGCAATGCAAGAGGTGAAAAAATACTCACGTGCCTTGATGTGCTCACAAATACCGATACCGACGGCTGGCTTTTTTAAAGTATGATTGATGCGAAGACGAATCTTCTAATGGCTGCCCAAGGTCACACCTAGAAATACCACATAGTCGTTCATGGGAATAAAATGATTTCCTAATGAAAATGAAGGAAAATAATTAAAGACTTTTGATGTGAATGAAAAACCAAAAATTTAGCTTTAGATGAATGAATAAGTAGTTTGTTATTCTACACCATTTATATAGGTGGTCAAGTGCCACACCTAATCTATTTAGTAATGAACTTGTATAATTAGCATGTCTATCTGAAAAGCCCAAAGTTGATGTTGATATTGCGAGCTCTTGAGGGCCAAGCTCCTTTCGTTCTGTGAGGTCTCTGTCTTCTCGTAACGAGGGTCACCACCAAAACATGTGCTCAAGGTCACACGTTTCTCCACAGCTGCACACGTTCGCCCCCTGTGAGCTGCATTCACTTGGAATAAATGATGCATGAATGCGAGATTCCCACAATAATTAGTCTAGAGCATCCTAAGGGTCATCGCCTGTGCTCTCGTCAGCTTTTTCTGTGATGGGGAAAGTAGTCGTTTTGCCAGACGTAAGCGTTTTATAAATTCATTAAATGTGAACAAAGTGTCTCGGAGCTCCTCGACTCCGAACTGTGGCAATGATTATCCCCCCATGCGGGAAGTTGGTTACTTAATTGTTATTCAAATTTCATATATTTCTTATCAAGTTTGTGAGGAATATATATGGGCTCGTAATTGATTCAGGGGACGAAAAAATAAACGCATACACAAGGGAGGACACAGGACTAAGCGCCACTAACAACTGATTTATCTGCAGAAATACGCATACATATATATCACTGTCAGCGCGTGCGCAGAGAACATTTTCTCATCAGTGTTGGAAGGATAACACATGATCACTGAACTTTTTATTGCATTAACACAGCACTACACATGTGTCACTAACGCAAATGTCACGTTTTTGGTCTATATAAAACACCCCCATCAGCTGTCAGACTGTTCTGTATTTACTTCTGGCTATAACTCGCACGCCAATAAAACGTGGTCTAGAAAGATGTAGGGGCAGTTTAATAAGCGTAGGCAAACATGGGCCCTCTTTATTTTGCTCCAAATTTCGCTCGTGCTTTCTGATCCGCTCATTTGAACATCTGCCATTTTGTTCTATGTTGGAGCCGCCACATGTAAAAGGAATTCCATCGACTACCGTTTCGGCACATCTTGTGAACATAGCCTATGCTGAGTTCCACGTTTTCTTACAGTGCCTATTTCTTTTTTCTTATCTATTTGAAAGAAAAGCCTTCCGAGATTCTTAGGAGGTGAAAAAGACGAATGGAACGTGGTGTTTGTTCGCGACCTTTTTCAGGTTGTGGGCCAATTTGAGCACATACCGCATGACCACCGGTCTGACTTCTTCACGAGGGACCTCAGCTAACGCAATAGAAGCCCCTCTCTTCATTTTTTTTTTGCAAGAACCTTTCAGCGACGACATTCACGAACGAACCAGAGAACCCAGCTGTAGCCAGCTTGACGAAATGGTGGTCGAAACTGGATTATTTCAAGGTTTGAAATTTGAACGTACAACAACTTGCCAACAAAAGTTTTCTCGGGCCATATATGTGCCATTCCATACTAAGTGTAACAGTTAAGTTTTCGACTTCCTCCGATCATGCACGCAAAAATTGTGCCGGTGTATGGGAACGTGAGAAGTAGTCACTGTGGGGTCATATTTCAGAAAAAAAAAATTGTGTTGCCTAGAGGGCGCTCACAACTTTGGCATGAAAGGGCAAGTTAAAGTGCACGTTTGGATGCACGTTAAAAAACCACAGGTTGTCGCAATTCCCGAAGCCCTCCACTACGGCGTCTCGATCATACTTTGGTTTTGCCGCAGGTCGCGGGATCGAATCCCGGCTGCGGCTGCTGCATTTCTGATGGAGGCGGAAATGTAGGCCCGTGTGCTCAGATTTGGGCGCACGTTAAAGAACCCCAGGTGGTCGAAATTTCCGGAGCCGTCCACTATGGCGTCTCTCATAATCATATAGTGGTTTTGGGACGTTAAACCCCACAAATCAATCAAATCAATACGTTGGTTTTAGGATGTTAAGTCCCACATATCAATAAATCAATCAATAAATCAATCAATGAAACAATCAATGGCATGAAAGTGACACGGTGTTGGACTAAATGATTTATATAAAATTACTAGTTTCAGCAACTACTACGAAAAAGTTTTTTCCCGTAATCTCAAGGCGCTTATCTTTCATAACAGCAATAGGTTTTTTTATTTTTGTTTTACTTTGAATGATTTTGGGTTGTGAAAATTAGCAAAATGTGGCATACTTTGCGTTTTATAGAAGAAGCAAAATTGTTTTTATGAGTAGTATAATCACAATGAGGTCTTTCTAGGTTTTGGCAATAAATGATAAAAATACTTCGGAAGTTCTGGAGCAGAAACGTTGCTTCAATGTGGTGGCAAATTTGGGAAAAATAGCATTTTTTTATATATTGCGCCTCCATTTTAGCAATGTAGCAGTCCAAATTAAAATATGCTTTATGCATCGTTGTGTAGCATACTTTGTTGATATAACATAAAGAAAGTCAGCAAAGAATAGTTCTCGTTTTAAGTGAAAGAAAAAATCGAGCTGAACACTTTACAAGATTGTGAGAAGTTGGCTTTTGCCTCATTCTGACTGCACAGCACGTCATCGTAAAATTCTAGTGAGGTTTCCTTCGCAGCGAATAATGTAAGCCATAAAACTGCATGTCAGTTATTTTAGTGATACCGCTGTATACAACTTCTAAAACAGCAATTGGGCTAAAATTAGGAAATTGTATATTCCCTCTTTGACCATCACAAGGCCAGTAGTAATATATTAGCTGGTTCAAAGCTCGAAGTGGCAGAATTATAACGTATAGTTGATGGCCTGCAGGACAATTCCAGAGCACCGTTCTTGGCTTCCGAAACTAAGGTACATTATCCTACCTAATAATTAACAGCCCAGATAAATCACTACCCCGGCATGGTGGTCTAGAGGCTAAGGCACTCGACTGCTGAACCACAGGTCGCGGGATGGAATACCGGTGGCGGTGACAGCATTCTTGATGGAGGTGAGAATCCACGAGACCCGTGTGTTTAAATATAGGTGCATGTTAAAGAACCCCAGGTGGTCGAAATTTTCTGAGCCCTCCGCTATGGCGTCACTCATAATTATATAGTGGTTTCGGAACGTTAAATCCCAACAATTGTTATTATTTAAAATATTGTTGGCTTATGTTGTATATATGATGTTTCAAGTTTACGTCAATGCGTGATCACTTACCACTGGTTTGCGTGATAAAATGAAGTATCCTAGGCACACACATTTGAGAGGATTACTTATCGTGCCCATAATCGACACGTCAGCCACCATTTCCAAGCGGGATCAAACATATTAATTCTTTTTTTCCTAATGGTTCTAGGATGCTGAAAATGCTAAAAGCCTATTCGGTAATGACGACAGCATATACGCATTAGACATTTATCTAGATGATATCTCTGTGAGACTACTCTCATAATACAAAATAATCTGACCCAATTTTGAGTTCACATGTGCTTTTGGAGACCTTCACAAATGCACCGCCACAAAAACTCAGCACTGTGCAAAACAGGGTAGCATGATACATCTTTCCAGATTACTTGAACCAGTCAAGCGTAAACGAACCTAAATCACGCGCTAACCTTGTCAGCCTTTTATCTGACTGCCGTGTAGCTCGTCTATGCTTGTTCTTCAAGGTATATCACGCATTACCTGGTACTCTTGCCGTTAAGCCAACTCCATTGTCATCGAGGCCGCAAAAACCACGGAACAGTTCTGATTAAGCCACATGCTCATATCACTGCGCACCTTTCGTCAGTTTTGTCAAAACATCAGGAGACTCGATATACCATCATCCCGATGTCGTGCATTCCTCATCCCTCCAATAATACTAACTTCAAAGCAGCGATTGACATCTCAACGTTTAACACATTATAATCACCCGTCCGAAACAGTGAATTCGTGGCTACGGTGCTCTGCTACTAACTCGAAGGTTACGGGTTCGATCCAGGACCTGACCGCAACCCGTCGATGAAGGCGAAATAGTTGAGGCCCATGTGCTGTGCGATGTACGCGCACGTTAAAGAACACCAGATGTTCAAAACTTTCAAAAGCCACCACGACCGCGTCTCTAATAATCATATCGGGTTTTTTCGATGGAATTTTCAGGTATTATTACATTGTAATAGCCCACTCCTCATGCAAAACTTTTTACCTTGGTTCATTTAGGTATTGCAAATGAATAAATAAATAAATTTAACGCATTGCTGTGCGGGCGTAGGTTGTATTGATTAGGTGACTGTGGTCACCGCCACTAGTATCATTATCTAGTAAATGTCGTTACCAAGTGCCATGCTTTGGTTACGGTTGTTTGAACGTATGACAAAATAAATTTGTTTCCAATGATATGACAACGCCTAATCAGGACAGTGCAAGATGAAATGTCGTATTGCATCTCTGAAAGAGCTCTATTACAAATGAATCGAGTCTCGGGACACTTTCACAAATAAGCATGAATAGTAGTGCCTTAAATAGCATCTTTTCGCTTTGATTGTTAGAGAAAGAGAGAAAAAAATAAGAACGGAAGAAAGTCAGGAAGGTTAACCATGGCTGAGCATGGTAGGCAACCCCGCAGTGCGCAAGGCAGAGGAAATGTATAAAATTTGGGCAAGTATCATGCTTCAATGAGTGGAGAGAGAGAGAGAGTTGACTTTCTTTTTTGACCAGCCTCTTTGTACTTGGCCCCTAAGGTGGGTGCATGGTCTTTTAAGCCGAGGTAGATATGGCTCGCTGCTACCGCCCGAGCCCTGTTCACCAGTCGTTGCTAGTTGTTAGGGTCTTGCGTCACCAGCAGAGCCTCCTAATGGTCTTCTGAATTCTTCTAATAACAACTAAAATATGAACAACAAAAACCGAGTCGACCAACGATCAACTGAAGAAACTTTGGAGCAAGAGAAAAGAGGATCTGCAAACTTTCTGGTATCGTTGGTTAAAGGAGTACCTCAATGAACTCGGGAATTACACATTCAACCAAGCAAAAAGAAATCACATATTGAAGGAAGGCAATGTAGTTCTACTCGCAGAAAAACGTTGTCCCAGGCAACTGTAGACCTTGGTTCGCATAGAAGAACTGATCGGTGGACGTGAGGGCATCGTGAGGACTTGCTTTCTACGCTTGCCTTACGGCACTGCTGGGAAGCATCCTGTGCAGCTACTCTACCCGTTGGAAGCCACACGTGGTGTTGCAGATGAGGCCTGTTCTTGTGCTCAGTATAAAAACGCTCGTAGCACCTTCAATAAAATTCAGTTGACAGCACTCTTTCGTGTCCCTCTTGTGATAAGATTTTTATTATAAACAGAATTTCATTTTCTTACAATTTCGGTATAATGATGAGTTTTCATCGTATCACAACATGGAGCAAATTGCATCTTAATATGGACAAAAATCACAATTTTATGACATTCGTGATATTTTCTCGTATATTTCAGCAGCTTGAGAGGTCTAAAGATATTTTTTCTTCAAAATATACTTACTGTGGTGTAAGAATTTACTGAACAGACATTCATACAAAGTGCAATATTGCAATAACAAATGTAACACATTTAGGCTTGATTCTTGGAAGGGAATGTGGCGAAAAAATTGCACTAGTATTGAGCGTCAAATACCTTACACAAGCACATTTACTTAACATGTAGACCGAATTTGCTTTAGAAAAAATAAGCGGTAGTTTGAAAATAAAATTTTCCACAAACAGCACCCAGACGGCATTATGTCGAAAGGTTTAGAAGCCAGCCACATGAACAAAACGTTTTTTCTCGCTGAAATATTCTAGCAGTTCATTGTTTTCAACGCAGTAAGTCAGCACATTTTTTTTTCAAATACATTCCAGATGGTCGCCAAAGTGGCTGGGATGTTTGGCATGGAATGGTACAGCTATATTTAAGCAAAATAACTTACACAAATAACAATATTTATTCATCTACCATGACCACACCAGAAAAAGTTGTTCAGACATTCTGAAATTTTCAACGTCGTACTGCCTGAAGAACTTCTTTGATAAACTCCAAACTCACGCCGAGAAAAAGCCGCTCTATCACGGTGGTTGTTAAAGGCCTTGCGGCCGTAGACAATGTTGAAAATAAAAAAATATCAACTCATCAGTGCTGTCACTCCTTCTTCGTCATTACTGACACGGAAGATTTTTCGGTCATCCACGTGGAGGTTCAGGAACTAGGCTTGCTGCAGGCTGTGGTCGGGGTAGACTATGCAGGGCGTCAGCGGCACCCTTTCGTCCTGTAATAAGAGCAAATATGATTTCTCATAAAATGATGTTCGTGCTCTTCCGGCAGCACCATATATGAAGAATGTGTAGTGTGTATCCCTAGAAATGGCGTGTAATTGAAATTACACTGAACTCGAAGAATACAACCCATACATTCCAATAATTTCGTATGATAAAGATAAGATAGTTTCCCAGCATACAGCAAATTCCCGAATTGAGGTGACGTGTAAGACTACAGCTCAAAAATGGCACTTACGAAAGCTTGAACTCACCTAAGAATCAAATTTCTTATATTGTAATGAGCCAGTGTGAAAAACAATTCTTAAGGTACAACATTCAGTACAAGTAGCATTAATGAAAACGCACAAGAAACTTACCTTTTCATATACCAACAGTGAAGGCATCTCTGATTTCTCTTTTACATGAGAACAAATGCTCTTGGGCGTGGCACTAGCGAAGAGGTCTGCAGAAAAAGTAAAAGATTTACTGACTTTATTCACGCCTCTAACAATTGGAGAAATTGTGACAATTCAGCAATCAGTGCGATTTTGACTGCCTCTATAAGGGCATCAAAAATGAACAATTTGCTCGTTCTTTCTACCCTCACAAGAAGCTCCGTCCATGGCATCTAATTCAAATTTGACGCTGTGCTTCCTATTCGCCTGCTTTCTAGACGTAGGGCTGGGAACATGTATTTTGTGCACCTAATATAGCACAGAAATTTGTCATCTATAATTCAATCATCTTTATTCATTGTAATTTAATAAAAGATGTGATAGCTCATTCAATTCCTAAAGAGTTGCGAGCCTGCAATAGGCCCTGCCTAGCAGCCATGAAAGTATTTCTTTTTTAAAAACATTTTTTTCAAAGCTTGCTTTCAGAAAAAGCGTCTGGCATATTTCGACAACCAAGCCCATCCTCTGAAGGCATTCAGGGGCACGCTATTAGCGATTATTCACCACGGGATTTACAAACGTAATCCGTGCCTAAATACTCAGTTAAAAACAATCAAGCAAGCACGAGTGCTCGAACGACACCAACGCGCGCGGACGCCGTCTATGTTGCAGCAGCCATGGCTTATGCTAGAGCTACCGCACATAGCTTCCACAGTCACGTATACTCTCTCAATTCTGTTATAACGCCGAACGTTATAGCAGATAAAAGCAAAGCGCAAAAACAGCAAACACAAACGAGGGAAAACAACGCACGGCGATAGCCACAACAACGCGCCTTTGGAAGTCTGCTAGATCTTTCCCTGTTGCTGGTGACACTTACCCTAAATAGCTTAAAAGACCGAGGCGCTCGTGCTGGGAGCATCGCGGCATATCACCACCTCCAACTATACCATATTTAAGAAAAAAAAGCCATTTCGTACAGTGCGCCTCTGTACATAGACTTTTCTTTCTCTTTCATTTTTTACGCTTACACCTACAGAAGCACGTTGCACATTTGAGTATTATTAGAAATGTTATTACGATGTAGCCTAAAGCGCATCTTGAAACAGTATATATAACTTTGAGCAGTGTAGAGACAATGTTCGATCGGCAACTAATCACGCCCTTGTTAAGTGATCACATCACTCACTGTATGAGTGATGCAGGCACTTACACAACATCGCGCATAGCAGTGTGAACTCGTTAAGTGACACGTTTAATCGGGCATCTGCAACAGGCCCGCGAACGCATGCTGTTGTAAATGGCTGGCAGCCTACTTTGGCAGAGCTGCTGTAGACACCCAGCTAGCGCTGTATGATTGCTACCTACGAAAACAGTACACTCACCGTTAACAGGCCCACGTTGTGCGCGTCTGCCGCTCCATGAATATTCCTTAGTCCAAGAGTCACTTCAAACACGGTGTCATGCGTGACCACCATTGAAGATGCACCTGTTCGCTAGAACTCACACAGCGACCAAGACCCCAGACCAACGCAACGCATTTGAAAGACGGATGAGACAGAGAGAGCAACGTTGAGAGAAAGAAGAAGGAGGAGGCACTGACGGTGGCGCTGCAGCTGCCGACGCAGGTGTTCGGTGACGCAACTATTCGCTTATCTACATCGCCGTTGTGGGAGCAACGCTGGCCCGGGTGAGCGGAGGGGGGGGGGGGGGGAACGGGAAACCCGCCAAGAGGGCGCCGAAAGGCAAACGCTATGGCGCATAGGGCGGGTGGCGGTTCGACACGGAAGGCAATCCAATTGCGCTTCAAGAATGACTCCTTGTAAATGGCAACTCTCCTTCCACCCAGCCGCACAGCGGCGCAGGTTATTTCCCAGCCTCGGGTTCTTTGAGTATTTTCACGGAATGCGACAGCAGTGGGCGAAAAATAGTGAAGCAAAACTTGCGGAAAAGAAAGTGCACCCTGGAATGGCTAGAAACAATAATTATTTCGTCCTCGGTGGCATTAGCGGGAGAGCATCACTACACCATTTTTTCAGAGGAATTTCTTTTCGCATTGTCCGTGTCTGGCAATTACGCACATGGTGCCGCAAACACTGAATGCGTAGTCGAAGCTGTAACAAATTAATTCACAGTCGCAGATGTTTAGAAGGCTTGTCACGCACCACGAAACGTGCCGAGGTCTTTATAACAAACTTTTTGCTGACCACATGATCTGCACATAATGCCATATGGTTGCCCAATGAGCTAGCTAAGCACCTGTAGCAAAAGCAGGGCACGTTCTTGTCAAATGTTGTTAATATAAACGATGGTTGTGCATAAGTGCAGTGACAGCTTTCCGTGTGAATTGGTCATAACCCACCTTTTCGAGCGTAGAAGCGCCGCAGCATACCTAATCAGCTACCACAGCAAGTTCGTAGGCAATGATGAGGTACGAGAATGTGCAGCTGTTTTTTATGTACTGAATAGTCCGTGTACACTGCGTTGACCACCGCCATTCTTTAAGCCACCTCCCATATAGACTCCCAGTCTGAAGTGTGGGACCTTAAACACTAAGAAGCAGTGCCCCACCCCCGCACACACACACACATGAAATTCGAGGGCGCACGGGCTGATACACACTCATACTTATTCACAGGCATACACAAATACACGTATACACACATAGGGCCACACACACACGCGACCGTAAACGCACGCATGCATGGGCGTACACATGTGCACAGGCACGCTTAACACAAGCACGGACTCACACATACACGCGCAGCCACACATGCATGGGTGTACACACAATCGCGCTTGCACACGAACGCATGCGCAGGCTCACGCACACACAGCTATACTCGGGCGATTATTATGTGTGTGTATATAATCCATAGGAAACATGTAGCATATAACCAACGCTAAGGAAAGCTTTCGTAAGATGAATTGCAGTTGATTGCCATTATAGATGAAACGCGATTTGCTTCTGCTGGCATTCTGCTGTATTCAGAGAGCACCTTCACACATTCTAAGTCAATTAGGTCGTCATTTAACGCAAAGTCCACATATCCGTGCAGTAGCTACACTGCTCGGCCGCCAATCCGAAGGTCGCGGGTTCGATGCCGGCCGTGGCAGTCGAACTAAGACGGCGAAAAGGTAGAGGCCTGTGCACTGTGCGTTATCAGCGCTCATTAAAGATCGCCAAATGGTCAAAATCTCTGGAGATTTCCACTAAGACGACCCTCATAATCATATCGAGGTTTTTGAGACGTAAATTCCCAAATTTTATAATTATGTGTTCTTCTTTTGCTTCATATTCCATCTGATGAATCGTCACCTACACCCTTCTCAGGCACAAAAGCACCCTTAGAGCCTATTTGAGGGTGCTATCGAGGCAAGCACCCAAACAAAGGGGTGCTTTTTTTCAATCGACCATTTAAGGGTGTTAAAGGTTGTCGAAAAGGGTGCTTTCCCGTAAAAGCACCTTTTTACACCCTTTTTGGTGTAAAAGTTTTCACTGTGTAATGGGGCTGGAGGAGCCAGACATTCATTCAGCTTGACTCGTAGATTCGCTGTGAGTAACAAGCTTGTCGCTGTATTTTTCAGCGTCTAACGTCTCGCTGTCCAACAGGTCGTCTGGCGTCTTCTCAAAAATTGCGTCATCCACTTTCTCTATCTGACCATAAAATGAGCTTATTCGGTCGAGGAATACACTTACTTCTGCTGCCGTGACGGCTTGATTTCCTCGCAAGTGGTCTTCCGCCTCGAACAACAGGACATCCAGCTGGGACCACAGGCTGTGGCGTCGTCTAAGATGTCGTTCCATTCTGCCGCCCGCAGTTGATGTATCTCGCCAAGATCGCAGGCGCCGTCTTCGGAGGTGTTGCGGCTCCTAATGTCGATGATGTTGGCGTCGTCAAAGGTCCCGGGTTTCGGCACTATGTGTTGAACCTCTGAGCCTTTCTGCTGCGGTGCGCCTCACATCAAGCAAAACACGTCTTGCCAGATGAAAGGCTTTAATGAAACTCGGTAATGAAAGCCTAGGTAGATATGGCTTGCTGCCGCCGCCCGAGCTCTGTTCACCAGTCGTTGCTAGTTGTTAGGGTCTTGCGTCACCAGCAGAGCCTCCTAATGGTCTTCTGAATTCTACTAATAACAACTAAAATATCAACAACAAAAAACGTTGACCTTCATTTCAAATCTTCATTTCATTTCATATTGGTCATAGCAGGAAAATTAGCGTGTGTTCTACAGCGAAGTGGCGGCTTCGAAATACCTTGGGAGCAGCATTACTAGAGCGATGACGTCCACAGGCACGTAAACTATCAAGTCCATGATACCAATGTTGCCAACTTTTTCTTTTCCAGAGTCGTCTTATTGGCCTGAGCTCCTATCTGGGTAATGTAAGGCGCTCGGCGACACAATCAAGTTTTGGGGGATTTTTTTTTGTTCTGGGTGCACGTGAAGCCGTGACGACTGCAGGGAATTACGGGTGCCTTATTCATCGCAGTGGGATTTATGACGACTGGCACACCAGTGAAAGTCGTCGAACGTATTGACACCGGTAGGCATTCAATGGAGACATTTATTGCGTGGCACGCACAGGAGTCCAACGCGCAAATAGGCTAGAAACCAAAGTAGTTCACACATCGCGTAGACGAAGGGTTTGTCCGTGGATTGTTTCACAATCTCGCACTCTCTTGCTGCGAATAGCGCACGGTTTACGGGCCAGAGGGGACCTCATTGCTTGGATTTGTGCGTGGCATTCTGCGGGCGACTTGTTTCAAGCAAGGTGTAAGCTTGTTGATTGACTTCGCACTAATTTCCCTGCTTGGCGGGGGTGTTTAGCAAACGGCCTGCACCATGAATTTTACTCCATAGCGAGAGACAAAACCCCCTAATTCGCGACTGTGTCAAGCGACTGATTCGTAGTGTCCGTTCCGGCACACCCTTGCAATTTTTAAATATATTGTCACACGAGCGTTGACCCGAGCGTATATGGTAGTATCTAATATCGGCGACAAACAACTAGATCAGCGATCAGCTTCGCATCGGATTTCTGAACGCATGGTCATGCACATAACCAAGCACTCAAGGCATGCACGATGTTGATTGATTTGTGGGGTTTAACGTCCCAAAACCATGATATGATTATGAGAGACGCCGTAGTGGAGGGCTCCGGAAATTTTGACCACCTGGGGTTCTTTAACGTGCACCCAAATCTGAGCACATGGGCCTACAACATTTCCGCCTCCATCGGAAATGCAGCCGCCGCAGCCGGGATTCGAACCCGCGCCCTGCGGGTCAGCAGCCGAGTACCTTAGCCACTAGACTACCGCGGCGGGGCGGCATGCACGATGTTATTATATATTGCAAGAAGATGTGAATGTGTGGGTTTCCTGATTAGCGTGGCCATCATATGTTGAACGTGCTCAGGTTTATCAAATTTGTCCGACGACTTTGCTTCCTTTTCGCAGTGGTGTTATTTATTAGTCCGCGCCAACAAAGCAGCGAGTGTCACGAGAAACAGTTTCAGACCACCCACCTGAGAAAGGCGTGAACGGGTAGTGAACTAACAACACGCAGCAGCGTCGTATCTCGCACGAAGGTCAAAATAGGGGGATTTGATAAACCTAACATGCACGGCGTCTTAAAGTTATCTCTGTGCTGCCATCCCTCGTGAAAAAGAAGAGAGAAAAAAGGGAACAACTGCAGCTGCTGACACGGTCAACGCATCCAGGGGCGTTTCGCATTTGTTGGCTGTGGTGTTGAAGCGCATCGTTCTACGTGGAACCTTGGACAATCCTCTGCATTCTCAAGTTAGCTGGTTATTCTTATTTGCGACCCTTGCTCTCTTGCTTTTAGTGACGCTGCCAAACTGAAGCACTGTATTTGCATTTTGCGAGTGTCTGAAACCCAAAAGGCACAGGGGCTGCTTGAAATGTGTCGTTATTGCCACTGCCGTTCAGTAATCAGCAAAATTTACCGAGGCCTGTCGTTCTTCAGGTGCGTTTATTTATTCATATTGAAGTGCGTTTAAACCAGATAAAAATCAAATGAAGTCTTGAAGAAAAGTTAGAAGTGTGAGAGACCTCAAGGTGAATGTGATAAGGGCTCTTGGTCATGCCCAGGGTCAGAGAAAAAAACGTGGATGTTATGTGAAGCTGGCAGAGTTGGATAAGAAGCTGGGCTTTATTTTGGTGATCTGTTTGTGATTTCGCTCTCGGTTCCTCTCGTGTTGCGCTGCACCATGCAGTGCATTGATTTTGGGGTGTGTCAAGTAACATGAATTACATTAAGCAATCCATGTAAATGGTATCTGAACAATTTGGCGAGATTGTAAAACGTCTTGGTAAGTGCGAACATTTTAACAATGTGAAGCGAAAGGCGGAAAATACAAAAAATTCTTACGGTCTCTAGAAGAACCCAGGCTTCATGATGACGTTGACGGGCTTGTGTGACCTAGCAAGGCGACTAAGTTTAGGCATATTTGCTAGATGTTTCAGCACGCGAACAAAGGAAAAAAAGAAAGGGTAGACAGAAAGAGCGCTGACTTCCAACTAACTTTATTCCACAGAGTGGAAAAAATACATACTGCTAAAAAGGTTGATAACAGTGCATCTTGCAAATATGACTACGCACCAACTAGCCCAAGCTTCCACTTTTGTAAGTTTAGGCATACCCGGAGAGGCTGTGAGCGTGCTACGGGGGGTGAATGAAATTGAACAACTGCTTGGCATTTGCTAATTATAAGAGTTGTGCCTTAAATTATACAATCGAGAACCAGCGTTCTTGCAAGGCATTAGAAGTCGTGGCGTGAGAGACATGCATTAAATCGCCTTGAGGTTGTCAGCCGACAGCACATTTGTCCACCACCTCAGACTGGCTTGTTTCGCGAATGCACTGTTTGGGATAATATCAACATTTCATCATGTAGATCATGTATTCGTGCCGTCATTAAGACTTGGTCAGGGACGTATGTCACATGGTTTTTTAACCACCTTATTCGTCTGCGACGTGCAACTCAACAAGACAGTTAAAGAACCACCGACAGCAAAATTTGGTGACTTTCACGTTTATAATAATAGCTTTGTACCTGATGATCTCTAAATTGTGCAGTAACTGCTGCAAGTTATTGTATAATTCTTGTCGTTTTCGTTAATTTTGACTAAATTTCTCGTGCTGGAAACTTCCCCCGAAAACCATAACTAGCGCCACACTTCAGTGGAGCAGCATAAGATCCCGTGTGATCAAGTTCTGGGGCCATGAAGAGCCCTCCTTTAATATCGGTTATTCTGACGCTGCCAGCTATGGCGCAAAGAAGAACATTGCACACACACAAAAAATGCAAATGAAGCATTTCAGAAAGTAACTCAGCATTCATAACTACCTCCAAAGTGGAATAGAGGCAAACATACCTTGGTGAAAGTTAATCAAGTCGTGGATGTGCGATGCGGTATGTTGACGTGATAGGGTTTAAAAGCTTTTTCAGAGATTCCGGTATCGGTGTCAGTATTGCCATTTGTACTTGTGAGCAAAAAGTGATGATCTTGTGCGTGACAAAAAATGAGAAAGATATAATTAAAAAATAATAAAAAACTGCGGTACAACTCAGAATTGAACCCAGACCATATGCAAGGCAAGCAGGTGTCCTAGGACAGTACGTGCAACCGACTGAAACGACTGCAACCGACTGAAAAAAAAAGTGAAAACAAACAACACACTATATGAATGCCATGTGGCGTAAGGAGTATCCTTACCACATGTACTTTAGCGTGACAGAAGCGTAGAATCGCACCAGGTCTCAAAACATGAAAATTGTGCAAAAACTGGATGTTTTAAACGCCCACCCTTTACAAAGCGCTCAGACATATTTATTAATCATCAGCTATAAAAGTATAAAGAAGTGAGCAACTACGTATATATATATATATATATATATATATATATATATATATATATATATATATAAATATATATATATATATATATATATCTTCATGAACACGCAGTGGGCACTTCAATGATTTACAATAGGAGGTATCATGAATTAGTGGACGCATAACTGTACAGTGGCGGTCGAAATATTGCGGACCACGGAAATGCGTGTAAAACAGCACCAAGGCAGCCTTATGACGGCAGTCAGTGCACTCGTTCGCACTCTTCAACAGCTCGCACACCGGCAGAACGCCAGACGAAGCGCAGTGTCACTACTGCTGTTGCTGCGGAAACACCGAGCGATGATATTGTGACGAAAACACGTAATTTGTACTGGCAGTGCTCGGTGCGCACTGCATCATCCGCGTCTTAGTCCCAAATGCTCCGCGCTGTCGAAAACATGCATACGGCGTCAATTATTCGAAAGTCGGCCTTCGTGATAAGGTTCACGAGGTGACAGCCGGAGTGAAGCCTTGCGCTTTTTCTAGCGTTCCGGCGCGCACGCTGTTGAAGGAAGCGAACGACGAGGCTAGCAGGTAAAGAAGGGCGCGCGTGCGCAGCGCGTGCGTTTGACCTTCGCAGGCAGCTGTCAGAACTGCGCAGTGGTGCTGTTTGGCATAAAGCCCTTAAAACTAGTTTGACACGTGCTCCCATTGTCCGCAAAATTTTGACCATCCCTGTTGATGGAGTCGGCATACTAAGATAGTTTGAAACAGCCAGTGTTACGCGCAGTCATCCATTCCCTTACGGCATGGTTGAGGCATGAACCGAGAACCCAAGCCACCAATAGAGGACGCAATAACAAGGCGCCTGATTACACCATAGCTTCATACTCTTGAAGGGAAGCTCAAGTGACCTCTAAGATTTTAATTATGTTGGGAAACATTTTAATAATTACACAAGGCCACGAGCAGAAAGTGGCGTTAGGTTTAGTTCAGGTGAACAGGGTGAAGGTGAGAAACCGTCACGTGGTAATCTGAGTAACGTATATAATTCTTTTGAACTGCCCTAATGAAAATGACTTGTCTTTACATTGTCGAACTGTGATTGAATGATTGACTCTATTGATCATCAGTGGTTCCGCAATACTCATTAACTTGCTTTATTACTTTATGGACAATATTTATGTTGAGCATTTTGCAATGAAAATGCCATTGACTCATTTTATTGCAATATCTTTCAGGAAGTATTTTGTAAACAATATTTCTGTTGAGCACTTTGCAATAAATTTTTTTATTTTCTCACTTCTATAGCAAAATCATGAACGAAATATTTTGTAAGCAATAGTTCATAAGAAAAATATGGACTCGCGCCCGCTCATGTTCTCATGCGCGCGCACGTGAAGGAGGGGGGGGGGGGGTAAAGAAAAAGATTACAGAGGCAAGAACCGCGGAAGCTGAGAAGTTTCGTGTTCATGGTGCGGCAGCTCTTTAGTGCATGCGGGACAGTACTGAAACACTGGCCTATATGTCGATGCTCGTGTTCTACAAAACACATTGAACTGATTATTTCAGGAAAGCATGGCAAAAAAGAAACAAACGGAAGGCAGGGAGACAGAGAAAGATAAATATTGAAAATTGGTTGGTTGGTGTTAGATTGGTGGTTGCGTAATTTGATGATGAACTTGAACATCAAGTATACAGAAGTCAGGTGCAGCAGTGAGCAGCCGAGCGTATGTTACCGACATTTGCTCACTCTTATGAATATTAGGTACAGTTATTTCTCATATACCAGCATGGATTTTTAACAGTGAACCACGACCAAGACAACCAGTGTACTGCTGTAGAGATAATGTACCAGCTATCAAAATCCCCATTATTTAAAGAGCAACTACATGCAGTAACAATAAAGATTTTGAGGTTTGTTCAGCAGCATGCAATTCTTAGCCCCATCTGCACGCGCACGTTCGCGAAAGAGATGTGCAGGAGCGTTATTTATTTGGAAGGAGACCGACCTCTCCGTCGCTAAATTGTGTACGTCTTACTTGACCTTGGCGCGCGTTTTGGCATTCACTTGAACAGCAGTGTGATGCGAATAAAGGTAAGATTCCCCATGAATAAGATTACTTAAAGACTAAAAATGAGGAAAAACCACTCTGTAAACCGAAAAAATGCGCATAATTTCTAATTGCGCTATTAAGTAATCGCCAAAATCTTAAAGAGGCGCTCCTGCCCCAACATGCAGCTCACGGCAGTTTGCGTGTACGAATTCCAAATGATAGAGTAGGCACGCTAGAACACCCATGGCACGTTTACGTTCTAAAGCGCATTGTCTTCAAACAGCTGAGAATAGGCTGCTGTCACTGACTTGCGTGTCCCTCGCGACACAAATAAGCGAATTTGCTTACATCACACGCACGTGCGAGAAACATTCGTAGGTTTCGACAGCCAAACACAGCCTTGTCGCGCTGGTATCTGCGAGTTTTGGTGAGCGAAACAGCCGTGGTTCACGGGGAAGCACTAAAACGACGCACGAACACACGTTCATCGTTCTTCCAGAACGGCGCGACATGAACAGAAGTCGGAGCCGAAAGCTCTCAGCCTTGTTGTCTCGAGTTCGTGAAGTCCTACAAACCATTCGCTGATCAAATGCATGTGCAAACAAATGCAAATGGCATAAAAAAGTTCAAAATTTTGCCGACGGCTTGCAAGAAGCCACTTGGTAGATATATACCCTGGCAAAAACAACCCCCCTTCACGTGGTGGCGTTGTGGTGCATTAGGTAAGAAATCTGCTTTACGTGCATGAGGTCCAGAGTTCAACCCCGTGTTTGGGTGATCTGCAGATGTAGGTGATTGTGATAATAATGGTTCTCTAATTACCTATGGTCATATTGTCTACCGCATTATTGGCGAGAAACCGCTCTCGAGTTCAAAAAATAAAACATTTTTGCCGCATTGATGAACTATTGATGGATTTTAATTGAAAATCGTGGGCCGATTTTATGGTTGGTAACAATTGCCTTTGTGATATGTCAATCGATCCACACCGTATTTTTCATCGCCATTTCCATTTCTCTCAATGATAAATCTATATTGAATTCATTGATGGCTTTCAATTGAAAGTCATGGTCCAATTTTCAATACTGGTCTACAATTTCCTCAACAATATTTTAATTGAACCGTCATGTATTTTCGATCCCACCTGGTGTCATTGCTTAACAACTTCTCTCTTTGTTTTTTCAATAGGAATTTTTGTAAGGGTGCTTTTTGTTTATGTCACGTAGTCCACAGAATGACCAGAGCATAAAGATCCATGAATGGGTTAAATTCAAATGTGGCCAAAAAAATTAAAAGGAGACGCCCACAAAAAATATGGCAGATCCCACGTACAGTGAGAATCGATGATATGCGAAGCACGAACGAGGAAGGTTGATATGTCACTTTAAAATGAGGACATCCTTACGAGGCAGGCGTAAATTATGCTGTACATCACTTCCATGTCATGATTATTATGTTGAGACGTATCATTTACTTTTGTTGTCTATTCACGTCACGTGTTACCAAATTTGGTGTATGTGGAGCTTGAGAAACGGCCGCGAGCACGCTATGAGAGTAGCATGTAGTCATGTTTTACATGACACGCATGTCATGATTAGAATGTTTGGACATCGTCCATTCACGTCACGTATTACCAAATTTGGTATATGTGAAGCTAGCGAAACGACCGCGAGCGAATCATGAGTGTGGTATGTAGTCATGTTTACACCACACGCATGTCATGATTATTGTGTTTGCACTAAGCAAACACTTTCGTCACTCATTCACGTCACATAATACGAAATGCAATATATGTGAAGCTAGCGAAACGACCTTGAGTGCACCATGAGCGTATAGCCTGTAAACATTACTTACATTATATAAATGTCATGATTTCCACGTTGGGGGCTGCAATTTATGTTCGCCATGTAGTCATGTCATGCGATACCAGTTTTGCAATATGTCATGTGAACTGCACCACCGTAAGAGCAGCAAGACCATGAAGTGAAAATATGATATTCATGGCATATGTGTGATGATTTTCATGTTAAGACTAGTCAGTTATGCTCATCATACAGTCCTGTTATGCCCCCACCCCCCAATTTTGTTATCGATACCATTATCGAAACAGCCGGAAGAGCTAAAAGACGCACACGCGCACACGCACGCGCACACGCGCACACGCACACACGCGCACACACGCGCACACGCGCACACACACACACGCGCACACACGCGCACACGCGCACACACGCGCACACGCGCACACACACACACGCGCACACACACACGCGCACACGCGCACACACACACGCGCACACGCGCACACACGCGCACACGCACACACACGCGCACACGCACACACACGCGCACACACACACACGCGCACACACACACACGCGCACACACACACACACGCGTACACACACACACACACACACACAAAATTATACCCAACCAGACTAGCTGTCGTCAAACTCTTTATTCTATAAATTCAAAGATGTCAATAAAACCCTAGAATTTATGTTCACAAGTGAATAAATTGTGTGCACAGCAAATTTTCATGAACTATTTCATTGGACAAACACCTGTACGCTATGCTTCAAGAACTCAGTCGAGTAATAGGTGTATTAATACTGATCAGGTATGCGCCTGTGCCTAGTGGTTAGAGCACCGGCCTCCAGTACTGGAGGCCCACTGTGCGAGTGCCGCCTTCGTAGCATCTTTATTTGTTGTGTGGTGTATGTATGGGCTTCGATCGCGTAGCCTCGATTTTTTTGCGTTTTTGTGCGTCTGACGTGCGCCGGGGCTAGATACCCAGCCGATGAGCAATATACTCCCGCTACCTACGAAGTTGGCCCCATATCCCGTAACATGGACTCCAACAACATCATAGTTCATGTGAGACACAAGTCAAGGGTCTTTGGAATGAGCACTCAAACAGGATTATTCGAAAATACGTAGAAGCGGCACTCACTACTGGAAATCGCCACAGTGATCTAGCCAAGATTGTCGATCATCGTATTGATGAAATCAGCAGTGGATCAATCAGCTGCTCCTTTACTATGGAGGCTGAAAAAAGAGCCGTCCCTTCGGCCGTTGTAAACACCAAATACCACTCAACTGAGATTCTTATACGAATTATCAGGCGACCTTTTGAAGTTTCTTGAACGGGCGAGTCTGCCGAGCGGCAATTATCTTCTTTTGTGCACTGTACCCTAAAGACAATATTTACATAAAATCCCCTTCATCTTACCCAAATAATGTGGACTCCGGATTAGATGGGAGTGTAAAGGAACCCGGAGGCAGGCAGGATGCACACAACATACCGGGCACCCAATGACCTTACCTGGGAAGTGCCTATGCAATGCCATCTACATAACTTCAGGCTTGCTCACTGTGTCTACCACGGGCTCAGATGTCCCTCCTTTAAGACCGATGTGTTTTGCTGCACAGATGTGCCTACGCTTGCTCTCATCGCTCGACACACGTGGGTTGCCAAGACTGACAAACGTTTTCGTGGCGTCCTGGTGTGCTTGTTAGAGACTCGAGAAGACCGAATTTTTCTGTTTCCGTGAACTGCATCTCTGATATGTGGTGCGTTTTGTGCACTGGGTATTCGCAATCTGTACGGCTGCAAATCCGAACGGTTGGGCGATGCTGTGTAGCGAATTGTCGCGGCACAGCTGCCGAAGTTGCAAGAGTTCTCGTTTCCTAAGGACAACTGAAGAACGAAATGGGAGCGTGTCATTCGCCAAGCTGACGTCGACATTCGCTTTCTACGTAACCTCAAGGTACGTGTGTCTGTACTGCATAATTCTAAGCCATGTCAATGGCCTCATCTCCACCATGTTTCGTTCTTGCTCTAAAATAAAGGTGTCATGTGTGCTTATGACTTGTTGGCGTAGGCCCCGGCATTTAAATAAAATTGTGTTGCAGTACATTTTTAGAAGAGGCGTTTTTATTTCGGGGTCAGTAAAAATTTTAGCTATCGGTGATTATTTGATATCTGATACTCGATATAGGTGCGTTTGGGCACTGTGCTTTCGTGTACGTTCCTCCAGGAAAATAGCGTACCACAGGGCGGCGTTCTCAGTACAAGATTGTTCATAATATAAAGGAATTTCATTAATAAGGTCATAACACACAGTTATGAACTCGCTATACGTACACAACCTTCAGATCACTTCCCGTGGCTCGAACCTAACAACCTGCGAGAGGCAACTCCAACTTACCATAAACAAGTTAACGCATTGAGCTGACATGAATGGTTTCCGATTCTCAACGCAAAAAAAACTGTCTCTATCCTATTTACAATAAAAAGAGGACTACGTCCTGACCTAGTTCTGAAACTAAAGAATATTGCAGTGACGATAAAGCACAAACACAAATTTCTAGACGTCACATTCAACCGTGAACTCACCTTTCTAACTCGTATAAATACACTAGAAATCAAGGCAACTAAAGCCCTTACTATACTAAAGACGTTGTCCTATAAGCACTGGGGTTCTGACCGACTATACTTATCTCAAAGTTTATCGCTCTGTTGTACCAGTGTTTTTGACAACGGGTGTGTTGTTAACGGCTCGGAAAGAGAGCATTACATCCGGCGTCTTGACCCGGTATACAATCTCGGTCTGCGTTTATCCACTGGCGCCTGTAGAACTTCTCCAGTTCAGAGTTTATACGTGGATTGTAATGAACCTCCACTGTACCAGTGTCGGGTACTTTTAACGCTCTCCTACGTTTTAAAACTCGGATCACTGCCTCATCATATTTGTCATGACCTCGCAGCGAAACTTTATTTACGCTTATACTACTCTAACAAGCCGCATTCCATCAAACCACTGATTTTACGTTTTGAAGATCACTGCCAGGCAGACGATATTTCTAATGACGTTATCAATATCGCCAGAAAACCACCAAGACTGCCTCCGTTGTCTGACCTAACTCAAATTTGCCATCTCTCACTAACCCACATGAATAAAAGACACACCGCACCAGATCACGTAATTCAGGAATTCCGCATACTTCAGGACAAATACAAAGGCTACATCAAAGTTTATACGGTAGGCTCGAAAACTAAAAACCACGTGGGCGTCCGAATTGTGATGGAGGAAAGCGCTGTCAGTATTAGAATGCCTCAATTCATGTCCATTTTCAGCGCCCAAGTTTACGCCTTATGGGAAGCAGTGCGAGAAGTCATCACTGGCAAATAGAAAAAAAGCAGTCATATACACTGATTCATTAAATTCACTGAAAGCGCAACATATAAAATTTGACAATGAACCACTACTTGGGGATAATCCAAATATGATTGTAATAAACAGCGTCAGCGTGACCGTTCGTTTTTGCTGGATGCCAAGTCATGTAGGGATACCAGGCAACGAGAGGGCAGATGAATGCGCCTTTCTAGCAGCGCAAAAGGTCATTAAACAAATCGGTATTCCCCTCAAAAAGAGCCGACGTAATATCCATCTAGGCTTGCCATAGAAATGGCAGCAACTGTGGGACTCCGGCACAAACAATAAGCTACACCTGCTGAAGCCCATACTAAGCGAATGAAAAGCGTACCGTCATCAACAACGTTTCATTGAAGTCATTCTACGCAGATCTAGAATTGGGCATGCGCACCTCACACACAACTTTTTGCTTAGAAAAGAAGTCATGCCGCAATGTGAAACATGTCTACAGCCCTTAACAGTCATACATATTCTCATTACGTGTCCGTACATTGAAACAGCAAGAAAGAACTACTTCAGAGAACTATACAAACATCGCATAACTATGCACCCGAGTCTATTTCTAGGAGATGATCTACTTGTTCCCTCTTCGATTTTTTAAAAGACAGCGGGTTGCTGCATAAACTTTAGAAATACACGAAACCCAATGCCTATAACAAAACACCTTGTGTTTTGCGCCGTTCAGCCAAGTTGCTCTTGCGCCATTTTACCCACTTTAGCTTACTGATATTTCATATTGGTATCACCTATGTTTGCTTGGTTGACGGAAATGAAAATAACGTGGTTGCATTACTTAGTGCGTCGTTTTTGTGCATAGTATTATCTTGCTGATGTTCCTACGAGTTTATTGCGGTATTATTGCGGTCAGCGCCTTAGCGCTATGTTTTTTTCAAATTTAGATGCGTGTAGACACTTACGGTAGAATGCTTTCTTAATTGGCTTTCAGGTAAGAGATTTCAACTTGATGCTAGAATATTTAAGCACCACTAGCAAAAATATACCGATCCAAGAACCGACAGTGCAGTAGAAGTGCCCACGGGGGCTACACGGTTTAATATATTCCCAGTACTAACATTTTTTCCCATGCCTTAAGTATATGAGCGAATAGGCACCACTGTGAGAGGGGCCGGATCAAAAGAGAAAACAACGCTTCTTGTGTCGGTCACAAGAGATTTTTGTAAAACAAAAGACTGTTTTCTCTTGCAATGATCAACACCCTGATATTGTGCTGATTAACATACTTTGGGCAGCAGCCCACACTCTCCTCAATAAGTACGTGTCTATGAAAACAGATGTTCGAAAGAGTACAAATAAAACTTTGCATATGAGTAGTAACAGTTTCTCTGTACACTATAAAGAGGGTGCGTGTGCGTGCGTGTGTGCGTAAATAATGAATTTTACCTTATTTATTTCGTCACTTTGTTGGTACATCATATTTTGCTCTTATAGATCGACCAAACGTTCGATAGCGTACAATCTGACTTTTTCGTGGAAGAAATGGCTCACTGATGAATCTCCAAACGCTTTCAAGCCCAATGCATTGCTTAAACCAGCGTTTTTTTTTTACCCAAAAGGCAAAATAAAGCTGTTAAACATGCAAAACTTGCTGTGAACGCTTTATCTCCTAACGGGAGACGATGGTGGCAATGGATTCACAGCCTCCCGTACGTGCACTCGCTCGGGCAAAACGAGTCCCGGCGGCTGTGAGCAGGCGTGATAATCTTCTAGGTTGCATTGGCCTATGTCGTTCCCGTGTCCCTTTTCGTTTATCCTGAAGTATAGGGAGTTTTAGCTTGTACGTATACTTCTTTACGTTACCGTGTTACCGGTTTATGTTTACCGTGTTACCGGAACCCGAGTTTTAGCAGTGTTTTGCTACACATACGGGAACCTTTACGTTCGTACGTAAAAGTTTACATTCGCTGATGATGATGATCATGGATGCACACATATTCGTTTTCTTTTAAATAAAACTTAACCAGCACTGTGGCGCAAATATAATAACTTTTAACATGTAAAATTGTCAAGTGTTTTGGTGCTATATAATCACCTAGCCCATTAAAGTTGGCTGCGTGCAGAAGGCTATAAGGAGCCACCGCATAATTCTTTAAGCTTCTCTGGCTAAGCCTCTCTGGTTGAACGGTCAGCGGCTAGCCGCATTCGCAAAGAAGTGGTCGTCGATATGGCAAAGAGTGTGCTCCAAGATGCATTCCTGGCTCAAAATCTACCGTGGAAGTACATCGACGATCTACTGATTACGGATCTGCTACAGCCGCAGCCGCAGAGGAACCTTCACGAGAACGGAGTATTGGATATCGACGCCATCGATGAAACCACCTTTTATCGTAACTTCAGGTTCCACAAAGGCGATTTGGACGACCTGATCGTTGGCCTGCTCATTCCCGGTGAAGTGGTGAGTGCGCAGCGCGTCCGAGTGTCAGATCGCGAGGCTTTGTGTATGACACTGCGGCGCCTCGCTTATCCAAATCGACTTTGTGACCTGGAGACAATATTCAACCGCCACAGCTCCGTGATCTCAAGTGTGGTGTCCAAAGTAATGTCTCACATCGAATATTACTTTGGACACCTGCTTGCAGATCTCACGGTTCATGGCTGGATGAACCTCCAGAACCTGCAACTGTTTTCACAGGTAAGCATAAAAGTCGATCAATTTTGTGCGAATATCACCTTTTTTTGTACGAAGCAAAGTTGTAACATGTCCAAAAATTACGGCATATTCACGGGGTGAATGATGATGAATGGGCGAAGCTCCGGAGGGATTCATCGGTAAACTGTGAATCTTCCGTGTAATTCGCCCAGTCGATCATCATGTAAAGACGTGAGAAACGCTGTGTGTGTATATACACAAATCAACTTTTATTTGTTCTTAGACGATGGATGGCTTGCGATGCCCCTTCATTATGACGGCTTTATGGTCTGTGAAATGAAGGGAGAGCGGTTCCTGTATGGGTTGCAGTGGGCAATTCGCAAATACTAGTTCTATGCATGTTCCTCGGATCGTGGTAGGTTTCATATGGTCAAACGATATACGTCTGAGTGCATATCTAGAAGCCATATGTTGGATAAGCCAATTATTGTCTATGATAGCCACGTTAAAGTCTCCAAGTAGTACAAATGGTCCATTCTTGTATTTGTTCTCATAATTTCGTAACGCAGTGTCTATGAATGTCTTGATGTTCCCGGTCGATATGTGACATCATTCCTATTTTATAAGATCTCGCGTCTTTCATCAACTACAAGTACCGCTTTCTAGTTTATAACATCTTGCATCTTTTCATCATCAGCTACAAGTACCACCATCTAGTAAACACTACAAGAACTAAACGAGAGGTGGCTACATACAGGAGACGGTACCGCCATCTAGTGAACACTGCAAGAACTAAACTAGAGGTGGCTACATACAGGGGACGCTACCGCCATCTAGTGAACACTGCAAGAACTAAACTAGAGGTGGCTACATACAGGCTACAGGGGACGCACCGCCCACGCCCTAAGGAGCTTCGCCCCTAAAAACTGGCAGAATATCCATAGTAGCTGGCGTGAAAGTTGAAACGACAAAATACGCCACGTTTATTTCAATTACTGATTTCGATTTCGTTGCATTGCGAGTCTACTAAATTGGCGATTTTACGGCATAGCAGCAGGACGCTGCAGTAAAAACCTTGATTCAGGCTGGTTAAATGCATTGAAATGCGTCTGTTCGTTCCTCAAAGTTTAAAATGTTCAGTTCGCGTCGCAGCGAGTTTAAAGACATATTCGCACACGCTGAGAGAATACATCTGTACTACAATTTTGAGCTCAGACAAACATGGGCACATTCCAGCGATCACATTACATGTAAATGTGGCAGCTTGTGTTGTTTTTGTAGCCTGTTTATTCTTTTGCAACGCTGTTTCTACTGTGCAAGAAGACCATTACACACGAAAAAACAACAAACAACAGGTCAATGAGACCACAAGAAGGCGGTGCAATGACCTCTTGTGCGAATTCTTTCACCGGAAATCCTTGATGAAGTTGTTCGGATCCATAACGGTATTCCGTGTGAGCCATGTATGTAATACCAATATTACCGGACCGGTAACACGTGTTTCAAGAACAAGATTGAAAGTAGAGCACCCATTATGTGAGCTATTGGCATCAAACATCTGTGACACAGAGGAAGGAAATATGCTAGCAGACTCATGTGGCAACACACTGAGGCTCATCGAGACTCTGGTCAAGCTGTGCATCTGTGTTGTTTGTTGGTCTCAGCAATAAGTCGGCGAGTTTGATTTCAAGTGAATGCAGTGGAGAAAAAACTTACTCATTTTGAGTCCGAGGGGGAAATTTTTGGCGAGTCTGAATCGGAGCAAGTGCCCAGAGCAAAATATATCTTTCGAGTGAGTCTAAGCGAGCTCCCATACTCTGGCAGGCTTCTCATTCTACGTTTACCTTTATATTTGTTACTAAATCGCTGCTGTGCATAATGTTTATGCTTTAAGTACTCCTAATCGTTGGCCTTCTAATGTGACATGAAACATCATTTGCATTTAGTGTCCTTTTAATTCAAGGAGCCCAAGTCTAACTGTAAGTTAGGAGAGGCACGCATAATTCACCCTTCAATTATATTGCATATTGCAGTGCGTCTTTGTGAAATGTTAAGTGAAAATATTTGTCAGTAATGGATTCAACACTGACGCACTGGGCACTGCTTGTTCTTGAGCACCAAGCTCATGCTGTGTCTGCTTTTATCATTGAGTAAGCTAAGAATATGAATGCTTCTAGTAAACTCATAAGTGTGCTTCACAAAAGCAGCAAGCATCATAAACAATAATTGCCACTGCTTTCTCACATATGGTTACTGCTAAAATAAAAAGACATCATTGTTATATTTGGCACTGTTTACCGTTTTGGAATATAGCCTGGTCCAAAAAGGGAAATGTTCATGTTTATGTATCAATCACCCGTTACTGTAACTGCCACTTGACGTGCACTCCTAGACTGCTAAGAACGTCATTTGTTATTTTGAGTTAGCTTATTCACGGCCTGGCATGAAATGATTCAACTTTTGATGCCCCTTAGAGTTTTGAAAGACAGAGTGAAACTCTGCTATCTGTTACGGTACGAGTAAAAAGCAAAGTGCCCTCCACTGCGGGTGGTGGAGACAGTAGCGTAAAACCAGTACAAGAACAGCTAGAAGGCAAGTGAGAATATTTCGTTTGGTCACGCTTGTTGTTTGTTTGTGTGTCTCGGCTGTTCATGTCAAATAAAAGAGCAAGGACAATGTTTTTTACTAAGATTATATCTGGAAACTGTACTTGTGCATAAATGCTATTGGCAGCTGCTTCATCTGTTCTTTTGTTATTCTTTTTAGGCCGTGCACCAGAAAGGTGCTCCACTGAAGAACTGCTGGGGTTTCATAGATGGCACGGCACGATAAATTTTTCGGCCGTCTAAGCTCCAGCAGGAGCACTACTCTAGGCACAAGCGCTTCCATTGCCAAAAATATCAGGCTGTTATGTGCGCCAATGGAATTATTTGCCAGCTAGATGGCCCATTCAGGGGACGGCGTCATGATGCTGGTAAGTTCTGCGAGTAAGATTTTGCCTTTGCAGAAACTCTGCTTGTAGCTGTCAAATGGCAAATTGTCATATCACAAACATACCTAGGTCATAACTCATGTGCTAAGAACCTAGCTGAACAGTGAGCTTTTGGTGTAGTGTTATTGTTATTTGTCTAGGGTAGTATAATGTCAGCATACTGAGATCGTATTTTTGACTTGCAGACGGCAGGCAGCTATCCTGTGAACAGATATGGCTAAGATCACTGTTAGTGCATGAGGAAGCCTCTGTGGCACAAGCACATAGAACACTGTTTCAGTTTTAGGACAGTCGCTGAAGGAAGCAACCGCAGTAGGTGGTAGCTGCGATTGCCACCACTCCCCATGCATTGAGAAGAAATTACTAATAATATACCACTCAATTGAGTTAGTTCTGAGAAATCTTTTTCAACAATATCGATGAGTAAGTCTCCTCATCTAAAAGCCATCTTAATGTTTGACCGTGTGGCTGAGTACAACTCCTGGATTTTTTTGTGTGTGTGACCACTGCTTCACAGTCAGCTTAAAATAATTGCATTCATGCAATTAAATGTGATGCCACATGGTCAGTGACATACCAAGGGGTGTTCATGCACACAGTTGCATCAAGTACAGATTGCTGAGAAAGAAAACTACTTGATCTTGCATAATCTTTTTCAACCAATTCATCTGTATATATAGTGACTACCAAGATCTTTTTCAACCAATTCATCTGTAAATATAGTGACTACCAACAATGTAAGCCAAGATGCCATTCCAGCTACCAAAGTTTTCGTTTCACAGTACACCAAATTTTGCAACAGCGTGAAACCAGACTTCTCCACTGTGAAATACAGTCGGGAGGTGAATGTTCTGATTTCAACATTAACTCAACATTACAGGCCACATACAGGTACTATGTTTGCATCAGCATTGTTCACTCCACTTGCGCTCATTACTGGGAAACCATTGTTTGTCATTCAAAAAGTTCTTTATTATTATTTTCTTATAGGGTTTATGGTAGTGCAGTTAAATATCCTGATGATTACAGTGCAAGCTAAACATTTCTTTGTTACATGCCATGCAAAAAAGTCACACGTGGTATTTTCACATCTGTCACACAATAATCTAATCAATTGCATTGTATACTGTTCCTTGAATGCAAGTTAACACAATAATTTTGATCTGGTAAATTTAACTTGCCCAAATTGCTTCAAGATCCTACAATGTGAAAAATTACCTCCTTTCTTGGAGCTGGCTTCAAGGAAACTGTCACTTGCAGCCATGTGTAATGAACTTCCCAACTTTTCACGTTTTAGCTGAAATATTAGTTATTTTGCTAGAAAGTTGTTAGATTAGCTTAAATGACATATAGTGTCAAATGCAGGTATGCAGCATGTCTGGGGAGAAGACACGGTGTAGAGCCAGCATGGCATTCTCTGCCATTCTTTACAACCATGTTGGCACAAATGGACACAAAAAATACTGTCGACACTGAACCTTGTGTTAATGCTGTGCACTGACCCTCATGGATCAACCAAGTTCTGGCATAAGAAAACTTGTGACACCTTTGGTTTGTTGCAGGCATCCTGAAAGACACCAGACTCTACGAAATATTGTCAAGGTAGCCAGGGGTAACAAATATGTGATTTATGGAGACCCGGCCTACCCATTAAAGCCTCTGCTCCTGAAGCCTTATGGAGGCGCCCGCTTGCAGCCATACCAGGCGCACTTCAACAAGTGCATGAGCACTGTACAGCAGGCTGTTGAGTGGGGCTTTGGTAAAGTGGCTGAAGACTTCGCATTTGTGGACTTTCACAAGAACTTGAAAGTGACGCGTCAGAGAGTGGGAAGGATGTATAAGGTCGCTACACTTCTCACCAACTGCCGCACCTGCCTGTACGACAGCCAGGTGTCTATGTACTTCGGCCTTGAGCCACCCTCACTCAGTAACTATTTAATTCCATTTAACTGATGCAACCCTATGCTTTCATTTTATTTCTTTTCAATTTACTGTAATAATATTTTTTTCTTGATACACAAGAACATTTGATTTGTGCAGAAAGTCTAGTGTCGAATGATGTTATGGTATTGTATTCAAGTGTGTGCCGTGATATGACCCTGATATATTGATATGTGGGGTTTCACGTCCCAAAACCACTATATGATTATGAGAGACGCCGTAGTGGAGGGCTCCAGAATTGTCGACCACCTGGGGTTCTTTAACGTGCAACCAAATCTGAGCACATATGCCTACAACATTTCCGCCTCCATCGGAAATGCAGCCGCCGTAGCCGAGTTTCAATCCACGATTTGCAGCTCAGCAGCCGAGTACCTTAGCCTTTAGACCACCACTGTGGGGCGTGATATAACAGTGGAGGACAGTGAAGAAAAACTGGCACTGGCGTGTAGAAGCAAAATGAATTAATAAATGAAATCCCACTTGGAGAAAACCACGGCTATAGTTCTGAAGCATGAGAAGAGAGGGAAGCAAATTAAACTGAAAAAAGAAGAACTTGAAGTAGGAAAGCAGCAAGATGACAGGCCATGCATCTCAGTCGTTGGGTTTTCTGATATGATCCAAGGCATCTATTTTAGTCTACCAGAGACCTGAGCACCTGTTGTTCTTGGCTGTGGGTTGCTGGTGTGCTGCTGCTGCTGAGAAAACGTTCATGTGCCCTTGGACTAGTGTAAGCAGTCGGACTCTGTGCCAGAGCTCAGATTCTGCTGGAGTCAAACACAAATCTATTGGCCGCGAGATCGAGCAAAGTCGTCACCTGGTGGATTGCTCCGTGCGTCGTCTGCTAGCCACGTCATGCTTCTATGTGCGCGTACGTCTTGGAAATTTTCAAAGTGTGGTTTGTCCAGTCATGTCAGTGCGAGTGTAACTATTTTACCTATGCCTATAACGACGTACGAGAGCATTTTATCTTTCGGATGCTTATGCGTTGTAATAAGATCAGCGAGTGCAACTTTCCAAAGCGCCGTTTATTGTCGTTGTATCCTCCATTCACCAGAATAATTTCAGAGTGGGTGCCGCTTTCTGTTTCAAGCATATCACAAAATGCTCTGGGCATCCTCCCAAACATGAGGACTATTAAATAGTGTATAAATGCAGCGTGTTACTATAGAGACTCGGTAGCAAAAAAAAAAACAGGCTCTAGGCCATACATTTGAGCGCTGTTGGTAGGTGTACAATTACCGCACTGTAGTTTATTGATCGTGCTAGGAGCCTTAGTTGTGTTTATCTGGCCGTGGTATCGCTACATAGGAATATTACTACCACATAAACAGTGACACATCGGTACTTAAACTGTACTGAAAACAGAGTTACCGCGTGCAACCGTGTGCTTAGATTTAAGAATGCTTTAAAGAAGCCAGACATTGGAAATAATTCAGACGGCATGCCTTATATGTAATGTCGTGTAACTTAACTGAAAATTTCATCTTTGTTACATTGTCTTCAGCGTTTATGTGGCATTGTTAGTGACTGACTGAAGGCAGTAATAATTTTTGTCTGAAAAAAAATATGATTGTCTCATTAATCAGGCTTTTGTTGTAGCACTGTGATGCACGTAATCAATTGATGAAAGCTTTCTGCTGAACTCTTATATAAGATTTTTATGTTATTACTGGTGCGAGAACATGTGCGTACATGTGGTAAATGCAGTATAGTGTCAGCCCCTGAGCCACTGAACGAAGCGCGGCTGCGAGTATTTGTATATGCGCCGTCGACCGCCTATCCACACTTGCGCGGGTGCGGTGCTGGCTCCTATAGCCCGATCTTTGGGAGGTTTCCCGATATGAGAAATCCTTGAACCGCTAGACACCAATGGCTAAGATACCCTTTATTGGCTGTTGTGCTTCGCTTTAGGCATCTTCTTCATAATTTATCTTCATGAGATCAGCTCCTGTGTCATCCCTTCTCTCTGCACATAACAGTATGTTAAAAACAAAGTAGTGCACAACTGTCTGACACTAGGCATGTAGCTTATGCCTTTCTTCATGACTTATCTTCAGATGAAGGGGTGATTATTTCTACACTGTTATCTTCTGTCTTTTTAGGTGTTATGTGTTCTGGTTTAAGTGCAGTTGTTCTCTAGTGGTGTCAGTTCTTCAAGGAGTGTTTAGAAGACGCCTCTGACATACCAAAAATAACAAAACTTGCTCGTTGTGCCAACAGAACCTAACAGCTACTCATGTCTGCATTTTCCCATTAGTCTATTGTAAGATGGTCTGTTGAAGGCCGCGATTAAGTATGGTGAACTACATGTGTGTGTGTGTGTATGTACATGACAAGGTAATCATGGTGGTGTTATCGGGTCGCTCCACACCTAAAAATCTACAACTTTTTTTATGAACCACGATGTAATGAAAATACGGAGATGAGAGCCAGACACCTTGCTATGTGGAAGGAGTGAAAGCAACTACCTGTAGCAGCACCTTCTGCCGATGCTCGTGCTCTAAACCCATTTTTATTTATTTGCAACACACCCTAAATTATTTAGAGCAAACTTTTATGCCCATTTTGCAAAATATTCAGATATATATATCCATTTTGATGCTTATAGCTGGGCAATAATGGTCAAATATTTTGCAAAGGTTGCTTGTGCTAAGTCTGCGAAATAGCGAGTGCCAAAAATGAGACGCCCAATCAAAATTACACACCACGCAGAGTTTCACACCGATGGCACGTTTAATTATGCTTGTTGAGTGCTTCTGATGGGACTTCGTACACGACTTTGAAGACTTCTGTTGTGTCTGTTTCAGCATATCTTGTTCACGCATACCCAACACACATAAAAAGGCCCTTAAAATACTTTGTGCCTTTTAGGTTATGCATTTTTAGGATTTGTGGTTACATTGATGTAAAATTTGATGGGATGTTTGCAGTTGCATAGATGTATATCTGTTTGGTGCTGAAAGATGTGTATAATTTATGCTGGTTTCTGCAGCTTTGTGAAAATGAAGGATTGTTCAGTATCTCACCCAGTGTCGATGTTTTGAAATAGCATACAGTAGTCTGGAGTAGAAAAATCACGGCCTAGGGTAGAGACTCATTGCTCACTCAAAGTAGCAAAGTGTGCATAAAATTGTGACATAAACCTGGTGAAAAAATATTTGGTTTTATTTTGTTTGACATATTTCATTACTAAAGTCACTACTCCGCTGGGGCACTCAAGGTTTCCAAAGCATCTATGTAAACTTTCAGGTACAACAAGCATCACAGAATGTATCGCATGAGACCACAAAATGAAAACTATTTTAGCCCAGCCAGAAACTTTGATCTACAAAGTGAAAGCAAGAGGCAACATCTGAACAAGAGCCGGCTAAGCAATGTAAATATACTTGAGTTTATTGTCTATCACATAATTAACCGACTAGATTTATTGAGAAGTAGCTCGGGGACATTCAAGATCTTAAGTACATGTAACAAATTTCACGTACATCTAGTATCACAATAATATATCATGATAGCCCCTGCAATGAAGACACTTTCTGCACAGCCAAAAAATTTCATCTAGCTTTTGACCAAGCTGGGTATGCACAACACCCTAAAAGAAATAGCCAAAGCACAATGCATTTCGCAGCTTGAATGCGTGTCAACCACTACCATAAGAAAACAAATTATGAACAAACTTGGTACAATTTACCACCAGCATGGCCAGAAAATTTATATCTCAACAAAAATTTGAAACACCAATGCAGTGGCTAATATTCATGGACACGTGCACCTCGACTACAACAGAGGCCGACGAAAGGCCAAAGCGGAGGCTTGGCTTTGTTTTTTTTGGCAGAGAGAAATGCATGCTTTGTTGACGTGACCGAGTATTGTAATTGTGACAAGGGTCACAATTACACTGCCGTAAGAATAGACAGGTTTCAAAGCTAAAATTACATGCAGCATACGCATGGAACATTCGAAAACAGCAGATGAAGTAGTCATATTGCTGCAGGAAAAAAAAACATGCACACGAGTGCAGAGTTGGTGCCCCGCCGCGGTGGTCTAGTGGCTAAGGTACTCGGCTGCTGACCCGCAGGGCGCGGGTTCGAATCCCGGCTGCGGCGGCTGCATTTCCGATGGAGGCGGAAATGTTGTAGGCCCGTGTGCTCAGATTTGCGTGCACGTTAAAGAACCCCAGGTGGTCTAAATTTCCGGAGCCCTCCACTACGGCGTCTCTCATAATCATATAGTGGTTTTGGGACGTTAAACCCCACATATCAATCAAAGCAGTGCAGAGTTGGTGTTTTGGCGGTATTTGTAGTGATTGCGCAGATGGTGATCAGTCGGGTCAATTTCCTCCAATCTAAGCGAGCTTTCTCGTTCTTTTTAGTGCAACATCATCCTCCCGGCAAGCGTAGCTCCATCCGGGTACAGATCATGGAGCATTAGTTAAGGCGAAGTATATATGGTTTGAGCCTGGTGACACGAACGTCACTATTGACGTGACGTAGCAAAAACACGTCAGCTGGTGCTATTTCGTATACCACGTCACAAAATTGGCGTAAGGTTTGTACGAACCAGAAAACCAAGAGAGCAGTTTTTCCGCTGAGCTAACACAGCACGAGGACGTCCAGAGCAGTACAAGAGAACCAAAAGGCAATTGTGTCTTTGTGCTGATGATCGTAGCGTCGCTTTTGAGAAGGTTGCGACGTTGCGAGGTCTTGACGAGTGACCTCTCGGGCATGGACGGCCGAAGTGATTGCATCGTGCGCGTAATTGGTCGTTGAGAATATAACACCAGATGGTAGGAATGTGTCGAACGGCCAGACAGGGCTGTAGCCATACAAAAAAAGAATGGGGAAAATCGAGCGGTTTCGTGACAGGACGAATTGTAAGCAAAATGATTGTACAGTAAAGCGGTGGACAAAGTGATGGGGATTGTCGGAAACGTACATGGCCAGCATGTCAGTTAAGAGTGTGGTTTAGTCGCTCAGTGGGCCCCTTCCTTTGATGGTGGTAGGCGGTAGCAATCTTGTGTTCAGAAGCTCAAAAGCGGAAAGGTCCATCGTCGACCTTTGACAATAAGTAACGGCCACGATCCGTTAGTAACTGTGGAAGGGTGCTGTGGTGTAGAGTAACATCGGGGAGTAGAAAGTCCACAACATCTGCTGCACAGCTGGTCGGCATTGCTTGTGCAATGGCGTATCTTGCTGCATAATCTGTCACAATGGCAATCCACCTGTAGCGAGAGAGGAAGACGGCACTGCGGCCAATGTGGTCGTGTCAAACTCTCTGCTTTATTTTTATTCGATTGCTGAAGTGGAGCGGCGGCGGCTGCCACGCCAAAACCGCCAGGCGCGTGAGCTTGTTCTAATCCTCACGCAGCTCGAGCTAGCATCATGCGCGAGGGGCGCGGCGCAGTGATCGAGAAATGACAATGATAATCATGCGTATAGGTCCCCCCAGCGCTTTGCGCGATTAGAAGTGTATACGACAAAGAAAGAGACTATACACGTCAACGACAATCCGCAAGGTGTCCGTTTGGCAAGTCCAGTTTGTCAACATGTACTGACCATCGAGAACCAGTGGGTATCTGGTGGACGACGCTGGGAGTTGCGCAGTGGACGAAGAAGTAAGCGTTCGGTCCCTGTGTTTGCAACACAAGTGGGTGACAAGATGACCAGCTGGGGCCAGCTGGAAGCGCACAGGGTGTCGCAAGTGAGCATTGCAGGTAGAGGTGCGTTCAGGGTGAGATGAGGGCGGGTGTACAAAAGTCGATTTGGCCCCTGCGCGCGAAGCAAGAACTCAGTAGGAGGCATGTCATGTGATCCAGCAGATGTGAATTCTGGAGGAGGCTCTGTGGGCGTACCTTGACTTGGGGAAGCACCTTCAGTAGTCGGTGCACGTGGGTTCGTGCGCAGGTCAGTATGGAGACGGGGGCCTGTATGGCAGGCGTGAGATGTGCGGTCTGCTGCGACATAGGCGGACCAGGCACATCGTCCTCAGGAGCGTCGGTCATACTAGCAGCGTCTCGGAAGTTTGGCCATGGTCGATGGCTGGTGGCTTTAACTTCGGCTGCGGGAGACTGTAAGGGCGATGCTGGTCGCTGCTGGCAGGATGCCCAGAGCGTTGAGGCTGGTAGAGAGTCCCCTTCGGACATTGGGGACGGTGAAGGTTCAGCGACCGGGAGGTGAATAGCGGGTGGAAGGATGTCTGCGCCAGACTCCGAGGCGTGCGGCCAGGTAGCCGTCGAAGAGTCGGATAGGGCCACGGTGTCGTGTGCCGTTGATGTCACGGAAGATGTGCATGTGGCAGGCACGTGCGACGAAGCTGCGCATGGGGGCTATGAGGGACTTACCTCCCCTCCGAGAGGAGGGGAGGTAAGTCGCAGTGGGGGCGTCTTCTACCTTGCGGTCATGGTCAGATGCAGGAGTGGATGTTTCTGCGACCGGACGAGGGGTAGAAGTAGTCGAAGCTGGGGTACCAAGGCAGCAGTCAATGGAGGGCTGCGGACCGGTTCGTACCTTGCTCTGCGACGCTTGGGAATCCTGCCAGGTTTCCCAGGCACATTGACCACTTTAAGCGCTACCTAGTTTCCGGAAGTGAAGCGGCCTGTGTATGGGGACAAAGAGTGGTGCATGAGCGGCGAACGTGTCCGATGACCTGGCGAAGACGGGGAGTGGTAAGATTTTGGCGAGAAATTGATCTGGTTGACGATAGTGATCTGGTTCGGCGTGTAGGGCGAGAAGGTATGATCATCGAGCAGCAGGTGGTTGCGACTGGCATAACCATTGACGCTTGGTTTGCCATTGTCGCTGACTAAGACATTGGATGTCGGTTTTCCAGGGTAGTGGCAAGCACATGACGTTTACTGCAAAGCTCCATCGTGGTACCCAGCGCATCCACCAAATGTTGCGGGAAGAGTGCAGAGGCACACGAGTGCATAGTTGGTATATTGACAATAATTTCAGCAGTTGTCCAGGGGGTGACGAGTCGCGTCATCTGCTTCCAATCTGAGCGAGCTTCTTCGTTCTCTATACTGCAACAATATTTCACTGGCCCTAAAAAATCAGGTATGCGAAGTTGTCTAATGCAAATCCGAAACAACAATAAAAAAAGTATTCTAAAAGCACGATTCCCAAGAAAGCCTTGGACATTCTGGCAAAAGCGGGCAGATCCCCAAACGTGAGCTCGGCAATCTTGTAGTTGCCCACTCACATCCCCACAGAACGTGATATCCTCACAAATAGAAACGAGACTACACACTTGATGGCCAGAGACATGCTGCGCTGAACACGGACATGCCTCTCGTACAATAAGGAACGTACCTCATGTATAAGGATAGGATCACTAACTATAATGAGAAAAACAAAAGCATATGTTAACACAAGAAGGATATTCCCACCGCTTAGTCCCAAACAAAACAGCAGACTGGCCATTTTCCGGGGGTAGCTCTAGATGAACAACTTCTCTAATCCAGTCCGTCTAAGATGGATATATTCGAACAACCATCAGGACGACACGTAAAATTCATACCAGAAAGGACGTGCAACACTCTAACACATGTTATAGGGTCGTAGTTAAGTTGCCAGAATGCTTGCAGTTACTCTGGAGACCCTTTCATTGAAGTTGGCTACTGCTCTGCACATCTAAACTTTGGCGTCTAAATGTGGGCAGTCCAGCAAGCTCACGAGCCGGCTTTGAGGCAAAGCTTTGACGTTTCCCCGTGCGACACCAAGCCGATATTGCATTAAACCTTGATAGACATTCGATAAAGTTGTATCCATAATGAAAAAATTGGAAGCGCAAACCAACGGGACACAAGAGAAGAGACAAACAAGCCCGTTGTCCCGTTGTTTGCGCTTCCAATTTTTTCATTATGAATTTGTACCAACTAGCTCGCCTGTCAACCCTTCTGAAAGTTGTATCTTTTGAACCATAAAGTGAGAGAAAGAGGCAACATCTGAATCTCGAGCTTGTGCCCCATAGCTAAAATGTCTCAGCCTGAAATAAAATTAGGGAAACAACAAATTCAACAATGAAGAGGAGGCTGTAACTCAATGAAGGCATATATGCACCTGCAGGCATCATATGACGTTGGTTAGAAAAGTACACAAACTTTGGTGGAACAGCAAAAACGGGCATTATTGGAGCATTGTAAACCTAAACACCCTCAAAGTAGTCCCCTTGGGACTCTAGAGACTGCTCTTAGAGGTGCTGCCATTGCTGGAAGCATTTGCACTGCTCCAGTCGCTCCCTCATTTTCCTCGCAATGAAAAACCAATGAGAGCACTGTGCATACCTCACTCAAACACTGCATCCCAGCAACTGACGGAATTGCCAGGCGGGAAAAAATTCACACGTGCACACGAAGGTTCAAAATCGGCTAATGCAAGCGCGCTTGTTCGAAATTCATGAAGTGCTTGCAAAAAAAAGGGGTCGGATACTTTTCTAACAGACCTCGTACATTTTCCACTGGCCTTATGTGAGACAGAGGGGCAATGTATTGGCAACAGCAAGTGGCAAACGGGAGGCGCTATCTGCAGAGCTTGTTGAACAGCTAACAGCAAAGCATCATCAAGAGCAGCTGTTGCAGTTTTGTACAAACATAAAATTGTTCATAAAATATGCATAAACCTCCATGTAACTAAGTACGAAACATCACCGATACAAATCATCGCATTGAAGGTTCTTCGCATAAGAGTTGGTACTTCTATGGCGAAACCCTCTGCAGTTTTATTCAAGTGATTTTATGACTTCTGTATTAGATTACCACACTGCATTTTTTCTACTTCAACTTTTTCCAAAATTTAGAAAAATGTATTCCCCTTCAACTGTAGTGGCTGGTCTCTGTTGCACGGAAGATGACTTGACAAACGCTAAAACTACATGTTTTGACCACTGGCACTAGCAGATGTTTTAGTGTATTGCATTCCTTTATCGATTTTTTTATAAAGCGCATAGACATTCAGGTGCTAAATAAAAATGAAACTTCACCCTTAATTTTCTCCACGAATAAATAATTTCCAACTGTGAAACATGGGGTTAGAGTTCTCAGAGTGCAGGTTGTCAACCTAAAACCAAGTCATTGTATCTCTTTAATGTTCATTCCAAGAATCCATGACAAGTAATTTTCATAATTTGTATTATAAAAGTTGGTCCTTTGCTGTTGACAAATGAGCTGCTGAAATGTCAGCCCATTTGGCTGAACACTTAATTTATAAAGAGGATTGTTATAAACACGCATGTGGCCCGGTAGCCTCACAACAGTACATGTGAACCATGACATAATAAGACACTTGCTTTGTGAGTGTATCTACTCCGCCCAACAACTGTTTCATGGTCAGTTGCGGTACAATGGAGCTACTTCAACTTTTGTTTGCCTTGGAATTGAAAAATTGAAGAATTTGCACTGGCTGAAGTTCGCGAGAAGACAGACCTCCTGCATGAAACACATGACGTCCCACACCCCATGGCAACATAACGGTAGCTGGCAGTGGGGGGAGTTTATAGCTGGAGGCTTCTATAGCTGACTTAGCGATTAGATATTATTTTTTAATGTCTGTTTTTCATACATTTACAGGCACAATAGACGCTCTACAATTTTTAGCTGAGAATAAAAGTACGGAGGGTGACCTTGTCATGGCCCCGAATAAGTACTTAGTTATGGCGGACTTAGCTACATGGAGGTTTAAACGGATACATCTACTTATTTATGAATGACTTTATGATTTCAAGCTGCGCTTCTTGATAGCCCCTATTGTGCCTGCGCTCTTCAGCTAGCGCCTCTAGCTCCTGCCGCCTTTGCTGGAGCTCAAGCTCCTTTAGCTTGAATTTTGCCTCCTGCTCCGCCTGCCTCTGTTGAAGCTCCATTTCTTTCAGCTTCATTTTCTGCTCATGGCGCTTTATCTCGAACCGGAGCCGCTCCTCTTCAAGTTAGAGGTGGCGGTTCTCGATTGCAGTGTCCCGATCACAGCGGGCCTCAATGAGGGCATATGTTGCCTCAGCGTACCGCTGTGGACCTGCACAAATTTACAAGGAACAGTTAACTGTCTTAGGTTCAAATGGATGAGCAAGTGCAACAGTTTACAAAACACCATGATATTCTACTGAGCACACATGGTTCTTTTTAACACAGTAGACTCTTAGTAAACTGAAATCTATTAAAAGGAATTGTTGCTTAAATGAAACAACTTCATTCAACACGGTTGCTTTCGTACTTAGATTCTCCACTTTTTTTTATCTTGGAGCTACTGTTAAATAGAAAACATTTTCTAGTCTCTTCACATTCCATTTAACGAAAGTCTACTGTACAGTACTATTCTAAAACACTAGACTTATTAAACACAGGCAGGTAAATACTGTATTAATAGTCAAGCTGCCTCTGTACACACAAAATTTCTTGCAACAAAATGTTGCGACTAGTTAAAAAAGTATTGGGAAAAATCTTATAAGTTGTTTCTACGCATCAAATGAAAGGTCAAGCCCTCAAAACCAAGAAAGTTCACTTATACACTTGACTACACTTTAGAAAGCAACTGAAACACGTTTTTAAAAAGCTGGTTCTGTTTCGTATACTGTATACTGACGTCAAGACACACTGTAGCCACATGAGTTGGCGACATGCTCACGCTAGATATGGTGATATGGTGACATTACACGGACGTTCCATCATCTATTGCTATACACATATGGGTCAAAGAAGGACCAAGTGTTGTTCTGGCTGGCATCCAGTTGCTGCACACTTGTTCTAGCACCCAATAGTGAACGAATCTATGGAACTTGTATCTATTGCGGCCTGTTTTGCTACTGAAAGTTTATACGGGGCAAAATGTTGCTGTCAAGACAACAAATCACAATAAAATTATTTCCTTGCCTTGTGATCAATTTAGACGATGTTGGAATGCACACACAATGACAGAAGCCATGTTTTACTTTACGCGATTGTAAGGTATGATGAACTACTGCAATCGAACAGCGAGGAGAAGTGACAGGAAAAGCAACATGTAAGCAGCAATTTTGTACGCTTTGGTATCTGACATCGCATGTGTTCATTTGGGTGTGTGAAGTCACCAGAATTGATACTGTAGCCTGACGTCATGCATGTACCATTGAAGTCTTAGCAGCACTTCCGGACCTTTATATTCGCTCAGAGACGTGTCTGTACACAGGAGATTTGTATAAGAGAGTAAACCCAGCTTTGAAAATCGGTGTTGGTGCACTTACAACTGCCTACATGCATACCTCTGATTGGAGTGGCTCGGGGGCGCACTATAGTTGAAGTGCGAGTCGCAGCAGTCAACGGTGAGCATGGGCTACTTTGAGCCCTGCGCTGCTGCGAATCAACTGGCAACTCTGAAAGGGCAATCAGTGAGTGAGTCATGCGAATTTATGCAATACATTTCAACCCCTTCCTTTTTTTTAACTGGCTGATTCTGTCCGATTTCTGATACAGTAAAAGCTCGTTAGGTCAAACAACACAGGACCGAAAAATTGTTTTAGTTATTTAATCTTGAATTATCAACAGTATCAAGAAAACAAAGAAATGCCTGTGATACCCCTATCACACCTGGCAATATAAGTGCACTTCGAGCGAGTACACTTAGCTGCGAGTGTCATTTGCGCGTTGTCACACGAGCAAGTTTAGTGTCACTCGCCGCAAAGTACACTTGCTGGCAAGCGCGTTCCCTAACCTCACTTCGCTTTGACCAAGTTTGTAGCCTCGGTCCCAGTGGCTTGCACAGAAATACGCTGTTGCCTAAAGCGGTCCTCATAATATTTTTGAACTATTGTTTTCATCATAAGGAATTCTGCTATATACTAAAACAAGTCATAAAGCAACAACTCTCGCTACTCTCTCCCTCAGGCAGTTTGCGGCCACATCCGCTGTGGGGATGCGGCACCTCATGCTTGGTGGGCTTCGCGGATCATTCATATTACCCACGTTGGAACCAAATGTAACCGAATCAACAGGTTTGATAGCAATAAACTATACAAATACTGGCCGGGGCCAGGAAAAACTCCCGAGTCATCCAATTTTCTTAATAATTCATTGAGGTCAAATTAACGAGCTTGTTCTGTATTACTCATGAAGCTGCACAGACTTGTGCTAAACAATCATGCACAAATTTCCAAAAATTAATCTTATAACAAAGATGACCTACTCTATGTCTATGACTCTTTAAAGTTAATGCAAAGGCTCTCTGGCTACACACATATACTTTCTGGCAGCGGAGCAAAGGTGATGACATTTTTATTAACAATTTAGTTCTGGAATATTTACTGGAATAGTTCCATTGTCTCCTAGTGCAGCAAATGCTTCACATCAATCGTAATATGCAACACTTCACTGCACTAAAAAGTAGCACCTTTTATTGCCACCTTGACTCCACCGCAAGTTCACATCATTGCAACCGACTGGAAGATGATTACGTGTGCTCAAACATTTCTCACAGTGAGAGTGGCCACATGTCCCTGAGAGTGTGGATCTATTGAAGGCCAGAACAGCACCCAGACAATGGCACACCTAAGCACATGCCACGTCATAAATTTGCCTAACATAAAAGGACACATGATACACCAGTTTGCCCATGTCTCCTTTCCTGGCCAAGACTAAAGATGCGATAAAGCCATATACTCGGAGATTTTAGGGGACAGAGAAATAAGCTTTCTCAAAGAAAGATTTACTACAAAATTGAAGTGTTTTTTACTCTTGCCTTCAATAGCAAGCATCTTCATTTACAATTGTGTACAAGTTCAGAAGGAGGCTGCTACTTGAGTCTAATGCACATAAACCAGACTTATTCTCAGGGAGACAAAGAAAAGATAGAAAAGCAGCAACGGCAACTAAAAGAAGTGGATCCATGATGAAACTATGCAACTAGTTTTTGAACATACTGAAACTACTTACACTTATTAGGTACTTATTCTCTTATTAATTTATTATTGCATAGGACAAAAATATTGTACTGAAAAACAAAACAATGTCCTTCGCTGAGCTCATATTAATTTAATTAAGGACTTGGTGCAAACGTTAGCAACAGCTAAAATCTGACCCTGTATTTCTTTCATAGCACCAAATAGAATTTTTCAGGCAATCTTGAATGATTTCCTAGACTCAATAGCTGCACCTAAAGTCGCTTTTGTTGATGTTGTAAGCACTAATGACGAAAATCATTCAAATCTGTAGGCATGCACCAACAAAACTAGGGATTACAAACCTGCAGCAGCAACATCTGAAGGACTAGATGTTGGGGTTTGAGCCCGACTGGGTGCAGCAGTTGCGATGCGGTCAGGTGCTGGGCATGAGGCCGTCCGGTTGTCTTCGAGTTCTGTACATCACAAGTGAACCAACATAAGAGCCGTGATGTGTGCTTTGAGCTTGAACCCAGCTTTCCTTTCCAATACACATCGGCAATAACTCGTCTCATGCAGCAGCTCTTTTGATGAGAAATACAGGCTCATCCTAGTGCCTTATTTACATGCTGGAGGCTAGGCCTCAATAGTGCCGGTGCAATTACTTGAAAAACCTTAATTTTTATGATCTCCCAGGTATAACATGGACCAAAAAAATGACAAACAACACAGGGTGATGCACAAGCTATCAACTAGCCCCTATTGCCGCCTTAGTAGCTTCAAAAACCCACTGCAAGGCTAAAAATTACAGGTAGGAGAAAAGAGAAAAATAATCGAAAGTAATTTCAGGCCATGCTGAGAGGCCCACCTGACTGGAAATGACTATTTAGGACTATTTTAAGGGCTCCATGGTGTTGCCATTTCTTCCGTGTGTTCGTGTACGTGCATTTTCCAGTCTTAAAATGAATTAACACCAACTGTCCCAATTATGCGTGCTACAGCATCCACTGGTTTATGCAACAGTGTATTCAGCACGTGTGTAATGAAAAACTTTTAGTGTTTCTCACTGTATTTTCACTCACCACAGTCAGGCAGATCCATGTGAATCTTTATGTTCTCCGGCTCATACATTGAATTAAGAAGTATCTGAGCCTGTGACGTGCTTGCACCATCTGCTGGTCAGGAAGAAAACATAAATTTTTATTGAGCTCTATTTATTATAGCCAGCAGAAATTTGATTTGTTATAACATAAGGGCTCTAAACCAAGGAACAAGAAACAAAAGAGAAGGAATACAAGTACTTATAGATAATGAGTAGGTTACACATAAATAGGAATAATTGTAAAAAATTGGAGAACCATGCTAAAAAACATCTACAAACTCCAGCTAGACAATTATTTCAGGTACACTTATAAATAGTCTATTTCAGCTTTGTGCAAAGCTGTTTAAGGCAAAAGTGTCATCTAATTCCTTGAAAAAAAACATTTCATCACAATCACATGTTGCTTGATCCTTAAATCTAGCCAGTACCTCAGCCGAACAATCTGTCTGATATTGAATCCCACTGTTTGGTTCAGAAGAGTGAAGTTGTTCTAATCTTTGCTAGACACTAAATGGCATATCACAGCCTTCTTTGGTGAGACAGCTATTCCTCAACCTTTGGCAGAATAGTTCAAGCTCTGACTTAGTAAAATGTTATGTAACTGGTGAAATGATTATGTAACAGAAAACAATTGCATATTCATAAGAATTTCATCTACTGCAGGGTGAAGGCTTGCATGAAGATATTCCAATTCGCCCATGTTGTGCAAGCAGACTGCATGTCATGTCTATAGCATTATCAATTTTGCCACTTGATATAACTCATGTTCAAGGTTCTCTGTGTGACTCTTTTCTGAGCATGTGTGTGTTTGTAAGTAGACATATCTTTTTGCACATGTGATCCTTTTTTACATCACGGTAATCACCTGACACCAGAAGTAGCAAGCTAGGCAATCAAGCAAACATTTCCGGAAATCTTATTAAACATTGCTATATCTCTGTCTCCACCTATCTGGTAAATATACCACAGTGCCACATAGGTAGCACCTAACTAAGTCATACAACAGGCCGCAAAGTGTGCTGCAAGCATGGCTGCTGCCTTCAGATTTCACACAGAAAACTTCCAGAGGTTGTGCCTGCTATGATCGTGCAGAAAGCAAACGCTTACAAATATTTGTCCAGTTTGTTATACTCTCTTCTTAACGTACTCAACCGGTGAAGCACTGTAGTATCATGCAATTGATCAAATGACACCACCTGTAAATTCAACGCAGGCCAAGTGTATGGCTCACTATCAGTTAAGTACGAGTAAGAATTGCGAAATCAGCACATTTCTTACCAGGCTCAACACCGTCCCCCGCTGTTAACTCCGTGTAGGCCGCCAGGGCATCTTCTTCCCTGTTGTCGACGCGACGTTTCGCTGGCGGGCGGGTGACCGAGTTTCTTGTGGCTCTTTTTTTGATGCCGTCGCGTTCAGCGAGCTGTCGTGCGGTTGATGGCGGTGGCGTGTAGCCGCACTCGCGCGCTATGTCAGCCGCTTGCTGCAGGAGGTCCTCCAGTTCGGACTGTTCCTCCTCTGTACCGGAGCTATTGCGGAGCCAGTAATCACAATTTTTGTCAATGGGAAAGAACAGTACATAAGAAAGTTCAATAGGAGACGCACTTACCTCTTAATTTTCTTCTTCTGATCTCGCAAAAAACGCAGGAGGATTAAGTTAAGCCTTTCCCTGACACTGCGAATGCTGAAGCACCTGCCGAGCACCTCAGAGAGCCGATCGGTTATCTTCAGCCGCCTCGTAGGGTCAAGGAAAGGATTTACATATAATACCTCCTTTACCAGAGCGATGTCATCGCTGAGAGTAAATTGCTTGCGCCCAGACATCGATTCCGCTGACAGAGTGAATGTAGACAACGTGTTCGCCGTTAGCGCTTCTGCTTCGGCTTGTCTTGACTCGGTGTCTTGCTCCGGGCCGTGAACGTAAAGCCTATCCGGCGAGTAGTTTACGTTACGTAAAGGTTCACGTTCTGTAAAGACTCGCGCATGCGCAGATTCTATCCGGTATCCGGTAACACGGTAACGTAAAGAAGTATACGTACAAACTAAAACTCCCTAATACGAGGGACTACGGCACATTTACTTCCTTCCCATCACGAAAAACTTTCGAAGGAGTAGGCTGTACGCTGGCGCTTATTACTGTCCAGAACCTACACAAAGTTACACCACCAAAGAGAAAAACGATTTTGCCCTTACTAGTGAATTACTCTTTAGCAATTCCAAAGTCACCACACTTACCACGATATGATACTTGGTAAATGAGGAAACAAGCAAAAAGAAAATTTCTGATTGTTTTTGTATTTCGCGGGCATTTGTAGTTAGCAGAAAAACACCAATAATTCACAAATACAATCTTCGAAACGGTCTAATCGGACGTTTTGCAAAGCGATTTACAACTTTCTCATTGAAAGTTTTCATTTTCATCCATCTTCGTTCCTTTAAAAGTTAGTTAATTAGACAGATCTATATAAACAATACTTTCGAACACAAAATATAGTATAACTCCAGGTAACTGTCAGCAACATGCATTTCGTAGCGTCGTAATTGCATGTGTCAGTATATTTTTATAGTCTAGCTAAAGATATCTGGGGCACCCTGTATATGGCAGTAGGGCAGTTTTAACAGCCGAGCTGTTTAAGCTTAGAGAAGCGCCAGTGGTCGACCACGCAAAATTGGCGAAGCCGCCAAGAGCGAAGCTCAGAAAAGGCTAATGCAAAGTATAGTTTTGCAATGCCATGGTAGAAAGATGTAGGAGAGTAAATGTACCCTAAAGCATAATGTAGTGTAGCGGGGCGGTGAGAAAGTGATGTGAGGGGTAGTAGAGCAACAGAATAAAGGGAGTTTGTAAAGCATACCATGTATATCAGGGGTCTCAAACATGCGGCTCGCGGGTTGTATGCGTCCTGTGAGGCTATCGGCTGCGGCGCGCGACCAGCACGGGACTGTCTTGTTTCGCCTCCAATAAACAATTTTCAGGGGTGAAGCTCCTGAAATCTGTTAAACCTTGTCAGGCGTTACGCGTAACCGACAGAACAACAGACGAGAAAGAAAAGGCAGTATTGCCTGAACAGTGCATGCTATAGACGGTGCTGTCTCATAGAAGTACATACAAACAGCATTTGAGTGAGGAGCCCCGCCGCGGTGGTGGTCTAGTGGCTAAGGTACTCGGCTGCTGACCCGCAGGTCGCGGGTTCGATTCCCGGCTGCGGCGGCTGCATTTCCGATGGAGGCGGAAATGTTGTAGGCCCGTGTACTCAGACTTGGGTGCACGTTAAAGAACCCCAGGTGGTCAAAATTTCCGGAGCCCTCCACTACGGCGTCTCTCATAATCAAATGGTGGTTTTGGGACGTTAAACCCCACAAATCAATCAATCATTTGAGTGAGGATATTTTTGATGGTGCTGTACCACTACTCTCCGATTGGCTGCTCCGTGGGCTGTGCTTGGGTACGAGGAGAACGAGTGCCTCTCTGTCTCCTGGGTAGTCGCCGTACGTGGCGGATCGTTGGTGGGGCATGGACGAAGCAGAACGGCGGGTGCGTCGAAGACGCTTGCGCTTGGTTTCCTTGGCTCGCGTCTCATCGGTGTTACCCGCGCGCCGTCTGCATTCTCGATTGCGATTGGACGCATGGGCGCAGGCCCGGACGGACCGACGCATGGACAGACAGACGCTTCGCCCGTGCACCATCATAGGCGTGCATCATCGTTGCACTCCATAAATATGCTGTGATTTTTTTATATATGTTCGTAAGCTACACAGGACTGACTGGTTTATGGCATTGTCTGTGAGGCATCCTGCCCCGCCGCGGTGGTCTAGTGGCTAAGGTATTCGGCTGCTGACCCGCAGGTCAAGGGATCGAATCCCGGCCTGCGGCGGCTGCATTTCCGGTGGAGGCGGAAATGTTGTAGGCCCGTGGGATCAGATTTGGGTGCACGTTAAAGAACCCCAGGTGGTCTAAATTTCCGGAGCCCTCCACTACGGCGTCACTCATAATCATATGATGGTTCTGGGACGTTAAACCCAACATAACAATAAATCAATCTGAGGCATCCCGTGTGTTAAACTTGTTTTGAAATGTAACCGGGAAACAACAATTATATTTCACAATCGGCATCCATAGATCTGAGTAATTTTCGAGATCCATATGGACATGTTGGAATCATGGCCTCCAAATCTCCTACACAAAAGATCTGCAAATAAGATTTAGAGAAGATTTTTTTTCAAATTGCAGCATTTGTTGCCAAACTGTATCCTTAACTCCCCCGTTCACGGCCCCGGCCTTTGCAAGACTACATTGCGTGCCAGCGGCCTACTGGCGGTGGTGAGTGTGAGATGCCTGCTGTAGCATTTACAGCATAGTATACCGAGGCGCGGGAATGAGAAGTGAGGGTGAAGAGGAAGGTAGAGTATAGCCATGTATAGAATAATAATAGATGGGAAAGAGAAATTAAGGCAGGATGAGGCAAAGCAGGAGAGAAGACAATATAGATTAGCAAGGAGTCTGGAAAGGTATGGAGGGTGATGTTGGTAAAGAGGGGAGGAGAAGCAGAATGGAGAGAGTAAGGCGTACAGCAGCCATATAAAGTATGGTGGAGCATGGTGCAGTTGGGCACTGCGCCATGCTCCCTACAGGGCTGCAGAAATTAGGTGTCTTTTCCTTTTCTAAGCAGTACCGCTGCCACCACCTAGGAGCGGAAAAGGAGTAAGAGTGGCCCCGCCGTGGTGGTCTCGTGGCTAAGGTACTCTGCTGCTGACCTGCAGGTTGCGGGCTCGAATCCCGGCTGCAGCGGCTGCATTTCCGATGGAGGCGGAAATGTTGTAGGCCCGTGTGCTCAGATTTGGGTACACGTTAAAGAACCCCAGGTGGTCGAACTTTCCGGAGCCCTCCACTACGGCGCCTTTCATATTCATATGGTGAATTTGGGACGTTAAACCCCACATATCAATCAATCAGTCAATCAATCAGGGAGTGAGGGGGACGAGCGATAATTCGAGAGCAAGGAGGAGAAAAGGAGAGAGGGAGGGTATAGCATAGTTTAACGGAAGTGAGTGGACGGGGAAGGTGAGTTGCAGGTTGCAGACATGTTGAGAGATACCACGAGCTCCGCAACTTCCCGAGTCATCGCTCCACTAGTGCATAGCTGCCTTAATTTTTTTTCACATTGTTAGTCATATCAAAGTTCGCTACACATGGACATGGTTGTTACACGGGAATGAAAAGCGTTGCATGATGACTCCTTAACACAAAATAATTCGTTAACAGCTATAATTCAGGGAACTATTACTTCGCGATTGAGTTCCAAGCTGGCATGTGAGGATAAAAAGTTTGACTATATGGCCAAGCAGCTAATAGGGTATATGTTTTTTTTTTGCTTATGTGAGTTCAACGGTGAAAGTTTCACACGTCCTAAACTAAAGCCTGAAAACCAAGCCATACCATTTGTGATTGCTCTAGTATTATGGTCTAAAACTTCGCCTGTCATGTGTACGGTGGTACACCGTGAATTCGATAGGCGTAGCCAGAGGGAGGGAGATGATTAACTCGGGGGGGGGGGATTGTATGGTAGCTCCTTCCGTCCAAAAATTTTCTACTTTGCATGCGTGTATATATATATATATATATATATATATATATATATATATATATATATATATATATATATATATATATATATAAAATAAGGGAAAGAAGTGTATACCTAAGGGCTCGTTTTTCCGTGGTTTAACACAATATTAAATGAGATATAACAGACAGTAATGCCAAGGAATGTACAGGGGAAGTTATTAAAACCAATGGAATGTAAAATAAGAAGAAAAGTGGATGAAAAAATTACCAACTGTGAGCAGGAATCGAACCTACGACCTTCGAATTACGCGTTCGATGCTCTGACCACTGAGCTATCACAGCGGGCCTCCCTCCATCCACTTTTTTGGGTTTATCTGTGAATTTAGAAGTAGGAGTAACAGTCAGCGCCATCTATAAGCCAAACAACGAGTGTGAAAACACTCTTATGCGCATGTTTGGCGTCACGTAGCACGTGAACTTATTATGAGCGAGCAGCTGATTAATTGTCCCTCCTATACAACCTAAACACACCAAGTCTGCCAGTACGAGACCCTCGTTCAATGAAAATAAGGGAAAGAAGTGTATACCTAAGGGCTCGTTTTTCCGTGGTTTAACACAATATTAAATGAGATATAACAGACAGTAATGCCAAGGAATGTACAGGGGAAGTTATTAAAACCAATGGAATGTAAAATAAGAAGAAAAGTGGATGAAAAAATTACCAACTGTGAGCAGGAATCGAACCTACGACCTTCGAATTACGCGTTCGATGCTCTGACCACTGAGCTATCACAGCGGGCCTCCCTCCATACACTTCTTTGGGTTTATCTGTGAATTTAGAAGTAGGAGTAACAGTCAGCGCCATCTATAAGCCAAACAACGAGTGTGAAAACACTCTTATGCGCATGTTTGGCGTCACGTAGCACGTGAACTTATTATGAGCGAGCAGCTGATTAATTGTCCCTCTTATACAACCTAAACACACCAAGTCTGCCAGTACGAGACCCTCGTTCAATGAAAATAAGGGAAAGAAGTGTATACCTAAGGGCTCGTTTTTCCGTGGTTTAACACAATATTAAATGAGATATAACAGACAGTAATGCCAAGGAATGTACAGGGGAAGTAATTAAAACCAATGGAATGTAAAATAAGAAGAAAAGTGGATGAAAAAATTACCAACTGTGAGCAGGAATCGAACCTACGACCTTCGAATTACGCGTTCGATGCTCTAACCACTGAGCTATCACAGCGGCCCTCCCTCCATCCACTTTTTTGGGTTTATCTGTGAATTTAGAAGTAGGAGTAACAGTCAGCGCCATCTATAAGCCAAACAACGAGTGTGAAAACACTCTTATGCGCATGTTTGGCGTCACGTAGCACGTGAACTTATTATGAGCGGGCAGCTGATTAATTGTCTTATAGATTGTCTTATTGTTTGTCTTATTGTTATAGATTGTCTTATAGATTGTCTTATTGTTTGGCTTATAGATGGCGCTGACTGTTACTCCTACTTCTAAATTCACAGATAAACCCAAAAAAGTGGATGGATGGAGGGCCGCTGTGATAGCTCAGTGGTTAGAGCATCGAACGCGTAATTCGAAGGTCGTAGGTTCGATTCCTGCTCACAGTTGGTAATTTTTTCATCCACTTTTCTTCTTATTTTACATTCCATTGGTTTTAATAACTTCCCCTGTACATTCCTTGGCATTACTGTCTGTTATATCTCATTTAATATTGTGTTAAACCACGGAAAAACGAGCCCTTAGGTATACACTTCTTTCCCTTATTTTCATTGAACGAGGGTCTCGTACTGGCAGACTTGGTGTGTTTAGGTTGTATAAGAGGGACAATTAATCAGCTGCCCGCTCATAATAAGTTCACGTGCTACGTGACGCCAAACATGCGCATAAGAGTGTTTTCACACTCGTTGTTTGGCTTATAGATGGCGCTGACTGTTACTCCTACTTCTAAATTCACAGATAAACCCAAAAAAGTGGATGGAGGGAGGGCCGCTGTGATAGCTCAGTGGTTAGAGCATCGAACGCGTAATTCGAAGGTCGTAGGTTCGATTCCTGCTCACAGTTGGTAATTTTTTCATCCACTTTTCTTTTTATTTTACATTCCATTGGTTTTAATAACTTCCCCTGTACATTCCTTGGCATTACTGTCTGTTATATCTCATTTAATATTGTGTTAAACCACGGAAAAACGAGCCCTTAGGTATACACTTCTTTCCCTTATTTTCATTGAACGAGGGTCTCGTACTGGCAGACTTGGTGTGTTTAGGTTGTATAAGAGGGACAATTAATCAGCTGCCCGCTCATAATAAGTTCACGTGCTACGTGACGCCAAACATGCGCATAAGAGTGTTTTCACACTCGTTGTTTGGCTTATAGATGGCGCTGACTGTTACTCCTACTTCTAAATTCACAGATAAACCCAAAAAAGTGGATGGAGGGAGGGCCGCTGTGATAGCTCAGTGGTTAGAGCATCGAACGCGTAATTCGAAGGTCGTAGGTTCGATTCCTGCTCACAGTTGGTAATTTTTTCATCCACTTTTCTTCTTATTTTACATTCCATTGGTTTTAATAACTTCCCCTGTACATTCCTTGGCATTACTGTCTGTTATATCTCATATATATATATATATATATAGTAGTGTAAATTGAAACATGGGGTGATATTCTGCGACACTTGGATTTTGGCGGCCTCTGTAGCTAACACAAAAACTACTTTTCTTTGTTTCTATTTTCCAGCAATAAGTGCTGGTCCTTGTTTACGTTTGCATGTGTAAATGTTGGGGATTACTGACAACGTTCATGCGGGAAAAATTACGTGGCTGGTGTCAGTGTGTTCGTGACCTGTCAAAAAGAGGCTTTTCGCATACATGCAAGAGGCTACTCGTGCGTCCGTACAACACAGCAACTTAAACACACTGTTACATCAAACATATCCCAAAAAGTTTAGTTCATTTGATGCCCTGGGACAAAGCGGAATTCTTTTTCAATTATAGCATGTGAGAGGGGCAACACACGACAAAAGCGCATCGAGTTGGTTTTGAAAGTGTCTTAATAAGTGAACCATTTACTTACCCTCATTATTTATTTTATTTCTTTGTTTAAGGGAGATCGGATGTGCAAGAGAATATTATATAGAGCTTCCTTACAGGAAAATGACATGAAAAAGCGCACACTTCTCGTCAGGACAAGATTCGCTCCTTCCGCGCTTTGTTGATGTACTTGCACGTTCCCAAAGATGCTCTACATATGGTGCATGAAAAAGTCGGTAGAATCTGCCAAGCTGCTCACAAACGCGTTCATGAGATTTCGTCCCTCTCTCTCTCTCTCTCTCTCTCTCTCTATATATATATATATATATATATATATATATATATATATATATATATATATATCAGCTTCATCACAAACGTTTTGACAAGCCTACATAAAGAAAGGTTAAACCCCTCCCACCCCCACCCCCCTAAAAAGTTGAGAAAAATTTAAGCCTACACTCTTGATGAATTCCAATCTTGTGATTTAATACTCTGCCTGCTAAGAACAACGCCCATAGGATAGCACCTGCAATAAAGCTCTTCCCGATATTAAGGTGCGGAGGAGAAACACTCTGCGCTGTTGTTCGCCTGCGGGAGCCGCTAAATGATCAGTGAAGCATTAAGGGCTCGTGGAGGACTACAGGAGATAAACGCGGTAGCTACACGTACGCATTCAGGAAAGTCCTCTTTCTTTTGTGCAGGCTAATGGGCTGATTACTGATGCATTCCATTGCCTTCTTTGAAATTCAAAACGCTTCTAATGAGGCTGCGTTTGTACATCAACTGCCATCGATAGACTTCCTCTTCGTATAAGTTTAAGGTCATGAGTGCATATGATGCAATGATCCATTACCTTCGTTTTTTCGTACTTATGATTCTCGCATGCGCTATCACTTATTATAGTATCCTGATTGTAGAGCCAACACACGCAGCAGATCAGATAAACAGTGTCCTCGAGACCGAAAACCCACCCCGGACGTTGTGTTCGCTTGCAGTCTTCTTCATAGAGCGCGACACTCGATGTCTCGCCAAACTAAGGACGCTGCATAAATAATAGAGCGAGAAAGCATTTGCAAAATATAATATCGATAGAATTTCGCACACCCATACACGGCTGAGAGTACAAGTACTTGAAATATTGAATAAGGTGCGTGAGTGCATCAACTGTCCCTTTATCAGCATGCATGCGCTTTTCTTGACGCGCATGCATAGTTACTGCTTTCATGTATTGGCTTCGCATATGTAATGGTTGTGCCATATTTTTTTTCCTGTTCTGCTGATTCAGCGACCCCCAGCCTCTGAGTGAAGAAGTTCGAGTGCGCGCTTGTTTTACATGTACCTTCCCTTGCAAATGTGTGCACACTTATTTGTGCTGAGTAAACCTAACGTAATATGCGATAAACGAGTTTTACTCAGACGATAATTATTGTATTATGTGGCGAAGTTTTTGTTATCTGAATTTCAGTATATATGCACGCCCTTTGCCAGTCCATGTGCCCAGACATTTGCCAAGAGAAAATGACGTCAGAAAACGCAGCAGAATCGAAGCGGCACTAGCAGTGGTATTTTGAGGCAAGTTTTGTCCGAAAAAAGTGCAACAGCATCTAATTTGTCACGAGAGACCTACAAAACGCTACTACTTTAGTAGTGGCACAGCATTAGACCAGTATTGTGTAATTGAAGTTCGAGTTCACTTTCGAAGGGTGCCCCCGCTAAGGTTCGCCTAACTCAGATACAGCCTTTCGGGCCGGCCTAATTTCATTTTAGCCCGCAACAGTCATTCTAATAGATACAAAAGTGGCAGAAAAAAACAGGCGCTATATGGCGTGAAAAGGGGGCTGGTAATTTCTGTTGCGAATTTTCAGACCCATCTGAATGTTTTTTTTTCAGTAGGACGAATACATGAGAAGAACATAGAGCAAAATTTTTTTCGCCAGAAGCCAAGCGAAGTTCGGGAACATATGCCGCCGCATTTCGTGGGATATGAAACGCGAGCGCCCGCGTCAGTAATGGCCCGCTGGCAAATTGAAAAGACGAGCGCGCATCGACCGCATACGGTTCCGAAGGGGCCTTTTGGGCGAGCGCGCGTGCCAGTAAAAATAATTTGGCTTTTTGCCGTACAGCCGATGCATTGCATTCATGAATGGGGACATTTCGCCTATAACTCCGCCTGGGCAGAGTCGCGCACAGAGCACCGATCAAAAGAACCATTCCGAGGTCGGTGCAGAGGGGCACGCCATGGTGCCTATTGTGAACCATGTGTAGCGGAATCCACTTGCCGTTTGCGCTACATAGTATCAGTCACATTTTCACTTCGTTAACCAATACCGTTGCCTGTTTCGTGTCAGACAATGCAAAGCAAGCAAAAAAAAAATATGGCAACCGGCGAAATTGACTATCTCCATATGCGTTGGTTGCCGCCGCTTTGCTCAAACTTTAATCAATTGAATGGTGTAACCAGATCAACGTGGCAATCAGCTTCATAAACTGGAGAAATACCCACCGAAATATCTAGAAAGAACGGAAATTTTAGCAAATTAGTGCACACAGGGATTCGTTGAGACTACAAAATGCACTCGAGATACGTCTTCAGTGTAGCACAAAAGAAAACAAGTCGTCCGCTATGTAGTGTACCACTGATTACGATACTCGGCTGCTCATTCGAAGGTCACAAATCCGATTCTTGGTGGTGGTCGCATTTAGGGGGCGGTGAAATGGTAGAGGCCCATGCGCATGGTTAACGTGCACTGTGCGATTTCAGTGCACGTTAACCAGCATCAGATGGTCCAAATTTTTGAAGCCCTCTGCAACAACGTGCCTCATCATATCGGGGTTTTGGCACGTAACAACCCAATATTATTGGTATATATTATGAAAACAAGTATGTGAGCTGATCTATACGCTGTGCGGAATGGCAATGGGTTGCAATAAACGCATTTAAAGAGAGACAACAGCAAACACCACCAGGCCCGTATGAGTGGCGTGCATAGGGAATGCCGTTGTAAATGGTGCTACAAGGATCTCGCGTGGACGCGGTTCCTAATGCGACTCTTCGCGAGAGTGTCGAAGTCAATGGTGTGATGCAACTACACGAAGAAACAGAGGAAGAAAAAAAAGGACGCAGACCGGCCTTGTGAGTACAGAGAAGGGGCACACGAACAGGATGCGAGCAGAATCTTCGCGACCATGTGGAAAATGAGGAGTCTATATGTATATACAGCTCTAAAAAAATGTGGTAACACAGTGGCTGTGACATTTGAGAATAAGCCGGATGGCGGAACATTTTCCAGTGTTTTAAAGAACTAACTGTATGGTTGAATAATGGTTTTCTCCTCGAATTTAAAGCATATATCGCATCTCGTGCCGACATTATGCCTTATATTGCCCGCCTCCATTGGGAAAAATCAGCTTCTCACCAATGTCATTTTTTTCTACAAATAAAGATGACGGAGACATCGAAGGCCTAATTAATCAGTGCGCAGAGTAGGCACTTTGGCGCTAATTAATGAAAACCTCAATCGCAAAAAAAAATATCTGACAGGATCCTAGCTGAACCTCAACGCCGCCTGGTGGAGAAAAAAAAATCATTGTACTGGTAGCGAAAGACCCAGCGGAAAAATATGTGTGTTAAAACGACTTTCATTACTTCTAATTAAGTAGAGTGGATACTAAAAGGCCATATAAGCTTTGAAGTAGTCGATGTCAATAGAAAGCAACGCCATGAGAAGCAGCGTGCAAAGAATTGAGGCTTTGAGTGAGGCGCACTTATCCCCGCGTCAAATTACGGCGCTCCTTAGGATGGTGACATCGGCGTAAAGGGCAGACTCTTTCCTCGGTGAGTCTGAGGCCCCGTCAGAGGCTAGACTCTGCAGAAGACGTAGAGACAGGCCGCCACAGGGCGTCACGTTAGTTAAGGAAGACTCGAAAGAAACTCGCTTGTGAGTGAGCAAACGCATCCACCAAACAGCCAATTACACATAGACACGCCTACACGCTCAGATCGGAAGTCTGCATACTGTACCCACAACAGAAGATTGTTTGGACTAACTGGAAGCATGATTTCTGATGTGCTCAAACATTTCGCCTTTCAGCAAACGGCGTTTCCAGATAACAAAATTTGTGACACATTGACTTAGTGGAGAAGACAAACCTTTTGCGAAAGGATTTCAGAGAGACAAAAAGAAAGAATGGTTTTTATTGGCAGCACGGGTAAGGCGCAACCACCCTTCACCTGAAATGAAGTTTTGTGTGCAAAATTAAAGCGGCAAACTTGAGGGAAATATGAAAAATGCTGAGAAGAGCTATAAATTGGTTCAAGTATTAAAAATCATCACTGTTGGAAGAGCAACAATTACCTTCTTTCGAACAGCCAGGCTTTATATAGACATGACATGGTTCGCTATCTAAAGGAAACATTAAAAAATAATATGGAAGTTTGACTAGAAATAACATCTTTTATTGCGATAGCAATTTATAGACATTCTCGGTTGAATTTCACCATCGGCATCACCGTAATTCACCGTATATATATACATATCTATATACAAGAAAACGCAAAAAAAAGATATGCTGAAAATGATTTTGGCGCACGGAGTCGAGCATGGAACGACTGAATCATGAATGCGAGGCGTTAACAACTTAGCTATGGAGAAACACGTCCTTCAACTTTCAAACGGCAAGCTACTTATATCTGCCACCTCTCGCAGGTGATGGGCATCCCGGAGAAACTACTATCGTGTTCTTAGCATTATCTGCGACATGGCGCAATGAGCGCACGTCGTCAGAAGGTCACGATGCGGCGGTGGCGCACGCTCTCATCTCCCTCGCCTACTTTGCCTTGCGGAGATGGGATGATCTCGCGTGCGCTCGCTTATCTCCTAAGGGGGGGGGGGGGGGGGCAGTCGTACGCTTCGGGCTGTCACCGGAACAATTCTGTTGTAATTACCGGGTTCACAATGGTCACTGCTCTCGTAGCGCAGTCTCCGTTTGCGAAAAGGGCGCGCTTTTCAGACACAGTGAAATCACAACTGAGATGCTTATTCGCGTTCATCTGTACCTATGAGTACGTTTCGTGCGTTCTTGGTGCCGCGGGGCACGTTTCGATCTGCTTGCCATTCTCTGTGTGACTTTCCAATTTGTATTTATTTGTTAAAACAGTGCGTTTAGTGTGGAGCTGTAAGCGTTGTTAGTTAGCTCTCGTCCTGCGTGTGTTGTTTTCTTGCGATCACATTCATTGCGTCGCCCTTGCGGTGAAACTGTGAGTTTCCCTTAGAGCGTTCTCACAGTCTTTATTTACGGACATAAGCAAACCAATACCACAATGGCGTCTCACACTCGTGCCTTCATGACTTACTGTGCCTGCCCATCTTACTTCGCCCGCAGTCGTCGGCGAACTCGTTTCTGTGCGTTTCAAGATTATAGGCTACAGCGAACCCATATGTGCCCATATGCCCACAGCCCAGTTCACCGCACCACTTGCATAGCCGCTCCTGTCGCGTGCGTTCAGCGGTACCTGTTCAACTTATCTTCATTCACGAAAATGCATGCAACACTGCAGTAGGATATGCATTTATCTACGTCTTCTCACGCCTGTGGCATTTTCTCTGCATTTACCACGCCATGCTCACCGTCAAATATCGCCTAGTGTAACATTGGACAAAATTCCTGGCGCATAATTTATGCCTGTGGTTGCTATTCAGTTTTCTCGTTTGACGTGTTGCTCAGTTTCCGGCAGTGTTTATGTATACACTTTAGGTGCACGAATGTAAACATTCGACAGATATTTGTCTGTTTTGGTCGGTGAACTGGGAAACAATTTTAAGTGCAACTAAAAAGTACGTGAAAATGTGTAAACCCGACGTTTCGGTACGGACTTCGTTCCTTCCTCAGGGGGGACTGTGGCTACGTTAGAGCGGCGTCTATAAGGCCCTCGCGGGGTGGTTAACAACCCTAAGCACCTCAATTCCGTGCAACCAGCCATACGATTCATGGCCGGGTGTGAAAGCTGCCGCAGCCTGCCCATTCTCGACGTCCATGTGGCAAGAAAGCAGCGACTTTTCGTATGTTGGTACCACATCCGCTGAGGTGGCTTCGCCCGCGCGTCTGCTGCTCGTTTAGTGCTTGGCTAGTTATCTTATTTACAATGGTTCGGCACAACTTCTATGCGGTGGGTGAAGAGGATGTGCCGGTGATCGTCACTAGGGACTTCAATGTAAAGGTACTTCGGTGTGAGAACGAGACGCTTCCGGAATTTCTTGATGCTGAACTTGGACTTCATCTCCTTTCGAACATCACCCAGCCAACTACAAACAACAGCACCTGTTTAGATGTTCTTGGAAAGGGTTCGGTGTCATGAGTGGAGTGCGTGCCGTTGCCAATGTACTTCAGTGACCACAATGTGGTGGTCATGGACATCGAGTGAACTGTTTCACTTTTATTCCCCTGTGTTTCTATCAAATATTATATTTCATTTTCTTGATGCTCGTAATTAAACACGTCTTTGTTTGTTCATGTGTTTTTTGCATTACGATCAATTCGGGCATGCCCGGGCGATGGCCTCACAATACACGTGCGCCCTACACATTTAAAGCTGTGCCCAGAGGCGATACACAACGTGTCATCACTTACTGCTCATGGGAGGCGCTTCTGATCAACGCAGTCGTTCCGCACGCACCTTTTTCTGGTCGTTCACAATGGCCACGCCGAATGAACCTAGGTTACTTGGTAAGCGCATGTTTGCTACAATTAGTACTGCTTCTGAAGCTGCTAGCTTCACTTTGTATAACATTCCAATTTGTTGCTATCGCATTCAACGCTTCGCCCTTATGCCGAGACTGTGACGTTTTTTTTTTCAACAGAAAACTAGATCTGTTATCGGGAAGTCTTTTACGTGACGAATTGGCGTCATAGTACTGAAGTTTTACTTCGAGCAAGTAACAGAGGGCTTCAACTTCCGCAGGTATAATACAACTATATTCGTCAAATAAATGAAAAAAAAAGTGTTTCGAGATTACGATCTGCCAGTCGGCACTGATAGGTTTCCTTTTTGCCTAGTAGGCAGGCCCATAGCCCAGAATGTTTTTCAAAAATGTGAAAGGGGGGGGGCAATTGTTAAAAGCCTTGAAAAACATCTATTTTTATTATTTATCATGATAAAATACCCTCCATACGAATTTCCGGGGGGGGGGGGGCAGATCGCCACCCCCGTTCTCTTGTCTCGCTGCGGGCCTGTTATTATTACATGCAAAAGACAGCACTATTATCTGCCACAACGTTCATGAGCTAACTATAGCCCACATAAGAACCACTCTTTAATGAGGTTTAACCTTAACACTTATATTCGCGATTTTCAAGCATCACCAAGGTCGGGAATTCTGAATGGTAATTGATGCGCGGGGTCATTTGAAAGAACGTGTAAACAAGAACAAACAGAGACATGCGAGTGCCAAATCTGACTGTATTTGGCAGGTGATGCGCATTTGTCACAACAAATAAAATGCAGCTTTAAACATGCGAAGAAGCTCATTTTTTTACAAGAACAAAGATGGAAAAAAGGTGCATTCTATAATCTCCAAAACTATTTATCATGTTTGCTTCGATAATTTTTTCTGTAACACATCCATGGGTTAACACCTCTCGCAGCAATGCAACACTAGAACGCAGACGCATCGCAAAACGCGATGAGCCAAACCATCGTCTTTGCTCTTCTCTACAGTATACTTGCTCTCGGATATCGTGTGTAGTTCATAGCAGACGAGCACATAATTAAGCTGGGAAGGGGGCGGGGTTATATTTACTATATATACCGCGGGACAAACCAATGATCTTTAATTTGACCTCTTCTAAGTGCAATACGGCATTTTACTTTTACATTTGAGCTCACGTGTTGGCCACAGATCAGTAATGTAAATGAATAGGTTCATTGTCTATTGGATGGCCCACTCTGTAAGTACATGCCACGTAATAGTGTTCGTAGATCAGTGTCCTGCAAAAAAAGAAAGCTCAAGTACTAAATGCAAGTTTCAAACTCTGGTTGTAGCAATGTTATGACTGGCCCACTGCTACGAATCTCTGTTATTTTTTTTAATTTCTATGTTTTCACATGTTGGAAGGTGCCCCCGAAGTTTACTTATTTGTGTCACGTCATAGGCCACTATTGCCCCGTTCTTCCTATTCTTCGGTATCAGTCAAAAAGGCACTAAATGAACAATATTGAGAAACACTTCAATTGGGATTGATATTCTCTTTAAAACTACATTTTAAATATATTTCCGAATGCAGAAGTCAAATCCAGAGCCCTTGCTGATGTGCCAGTTAAACGACAAATATTAGGTGCGAAGCAACTTAGAAGCTAGGCTTGTCGGCCCGTACAGTCATCACGTTGTCATGTAATCATGGTACATTATAAAAGCGAGTATGCGGCACAATTAGTAAATTCTACTGCTCGCAACCAGCCCACTAAAACAACTGCAGATATATGAAGAGAATACTGATGGAGCGATGCTAGGTCCTAAGGTCCATAATATGTACGTTGATGTCGCCGACTAGTATGATAAAGTACAGCTACATGAATGGATATGGAGAATGGAGATGGATGGACGGACGACTGAACATACAGATGCACGGATTGAGTGTGGTTTATTTTGAACATATATGCGCGCTGTGAACAAGTTTCGACAACGGCATCAACGGACATCATGATAGTATAAGAAGCTTTGCTCCTAAATATGAAGGCAACAGCTAGTACAACAAATAGCCGACGACGTTAGAGGAGCCAAAACACCCTTTCATATATACCTTATAGAGAACTAAAAGCGGGCATGTCCCCGCCACGGTGGTCTAGTGGCTAAGGTACTCGGCTGCTGACCCGCAGGTCGCGGGTTCGTATTCCGGCGGCGGCGGCTGCATTTCCGATGGAGGTGGAAATGTTGTAGGCCCGTGTGCTCAGATCAGGGTGCACGTTAAAGAACCCCAGGTGGTCGAAATTTCCGGAGCCCTCCACTACGGCGTCTCTCATAATCATATGCTGGTTTTGGGACGCTAAACCCGGCATGTCAATCAAAAGCGGGCATGTAGTAAAGAAGGAAGAGAGAAAGAAGTACCTTACGGTAAGCTGTGGTCCGACACAGTTTTCTGACAATTATTGTGGAGTGGAAACGCATTTTTCGACATGCCCAGTTTCAGGCTCGGCACCACTAGTACCTCATCAAAATTCTTTTAAAATGCTATATCCTTCGCCCCTGCCCAGGTTTCTTGTTAGTGAAGCTGAAACACCCTCCCCAGATGCTTCGCCCATCCCCAGATTTTCCAAGTAATTTCACATATTAGAGCCATGGTACATATCAGAGGATGTTGTCACTGGTCCCGTCAATTAGGGAGGCAATTGTCGGGCTAATTTGAAGGGCTGACGTCTCTGCCCCCCGAATCGCGCCATGAAAGCGCGGGCAATGAAGTATTGGTCCCGCTGGTGCACTAGCGAACGCTGGATGTGGTCCAAACAACGAGGCAGAGCCGAGAGTTGATAACAAAACAAAAATGTATTCTCTAGTATGGCAAAACAAACAACACACAAACATGTACAGTCGGCAATAGTAAAATACAATACGTCACCAATCACAAGTTACTCAAACAACGTGGTACAGAACACAATGAGATACTCTCAAAACAGCGGGCACAAACAAGAACACATGCTACAATGCAATCTCACGCATTAACCAGCCATGATACTTATAGACTATAATGTTCGTCAAAGTCAATCCAAAGTTCTCGGAACAAGGCTTGAATGCTTCTCTTCAAGGAAACACTCGCTCAAAGTACAGCGCCGGTTGTAGTTCCGCTGCCCTCGAAGTTTCTCTTCCAGGAATCCTCGCATTGTCAAATTTCCGCACTTCAATGAAAAAAAAAAATACCTCACCTGTAACACGTCGGCCACTCACGTTCTGCGACTGCAGAACATGTCTTCGCCCACGGGTGGTAAGCACACACTTTTACTCTGTTTGTAGCACAAGCCCCCATTCGCAGGTGGAAAACCTCATCTCCTCCTGTGGCTCCCGCCACTGTAGACTTATATGCACTCGCTCTGGGTTCTAGAAATTTCTATAGTCATTTTGTTGGCGCAGCGTCCAGTCAAGGCCGTGGAAAGGGCGGGACCTCTCTCGTAACGTGACGCAGCTCTGCATCACCACGCCCCTTCGAGATTTTTTGAGAGATCACTCGGCGACAGATGCCAGGTGGTTGGTCGACATAGCGGCGTCTTCGAGATGGAGAGGTGGCCCGCCCGAAGAGTCCTTTGATGCTTGTCTTCTTCTTTTACGGTGGTTTCGGTCGCGTCCGAATGGCGCCCAGAATTGTCGACACCGTTAGAATTCGGTGGCTTGCGCATTTTTGGGCGCTGGTTTGTGACAAATATGCGGGCAAATTTTGCTAAACTCACTGTTAAACAGTGTTAGGGGACAGTGTAGCTATATTTACCGGTATAGGCTTGATAGAACAAACGCTGTGGAGACCGAGGATGTTAAAAAAGCCATGAGTGGGGTAAAACTTAATATGGTGTCATGGCCATAATTAGTTTTAGTCGTTTTTTTATTCGACTCTCTGTAATGATATGAACAAAATTATTGAACATTAGGAGCGTAGTCTAATAGTTAATCATTTTTAGTCTTTAGTAGTTCTTAAAGGGGTATTTTGAGAGGAAAGCAAAATGAACCAAAGAAATACATACAGGGGCCCACTTAACGTCATTCGAGGCGCCTGAGGTAAACGTGGTTATGCTAACTAGGTATGCAAAGCGAGGCCGTAAGAAAACGGCGAGAAAGGTAGGCCGAGGGCACCTATCTCTTACAGAGTGCAGAAAGCTTCGCAGTTTTTCTTTCCCAAAATGGCTGTTGTTTACTTTGCGCTCCGCGTCTTACCTCCGCTGGGGAGCACTTCACTTATCCACGGAAGGAAAAAGAAAAAGGGGCGTGGAACACAGTCACGCAGAAGGAGGCGAGAAGAAACACCAGCCGCCCCTGATCTCAGCCGCATTTCATTAGCGAGAGCCCTTAAGAAAGGATCAAACAGTGCGCAGAAAGTGTACTTCGCCCTCGCCTTGTTCCTTGTCGCACATTTGCATTCGTTTAGGCCCCAGCAACACCAAAGCAGGCCTCTTATTTCTGCTCCCCGGCGCTTAACGCACGTCTACCGTTGGCGTCAATAGAGCTAACCAGCCGTGGAGGCTTAGGCAATTTCTCGGGCAGCCTATTTCTTTCCCGTTTTCTCCCATCCCATTTCGTACGAAGGAGATGCACCCGGTCGCTTTCTCAGATGAGCGAAGCAGTAAAATCTATTATGCGCTTCGGTGACCATGCTTGTTTCTAAAGGCCTTGGTCTCGAGATTCGAGACGGTTGTTGCTCCCTGTATGGGCTCTCAACGGCAACAGTATAACTGCGTGAGCTCGAACCATAGGGAATGTTGCGTGTTCGAAAAAGAAATGCTTCAACGTGGACAGGTTTATACAAGACTTACATTGTAACAGGATCGAAAGATGGGCTAGTTGGTAATTCTTAATTGTTCAGTGAACTGGGAGCACGGGAGGAACACACACAAGGAGCAGCGCTCATGCTGTGTGCCCCTTCTCTGCTTCGTGTGTGTGTTCATCCCACGCTCCCAGTTCGCTGAACAATTATACATTCAACATTAAACTATGTTTATTTGCAGGAAAGACATACAGATTTTCCCCGCGGGAGGCAAAGACTAAAGGCTAAAAGCCTGACGAGATCTCACCCCCTATTAACCAAAAGAGTCTGCATCAGTGACATATACATATACACATTAGCAACACACAACTATATGCATCGGTTACATATTTCACACATATTTACATATTTTATTGGCCGAAAATACTGGCATGCTATAATATAGTTTTATCTATTCGAAATAATCAAACATTGACAACATGCATTTTTGGCATATACAAACAAAAGCACACATTTTAAAACACTCTTCGTTCTACATAATATACATTCAGAATACACTCAATACGGAGAAAAAAAACATTGTTAGAACCAATCCAATTTTAGAAGCACAGTGAACAATAATAAAAAATAAACAAAAACAAAGCAGACACTTACTCTTACGTCTAAATGACTAGGAGTCTACAATGACGTCAGTCGAGAAAAGAAGTGATTTAAGATAAGATTTAAATGATTTTTATTTCAGCGTAAAGTTTATATTCGATTTGTGAAGGTTTAGCAACTGAATAACTTTGTAATAAATGTCATTGTTTCCGTAATTCGTGCGTATTTGCTTGGTTTTGCAGGAAAATTTTCTGAAGTAGTTGATATAGTGCGAAGGTAGGAATCCCGTAGTTTATGCTTATGAATATGTTGCAGCAGCTTAAAACTATAAACTTTTCTAACAGGCAGAATTTCGTGTTTGAGGAAGAGCGGTTCAATGTCAAGGTATACAAAGCACGCACTTCTGTAAAACTAATAATCTGTCATAATTGCTCTTAGTTGCTGTTCCCCATACCGACATTATATATAAAAGTTTGGAGTAGAACGAGCTATAATACAGCAATTTAAATAACCATGATGGAAGGAGGAAAACGATTTTACTCAAGCACCCTACCGAACGAGCTAGATTTGTTAAGAGACCCTTAACGTGAGGCGTCCGTGACAGGTGCTCGTGAAACCAGACTACGAGGAATTTTTGTGTACTGACAAGGAAACAAGATTGCAGCTTCATTCCTTGTATTTTCACCATACTTATGAAATGCCTTACTGTACAATCGTGCAAGCTCAATCGAGTTGGATTTGAATAATGACTGCGTATTTCCGTCTTTTTTTCCAACCAGGTAATATTTAAAAGGATTTCGGCCTGTTTTTAGTGATTCATACCTTCCGTTGCACTGTGTTCATTGCTTGTGACTACATGTTTTGTCAATGTTAAAGTTGCCGTGTTCCACCATGTGTATCCCTCTAAATGCAATTGCTTTTACCTAATTTATACTGAACTTGGTTTCTTCTAATGTAGGCCACCTTCATGCATTATTGTAGCAGGAGCCTTAAAAAGTATGCATAAATAATGCTGATAACAGCATGTAGGCATCACATCGATTCATATTGGCATGTCCACATGCTGATGTTGAGCGGCGCAAGTTGGTATCAGAAGTCGTATAAAAAGATATAAAAGCTCTTGGGTATCCTGGCGTGCCTTACATTCACAGATACGAAATGGCAAAGTCATATGTGTTGAACAAGCTGCGTTAGACACAATATCATTGAGCACTATTACGCAATGATGCCAAGGAAGTCATAGGGGTTGTTAATGAAATAATTGCAGCTTTAAATGGGAAGAAAAACAGTGGACAAAAAGTTAGCTTGCCACTGGCAGGGACCGAGCCTGCGATCTTCGAATAATGCATCCGATGCTCTACTACTAAGCTACGGTGGGGGTCATCCCCCCGTCCACTTCTTTAGGGGATATATATATATATATATATATATATATATATATATATATATATATATATATATATATATATATATATATATATATATACGTCACACGATTCCCCCTCCCCCATAAAGAAGGCATGGACTACGAACAAGAAAAAGTAAACATTGAGAGGTTAAAAAGTCACAACTTCCAAAATTAAGAATTAGTTCTATGCTCCAGGGAAGTCCCGTAAACTTTCAAAGACTTCTGGGGAGAGTGCAGCAATCCGGTTAACGCAGGAGTTCTGGTGGGCGAGGCTGGTGGTTTGGTCCTGGATAACACAAAAATGTTTTGCACGTGGAGTTAGAGGTAATCACAGCATGTATTCTTCTGAAGAACGAACGAGGTTCGAACATCTTGCATAATCGATAGTTCCTATATTGTAGGCTTCGAATTCCTCGTCGTGGGTGATACACAGACCATACAGGCAGCTTGCGTGCGCGTTGATCGAGGTTGACTGGGCGCTGCCTGTGTTCCTGTCGAGTACAAGGGGTGCTTTTGTGGCTTTTAGAGATTTTTCCATAGCGATGTCGCAGATGTTTTGATCGAAGGCGAATTTTCGATCTCTGGTGGAGAATGTGTCCACGACGATGGGCCTTTTGGCAATGTTCTTTGAGCCTTAAGAATGGTTTCGATGGGGTTTTCTTTCGTCATTGACAACGTTGAAGTATACGTTGACGTTGTAGTTTCTTGGTTTCGTCGACTTGCTTGTGGTGTGACATTGATCGTGGCGTGCCAGTATTCTTAGCAAGTCCTCCGCAGGCTTCTACGACGCCAACGAACGCTGCTGTTTCTGGTGCAAGAACATGTGGGGGGGTTTCGCGCACGTGAATCTTCTGTATTCATAAACCGCTCATTGTTGGTGGTTGCCTGAAGAGTACTTGTGTCGTCCGAAGTAGCACCTGGGTTTTTGTTTTCATCGTTGGCAGTGAGGTTGTATACTAGATTCACGTCGCTTTGAACTTTTGATTGATGAATACGAGACGCTTCTGTAGAAGGCTTTTCTTCACAAGATGCTGATTGTGAATGCGCCCGTCTTTGTTGAGCTGCTGAGCTGAATACTTTGAACGAATACTATTTCTGTGAACATTCGTTGTATGATTTGGTTTTGCGCGGATTTATTAACTCATCATGCGTAAATGCGACGCTCTTATGAGGTGCTTCATTAGGTTTATCAGTAATGTTGATGACAGGTGATGCCAAGTTAGTTTGCAAGGTACGCATGCCGCACGAAGTATCTGGGTCATAAATAGTGGATTCAAATGTTTTATACAGCGAAGAGTTAAGCATTGGCGATATTTGCGCTGATGAGGAACCAGGTGGAAGGTTCTGAAAACGATCGCGTGGTCTTTCCATTAGCATGTGGTAGCTTCACCTGACGGGAATTGTAAATCCATGCTCCGTGGTCGAATGCATGAAGGCTGCTTATGACTGTGATGACGGAGTTCGAATGCATTGAGAGTGCATGTTCTAATCGAATCTTCATTATAGTCTTGAAACCAGATGATCATTTCTTCTTTTATCTTTTGCCAAGACTCGTCGTTGTGAAATATGTGGGTGAGGTAGAATTTGAAGGCCTCACCGGAGACGTAGTCGGTAAAGTTGGCGACTATCTCCCGTTCTGACCATGATGCAGCGGTAGCGTGGAGCTCGAACAGGTCGAACCAGTCCTGTACAGGTCCATCGTCCGCTGCTCCGGTGTACATGGGGATGGGAAGGTCTGTCGATGGTTCTGTCATGATGCCGGTAACTGCATGCGTCGGAGATCACCTCTTCTGTGGTCGATATTCAGTTGAGGCGTACTGCCGGTGGCTTCGTGAATGATGTGAGGTTGATGAGCGGTGGCCAGGTCTTCATCCTGCCGACTCGTGTGACGCTATGATGAATGGGAGACGTGACCTGGCTTATACGCCACGTTTATTATATTTCTGACTTCTTCTTCATCGGCTTCTACCAACCATCGCTTCATACGTCACACACACACACACACACACACACACACACACACACGCACACGCACACGCACACGCACACACACACACACACACACACACACACACACATATATATATATATATATATATATATATATATATATATATATATGTATATATATGTTAAGAAATAAAGAAATAAAGGAGCACTCTTGCAAAAATTTTATAGTTGTTTACTCTACGTTTCGGTCTGACAAAGGCCGTGCCACGGCCGAAACGTAGAGTAAACAACTATCAAATTTTCGTAAGTGTGCTCCTTTATTTCTTAACTATATTTGCACCGGACCCACAGAACTTTTTTAAATCATATATATATATATATATATATATGTATATATATATATATATATATAGTAGAATGGATAGGGTACAATTAGCAGTGCCTGCAAAAAACGAGGAAGAGGACCATGGTGATAGCTTCGATTTGGATCGCTGAGCGCTTGACCGGTGTTCGTTTTTTAATAAACGCGTCGCGGACTCAGCGCTCAACGCGTACTACCAAGTGGTGGAGAGTGCTGGTTCTCTTTTTCACCCTGGAACTCCGTAGCTGGACTCTACCTGCGCCGTCCATCATGCCTGACGACGTTGCAGCACAGCCGAATACTGCCCCACTCCCCGTTCTCCGCTGCCCCGGTATTCCGAGGGAGCGCGACCCAGTCCTATTCAATGGCACTGATGAACAGGACGTCGAGGACTGGCTCACTTTGTTTGAAACAAGTGAGTGTCAACAACCGGTGGGACGATAATGACAAACTCGATTGCGTCCACTTCTACCTGAGGGGTGTCGTGGACCTTTGGCTGAACAACAATTATGCTGAGATTGCCACCTGGGCCTTTTTCAAAACGACCTTCGTGGACGTATTCGGCCGACCAGCAGTGCGCAAGCTCCGCACAGAGCAGCGTTTGCGTGATCGTGCCCAGTTGGCAGGAGAATGTTTCACGTCTTACATTGAGGACGTCGTTGGCCTCTGCCGGTGCTTCAATCCGGCCATGTCCAAAATCGACAAAGTCAAGCATATCATGAAGGGCATCGACAACGATGCGTTCCACATGCGTGTGGCGAAAAGTCCTCGAACCATCACAGACATCATTCAGCACTGCCAGAGCTACGACGAGTTGCGAAAGCAGCGCATTTCCACGCGACGTCACAGTTTCGACACGACCAGCACGTCAGCACTGACCGTTGGCGCGATCTGTCCAGATCCGGTAGTACTGACGCACCAAATACAACAGTTCATTCGCGAGGAGGTTGCCCGCCAATTGTATATTGCTCCCTTTCTCCCTAGTAATAGACATGGACTCCCCTCGTCCCTGTGCCAAACCATTGAAGAGCAAGTATCCGAAGCTCTTCCGCCTACGCACCAGCCACCGCCTGTATCAGTGCCGTTGACCTATGCCGACGTCGCGAGAAGGCCTTCACATGCAGTGCCATACAGCACCGGCTCTACTCAACGCCCTCATAGCTTCCACGCACCGCGGGCGCCGCCAAGCCCGCAAGTTCCGCTTTGTCGACGTCCTGCCACCCTTCCCAATAATCCTTGGCGCACACTGGACAACTGACCAATATGCTATTATTGTGGTCTACCCTGGCATGTCGAGCGTTTCTGCCGCTGCCACGTCCCTCGTCAAACTACCGTTGAAGCCAATTACAGCTACGATCATACATAGCCGCAACAGCCAATGCCCTCCCACGCTCCTTCAAACACCTCATCGTCGAACCGCCGCACCTCCCACTCGTCTCGATCAGCCTCCCCACGCCGGCGCTCGCTATCGCCCATGCTTCGACACACCACGCCTGTCCACACGGAAAACTGACCACCGCAGTTCCCGAGGCAAGAACTGCGCCACAGTCGAAATCTACAAGGCCTCGTTCCCAGCCTGCAAACGAAATCTCAATCTTCATTGAAGGTGTTGCCGTGTCCGCTTTAGTCGATACTGGAGCTGCTGTGTCCGTGTTGAGCGAAAGATTGTGCCGCAAGTTGAAAAAGATTACGACTCCGTTTTCTGGTGTTTCTCTCCGTACGGCGACCGCACATCACATACAACCTTCCGTCACGTGCACAGCTCGTCCACTCATTCAGGCCATTTTGTATGTGGTTGAATTCGTCGTCTTTCCGCACTGCTCGCATGACGTTATGTTGGGCTGGGACTTTCTTTCCATGCATCATGCCGTTGTCGATCGTGCCCGTGCCGAGCTTGAATTATCAGCAATCTCGGACATCGCTCCTGCCAAGTCATCTTTTTCTCGTGTCGTCATCGCCGAGGACACGGACATCCCGCCTGTGTCGTCTCCTATTGTGCCAATCCCCTGCGACTATGCTTTCTCTACCACCTTGTTTACGCCGTCAGCGAAATTCACTTCCCGTAAGCACTTTCTTCTTCAATTCGCTCTTATCACGATCGAAAACTCATCCGCAACCATTTATGTCACGAACCTGCTTTCGGTTCCAACCACTATGTTCCGCGGAGAATGTATAGGGCAACTTGAGGACATTGATTCAGTCTGCCCTAACTCACTACCTGGTCGCACAACAAGCCTCCATGTCGCGAGCGTTAATCTCGATACCACGGCCAACACATCTACCCCAGATGTCTTCCTTCCATCCATTGCTTCTGACCTTCCCAGCGTTCAGCGGACGCAGCTCTTGAAGCTTCTCGGCCGCTTTCGGATGCCTTTCGATTACAAGCAACCCAGTTTGGGCAGAACAACTTCGATCGCTCATCATATAGACACCGGCAGCCATGCACCCCTGCGCCAGCGTACATACCGCGTCTCTCAAGCTGAACGTCGGGTTATTGAAGACCAGGTGACTGACATGATTAGTCGGGGAGTCATAGAGCTTTCCCACAGTCCCTGGGCATCTCCGGTGGTGCTCGTGAAAAAGGACGGTAGCATCCGCTTCTGTGTTGATTATAGGCGCCTTAACAAGATCACGCGCAAAGATGTCTATCCGCTTCCAAGAATTGATGACGCGCTCGACTTTTGCAACGAGCGGAGTTCTTCTCTTCGCTGGATCTTCGGTCGGGATACTGGCAGGTACCTATGGACGAAGCCGACCGCCCGAAAACTGCGTTCGTAACTCCTGACGGCTTGTACGAGTCCAACGTGATGCCGTTCGGCCTTTGTAATGCCCCGGCCACATTCGAACGTCTTATAGACAACATACTTTGAAGTCTCAAGTGGCATACGTGCTTTTGCTATCTGGACAACGTCGTAGTTTTTTCAAGAGACCTCGATACCCATCTCCAGCGCCTCGCAAGTGTCCTAGAATGCCACACACAGGCGGGGCTATAACTAAATTTAAAGAAATATCACTTCGCTGCATGGAAGCTCGCAATCTTAGGGCACGTTATCAGCAAGGACGGCGTTCTACCAGACTCAGACAAGCTCCGCGCCGTCACCGAGTTTCCTAAGCCGTCGACACTCAAAGAACTCAGGAGATTTATAGGGCTATGCTCGTATTTTCGACGATTTATTCGTAATTTCGCATCTATAATGATCCCGTTAACACGTCTAGTTGCTGACAGCCAAGGTATCTCGGCATGGTCGTCCACCTGTGACGACGCATTTGCGAAATTACGTCATCTTCTGACATCACCGCCGATTCTCCGTCACTTCGACCCAGACGCCCCTACCGAAATCCACACGGACGCTAGTGGAGTCGGCCTTGACGCTATCCTTGAGCAGCGAAAGTCTGGCTTCGATGAGGACGTCGATTCTTACGCGAGTCGCACTCTGACCAGAGCTGAAGAAAATTATTTGGTCACGGAGAAAGAATGTCTAGCCATCGTTTAGGCGATCGCTAAATTTAGACCTTACATATATGGTCGGACATTTGATGTCGGGACTGACCATCATGCCCTCTGCTGGTTGTCATCTCTAAAAGACCCATCTGGTCGCCTATCCCGTTGGGGATTACGACTCTAAGACTACGACATCCACGTCGTCTACAGGTCAGGGCGCAGACATTCGGACGCCGACGCTCTCTCTCGATCTCCGCTTCCCCATGACTGTTTCTACCTACAATTCTGCCTCCCTCAGACATGCTGACAAGTCATCCGAGCAGCATCAAGACCCTTGAATAGTGTCTTTAATGGATTTCCTATCGAAGCCATCACAGAGTACCGCCAGTCGCTCGCTGCGGCGCACAGCTCGCCATTTCACCATGCGCGATGGGCTACTTTACCGCCGCAATTACCTCAGTGAAGGTCGCAAGTGGTTGTTGGTGATTCCTCGCCATCTACGTGCTGATATTAGAGAGCTTTAGTGCTGGGTACCCAAGCTCTTGGGGCGCTGCGGGCTAGGGGGCGCGCGGCGTTGCGTACCCAATCCATACCCAACTGGAATGCCTTATAGAGGCGCGCACGCAAACGCAAGCCGCACGAAGGTCACACGCGCTCGCAGCGCCATAGTGTCTTGTCGCATAAGTATTATTTAATTATTTTTATGATTTAAAATGTAAATTAAAAAACATAGTGATCAGGACACTTTTTTATTGTGTACAGTATCCTGGTATAGGGGGTATTCATTGACGCGCAGCGCGTGGTGCGTTATGGGAGAATTCGCCATTTTGAAGTTCTTAGTCAGGAAGCGGAGCACGGGAAACACGTTGATGGGAGCGCTCAGAAAACTTATCGTGGTAGCGTATTCCAATACTACGTGCGACAATGGTTTACTGTGTGATAGTCGGTTGCTCCAGCCGTATGCAGAGCAAACAGATGAAAATTGAAAGCAGCAGCAAAGATCCAGGCTTCTTCAATGTCCCGAAAGTGCGCACAACAGAGTGCGAGAAGACAAGGCTCCTGTCGGAAAAGCGTCGTCGCGAGTGGATCAACCGGCCGGTAACGACTGACCCCGACAAGTACCGAGTGTGTTCAATTTTGCGTACGTGCGGTGGGAGCCAGCTGTTGGCGACATCTGTGGTGCAATTATATACAAATTCCAAATCCGGACGGAGGCGGTCTGTCGGTGACGTCAAAAAGTGGGCGGTCCACAGTGGTCGCGAGGACGAAGGGAAGTGAACAGCCAATGAGCGAAATGAAGCCTTGCGTCATCTTTTTGACGTGGACTTGGGGACCGTATAGCAAAGTGAAAAGTGTTTGTAACGTGTTGAAAAATGTTTAACTACTATTGATCACTATCAAAATGTGTTGGCACAAGTTTTCAAACGTTCAATGAAGAATACGGCTCAATATAAACGTATTTTTCTCGTTATTGTTTTGAAATGAGGTTAAATTTAGTGGGACGGTAAGTAGTGGCGCTAAGTACAACCTCGTTTAAAGCAGTTACTGTTTTCATATCTCCATCACTATACAAACCTAAACAGCGCAACTTTCGAAGTTGTTGGCTCAGTCGAGCGCAATCATGGTGGAGGGGAACGGCACCAGTAGCCAACAGCAGCAGCGGCTGTTGGCGAAAAACAAACTACAACTTCTGCAACCCGGTCGGGAGCACGGCACTGCGCCGTGCTCCCGACCGGGTTGAGAAATTAGGTGCCTTTTCTCATCTTCTAACCACTACCACCACCATCCGCGTTTCCGAAGCTCAGCGCGCGCTGGTGCTCGCCTTTATGGACGAACACCCCCTGCTCGTGGCGAAAGCCATCGAGCTGCGGCACGGCGTCACCGACCGCCGGCGGCTGTGGCAAGAGCTCAGTGACGTGCTGAACCATGAAGTGCCTGCGCAGGAGTGGCAAGCTTGGTGGCGCAGGCTGGTGCACGGGACTCGCCGTGACGCCGCCGCCACCAGAGAGGCACAAACGGGAGTAATCGTCGAATGGCGCGGGCGATTTGTTCTTTGACATTGGTGTATATTTTCAGGGGCACTGGAGGGGGTTGGCTGCCTGGCTTTCGCGGCCTGGTTCTACAGTTGACTGGGATGACACGCTTCAGTGGCGTCTTTGGTCTCACCTATCTACAGGTAAGCACTCTGCCGCCGCAGTATCACGGGGTCCTGAGTGGTGCCATGACAGAGTTTGATATCTGAAGGGGTGCCTTTAGCGGAACCTTGTTATACGGGAATATAGCGCAGGAGAAAGTATTCAAAAGTGGGTAGGTTTATTAACTAAAATCTCAGTTTGCAGCCCTTGCAGTACAAGGGGTATTAATTTATCATAAAACACGCAACGCCTGCGGGCAAGTGCATGCACTAAAATGGTAATACATGATATCAATGACCACTGAATAGCTGCAGAACATTTCCGCAGATGTTTAGTACGTAAGGTTTCAAAATAGCCAGAGTAACGAATACTCACTTTCTGAAAGATCATGCTTACTACACTTTACAACAGGTGGATGTTCCCACTGATGCGGTGGAAATGGATGAGGAGGCCACTGAAGCGGCTGAAGATGGCAGTGACACAGTAACACGCAAGCATCTGAGAACTTAGTGCTTTATTGAGTGCAGGACCGGAACCTTGAGCAGGGTGACAAGGTGCTTCAGGTGAGTGGACTCTTTGTGTACATTTTACGTAAAGGGCATAAGCATTCTCCATGTTCTATCATGATGACTGAAACCAACTTGGGCTCTAAACAAGAACCATGCATTGTATTGAGGGCATGGTATCAGGTATCTGCAATGATAAACTGCCAGGCAAAAGGTTGGTTAGCCCTGAAGAGGGCTCTTTCATGGTGAGAGATGCATTTGGGGACATTAATAAAGAGTAGTTTCAACAAATGTTTTTTGGTCCACACGAGGAGGACATAGCTTGTACATAAAGCTTCCTATTTTCAAAGGATGCCATCAGGCCAGTTAATCTCCAACTGAGGGGAAATGGTTGTGCCCGTTGCAATTCTTGGCAGCAGCAGCAGCTTCCAGCCACGAGATGGTTAAGGGTTTACCGGCAGCTCACTTAAACATTTACACCATGACGATTCTTCGCAGGTGCTGCGGGAGATGAAAAAAATCAACCACCCGCATCGCTTCTGCAGCACGGCGTGTGGCAGCAGCACAGGGGAAGGCGGCAGCGGTGCAGGAGGGCACTGGCCATGGCTGAGGGCTTTCTGCGAGAAAGGGATACGTTGTTTAGTATAATTTTTTGTCATGTGTTCAATGTTTTTTCCTTGTCATCATTAATCAATGATTTGTCGGTTTCAATGTGTTTAGGTGCTGCTGTTCATGTTCAATTGCTTCGGGAGACATATACATAGTTTAGTTTGTTTTTCGCCATGTTTTCAACTTTTTATAATTCATAATTCGTTCAGTGTTTTTGATATGTTTACCTGTTGCTGTTCCTGTTCTATTTGATACGTTTTTTTTGCATTTAGTACATATTACTAGATTTAGGTTAGCAATTACTTTGTACAAGGAGTGCAGCATTTATTATGTTCGATATATGTATTTCTCAATGTATGTTCGAGCTGTTCCAGTGGCAGTGTTTTTTCCCCACATTTCAAAGGTGTCTAGTCATTCACACGGAGACCACGAGTGTATAGTTGACATTTTCTGTTAATGTTTCTGTGATATTTGTATTGTCCCACTGTGTTTTCTAGCTCACTGTGCTTTTTATGCAGCATTACCACATAGTGTAGTAATGTGATATCTTTTTGCATCACACTGTTTTGCAGTTCACTGTGATATTTACATTTCAGCACAATGAGGCTAAGATGCAACAACTACATTCTGAACCTTTTTTGAGAGTGCTAAGCTAGTAAGTGGTCATCTCGCAGAGTTTCACAAATGAAAATTGTCATCACAGCAACATGCCAGCGATTGATTTCATCAAGTTTTCATTGTAAACAACTCGTTGCGGGAATAAATTTTGAACGTGGTGTGGTTTGGGAGCCGCGAGATGGCTGAGCAAATTATTCGTGCTGTATGTTATCAAAACAACTTGCCTGTTGTTTGCCGTCTTGATTTGCGTATTTTTTAGCATTGCAGCATGACTGCAGTCGAGAATTCAAATTAAATGTTATTTTAACATTCACACAATGTTTAGGACAATGAGCGAAGAACCAGCACAACTTGACGAGCACAATTGCTCGTCAAGCCTGGCGTGCACAATTGAATGCTTGTAGTCTGTCACTATGAGAAGATATGGACTTATGTATCATGTGTTCATGCAACATGTTACTAATGGAATCGCGATTTTTATGCGTTCTGGTGAAAGAAATTTTGAGAAATTGCTGCATTGTTCGCACAATTTTGTGATAGCAACATTCAGCACAGAGTGCCGCTCATATATGCTTGCTCCAATCTAGTCTGTTGTGACTGTGATCACTAATATAGAAAAGGGTGTTTCTGTTGCATATTTCATGTGCCATTTAAAGAAAATGCAGCATTTTGACATTGCCACCTTGCTTCATATTGAAGCACAAGTAAGTACTTTGTGTATTCAAATGTGGCAAACACAGCCCTGTCATGTCTAGATGCACTAGAATCAGTGTAAATAAATTATGTGTGGGATATGAAAACATAAAAACTCACCGTTCCTGTGTACTTCAAAAAAGGTCCAAGACAGCGCTGCGCTGCTGCCGTCTCTGAGCAGCACGTTGCGTAGTGTGAGCATATGGCTCCCCCTTGGCTCCCCATCATCATCCTCAGCTGGTGACATGTCCACAACATACTCGTCCAAGGTCCAGTCGCCTGCATGCAACGCAATGTTGTGGAGAGCAAAGCAAGCATAGATGATTGGCGCTACCCAATCGTGGTTGTAGAGCATCGTTCAAAAGTGCTGCAAGCAGCGAAACTTGCTCTTCAACATGGCGATACACCTTTACACAACATTGTGCATGGATGCGTGCTCCCTGTTGTATCGGCCTTCGGAAGTGTTGCACGGTTGACTGCCAAGGACTGGAATTAGGAGCCATGGCTTGAGGGGATAGCCTGCGTCTCCTGCAATATAAGCATAAAAGCTGAGTGCTCTGCCCACATAGTACACATTAATACTTACCAAGCAGATATTCGCCAGGCTGCAGATGTGCAGCTAGGCGTGCACGCAGTGGGTTGTGTTCCCACACCCAGGAGTCGTGGCACGAATCTGGGAATCATGGGTCCATGACAATTATGCGCAGCCACGCTTTGCACACCTGCGATGAGGAGCGATATAAAATAGCACTGCATTTATACTCAGAATAAATCCCTTTTTTCTACGCATATTGCAGGAAACAATGCGTACTAGTACAGTCATTGGTACAAGGATCTTCACTAAGAAGGAAACACAGGGTGTAGCACACTGAGGAGGGGGAGGGTGGGGGCAACGACCCCACCTCTGCTGTACACATGGCTACGACTTCCACTGAATGATTAATAAGTGAAAACCTACGCGTTGCTCTTGGGAAAGTACGCTCGTAAATACCAAAGCCAGCTCGTGCAATTGTGATTGTAAGCACTTTCGTGTTGGAAATACTTCCCTGTCGTGTATATATTTCTGCTACGTCTGCTGTCCATATTACCGATTACCTCTAAAATGCACAACTCAATTGCGCATGCAAGCCAGTGCAAAAACGGCAACTGACTCACGCACAAAACACTTGCCACTTAATATTACCGAGGCCTTGCGAGCCACCATCTAGCTCACACCCAATTCCCTGCAGGTTCCTTTTCATTTGTTGCATTATTACTTTTTCCAGCTTTTGCGTCACAACTGAACAATTGCTCCGAAGGGCGAGTAATAAAGGATCCTAACTGCACT